>NC_137462.1:262924285-263351785 GCF_964235325.1 Thermobia domestica | reverse complement strand
AGTGTAACATGTGTGATATGTTTGTAATACACCTGGTAATGTATATTTAACTTTCTCTGGTATTCAGTAAAGTATCTCATATAGTTGGAAACTACTTTTCTGTGTGTTAGACGTAGCGTTTTCTTTTATTTCCCTTTCTGTTGTTAATATGTAATCTTTTTGCCGTTCGTGTGCAGTTCTATCAATCAATGAGGTCTTTTCTCATATCACGTACGAGCCTTTTATATGGCTCCGTTGAACAATTGTTATTGTTACTCTAAGCATGACCGAGATGCCATTAGAGGTAGCCAGATGTGCTGCGGTTGAATTGAGTAAAACTGCTTCACTCTTCTTCGTCTATTGAGATTGATCCACTTAATAAGGAATATGTGTTTGCTATTTGTGTATACCTATATATATGTATGTGGTATAGCCTCCAGACTGAATGACCTCATTCCGGATCTCTTAAATTATTTTACTGCGAGTATTAGACAACGTTTTATGTATGTTGTGCCAATTAGTTTAATGGAGAATGGGTATTGCCATACGTGTCGCACATAAGAATGGTTTCATGACTGTCATGCGTAAATAAAATTGGAATCTATATTAATGTCGAATACTTAGATACCAAGAGATCCGATTTTGTTTTGGGTGTAGGTTTTATGTTTGTGAAAGAAATACATCACACTTTCTTTCTTTTACATGTTTCCCTACTAGTTATATTTAGGAACAAAGGATTAATTACTTTTCGCCCTTCTATTTGACTTGAGAGAACCTAATATTATATAACATGTCAAAAGCTGAACTAAATTTTGCGATTCCCGTTCGCAGTTGTATAAGGAAAGACATTATTATTATTATTATTATTATTATTATTATTATTATTATTATTATTATTATTATTATTATTATTATTATTGCTTCTTGACATGAATATTGGACTTAGTTTTAAGGTTTGTGCTGTAAAGAAAATGAAAGGTAACTGTTGACAGAACGGCAAAGATGATCTTGAACTTGTGCTGTCTAGACGAATGAAAGATAACCAGTGACCGAAAGTAAGATACTTTTGAGTTTACGCAGTAAAGACAAAGATAATTGAACGAAGGACAAAGATACCGTAGTATTTACGTTGTCAAAACAACTGTAAGGTGAACTATAGATATGCTACATTGACTTGATCCCTAGTCTTCCGTTGCAAGCACTGCTATCGGCTGAAGGAATTCCACTCGCTTTCTCTCGCTTAGCAACAGCTGAACCCTTATTGGTTCAACGCGTGGGTGGGTGAGGGTGTGAGCGTTAGTTCGCATTTTTGCCACGGCTCAAGACATTTTGG
Organism: Thermobia domestica; assembly: GCF_964235325.1. Taxonomy (NCBI): domain Eukaryota; kingdom Metazoa; phylum Arthropoda; class Insecta; order Zygentoma; family Lepismatidae; genus Thermobia; species Thermobia domestica. The sequence continues at coordinate 263,350,473 of NC_137462.1, read as the reverse complement.
CAGCACAATAGATACAGAGATACTCTTGAGGTTGTATTGTGAAGAAAAGTGTAAGACCACCGGTGAGCGAATGCCAAAGATGCCCTTGGCCTTGTGATGTCAAGACAAGTGTAAGATAACAGTTGAGGAAAAGCTAAATTTGGTCTTTCGTTGTCAAAACAAAATGAAAAATTATTGATGAGTAAACTTCAACGTTGGCTAGCGGTATCTGTGCAAGTAAATGGTAATCAGTGAGTGAAAGATAAAGCCAACCTTGACGTAGGAGACCCGGGTTCGATTCCTGGCGGAAGTTCATGTGGTTTGGATTCCACGTTCATCACCAGGTCCACGTCTCATACAGCCTCGCTGCTCAACGGGACGTTAAACTCAAAATCAATTCAACTCAAAGCCAACCGCTGTTATTACAAGATAATAGATATAACGAGTACGCAAAGAATAAAGATTGCCTTAGGCTTTTAAAAATACTGAAAGATAAACGGTGAGAAATCTACGTAATTATTAGTTCCTTGTTACCAAGTTTTTGTCTTCAAATTCCAAAATCTTTACTATACGGCTAGTTGCTTGCTGTCACTTAGTTTTTTTTTTTTTTTTTTTTTAATTTTCTGTTTCACCGTTTTTGAAAAGATACAGCAGCAAGCAGTGTACAGTAGCAGGATATAGTCCTGTGGCATGTGGCATTCTTGTACTTCACTGCAGAAGCTATTACCAGAGAAGAGTAATAAGTAAATTTAAATTACTGAGTAAAATTTTACTTTTAATTACTTTGGTGAAACTAAATTACACTCCAGTGGGGTCTGACAGACCCTATTTTTTCTTTCGCGACTATTGGGAGAGACTTTCGAATGAACACGCCCAGCTTTGTGATTGGGGGTCGCGGTGGCTCAGTGGTAGGGCGTTCACCTCTGATGAGTGGGTTTCTGGTTCGATCCCAGCTCACGCCAAGTAAAATTTGTGGCCTCCCACTTTCTTCATTCCATCATTTCGTTCGTTTCCAATCATCACCGTCTTCTTTAGCCTAATTGCATAACCATGGTACCTAAAGCTTAAAGATTTCATTTCATTTCATTTTTTCGTGAATATTGACTTCGTTGTTTCTTCCCAATCCCACTAAGCCACTGTTTATCACTTGTTTTCCTTAATTATGAACTGATTAAATGATTAATCGGACTCTCCTAAGAAGTCTTTAGTGTCATGTTGAGAAATATGAAACTGGATACGATTTTTTCACGATGATAGTGAATGTATTTTCTTGCTTTTTTAAAACTATTTTTATCTCTAAATATGCAATTTAAAACTGCACTTAAAATAACTATCACCTGCTACTTTCGCTTCATCACTTTCAAGTATTTCCTCAAGACAAAATTCGTCCATTAGACCAATTTCTTCCATTTGATTTTCGCTTATATCTCTTTAGCTTCTTTGTTTGTTTGTTTCATCTTCCAACTGACTTCAAGACTCTGAACAATTTCCTTGAACTCTAGCCTTCGTCTTGGCATTCTCAAGCAAATCGTAATCTTATATACACAGTCGAATAGATACGGGTGCGTCAAAAACAAGTATGCACGACGATTGTCAAAGCAGGTCAGCATATACCAGTCCACTGTAGTTTGTCAATTTAAGGAATACGGAAGAAGCCACATTAGCTCCCAGACTCAGAGAAGAGTGAATATATGACGAAACTGCTGCAAAATTTGGGTGAAGTGTGTTTCCTGAAACAGGTTGGAACGTGCGACGAAATATATTTCCAAACGTCCGAATGTGAAAAATAAAAGTGATTGAGCAAGGACCAATTTCCAAAGCCGGTCGTCACACAGAGCCGTTTCCAACATAACATGATATTCTTTGTATGTGGTGGACAGCGAGGAGATAATTCGTTTTGTGTTTATTCGTAACAGTCGTACCATCAATGTGGGCCTTTATTCCGAAGAGTTGGAACAGATGTGTGCTGCACTACAAAAAATATTCTACACTGGTGAAGCGAGGGAATTAGTCCTGGATCCACAGTACATGCCCGTAAAAATTTGTGGGTGCACGGAGTTTTATTATTGCATTGTGTTCTTCGACCTATCGTTGTCTACTTTTTCCTGGGTAGACATCTCAATTATGGTCGCTTATCTCCACAGACGCCATTTTCCAATATGGCCGCCAAATAAGCAACCAGCATGCATAACTAAGGAACTAAGTCACCTAGGAAAGTGATCTTGGTGTCGAATCATAGGTTTGCAAGGTCAAGGAATTCAAATATTACCATGAAATTGCTATATATTGAAGAATTGCACATATTACAGACAAAAAATACACTATATATACAGTGTGGGTCATTTTAATTCATCCACAGGAATATCTCGAAAACTACAAACCGAAGTAAGAGAAGTTTTCAATTATATCTGTTTACCAGAAAGAGAGACACATTTTGGTGTATTCTAATACTATCAGATCAGCAGTGTTGCCAATCCAACACAAAGATATATTTTTTTTTTCAAATGCCGCTACGTCAGGTTATTACAAATTTCAAATCTACATTAAAAAGAAAACAAACAATATCACATTTATTGTTCAGTTTTGTAAACTACCGACGCTACAGTATCACAAATATTAAAAACAACAAAACTTTGAAGGTTTCTAAAATAATAATAATAACAACGCAAGTGAAACGAGCAGGACAATGTATATCGAATGAACCTTAGTGTCAAATACTATCATCATTATCTGACGAATTTCGAATAGATGGGATCAAAATTATAAGAAATTAAAAATATGACTTTTTGAAAAGGCTTTATTCCGAAAACAAAGTTGATATACAAAATAGTTTAAAGTTTACAATATATATAAAAGCAGTATATCAAATATTGTGCTATTAGTACCATTATGAATTAATATTGGTTGATGATCCAAAATATCATTAATATAAACAAATTAAACTATTAGAAAAGGTGCTGATGTGACTAAACAACTGAGCATTTTACAATATTTCCCACATATAAACAACATTATACACAACATTTGAGCAACCACAATATCTATAGTCTTTAATAATATTTTGTCATGTTTAATGTATTCTAATTTTTCTGTCAATATGTATATCAATACTAACACATAAAACCAAATAGTTCCATAAAGAACATTGTGTTGCCGTTGTACAATTTGTTTTTCTCGCAGATATCTCATACCTCACATTTGAGCAACTTTCTTATTTAAACTACTTAAAGTTTTTTTTTTTTTTCTAATACAGGTTAAAGATTACTTAATATGTGTCCAAATTTTCAAGTCTAAAACAAAACGCATGTGACTTTCAACTAAGAATTTTCACAGCACTTGTGACAAAGACAGTGCACTGCACACAATACTTGAAATTTCTTACATATACATTGTTTACAATTGTTTGTTTTCCAAGAACACACTCGCAATAGAGAATCTGGCAAAGGTCGGAAACACTTTCGGTCTCAGGAAACCGTTTACTTCCTCCCATCCGAATTCCACATTGCTTTCAATAATGTGTTTCTTTTCTAATAACAACATAGATTCTCTGATGACCAAGTTCGCGCCTCTAATGTGGTCTGGAATAGCAAGTGAAGTGGGTGGCAACTGATGGGTTTACGCTCAGTCGATAAAGGTCATAGCGTAAAGCATCAAAAGTTTCTACTTCAGTCAATCTTCCCTGGCCCTCACTTTCGTTAAATATGTTTCTGCATTCCTTATGTCTTCAGCTGAGAGACTACTAGTTTTATCAAAATAAAGAAGATAATTTATTGGTTGTGCATTCAGTGCTGCATTTTTGTACCTACTTTACTTACAATGTTATTGTCAGTGAAAATGTGAGCGTTGAAGACGACGCTACGCATTTTGTCTCCAAGTGTATCATATAAGTGGTGAATAGAAATGAAACAACGCTTTTCTCCCACCCCAAACATTACCCACAATTGCTTCAGCTCTTTGCTACTTAAGGTTGCAAAATATCTTAGTAACAAAACAACCACATCAGTATCATTGGACATCACAACAACTCGCTGCGCGCCGCTGTCTACTGCCCAGTACGTGTGAGGCACAATTCGTTGGTCGGTTTCTTCAATCTTTCATGTGACCATTTCAATATTAGTTATTTTTCCTTTTAAGCATACTGTATCAGGAAAGACACTGTCGTTTATTACCATTCTGCTTGTAACAAGAATTAAATCTGTTGAAGGTTTTTCAAGTATCACTTTTTGTGTGTGTTAATGCTTGAAGTTTTATTGGATTGGTATATGAGTCTGAGATTGAAGGCAAGCAAGATGAATAGATCCGGTAGTGCATGATCGACGTACTCTCGCGCTTTCTTTGAGTAAATTGTCAAAAAAAAAAATTGTTTTTCTTTGGATGGGCACACTTTAGTCGTTCGTTCAATAACGGTGATTATTGCTTCTCCAAAGTTCTTAAATAATGACATCATCATTCTTATCTGCGACATAAAATCAACAACTACTTTAGTCCGTTCCGGAAATTGTGGATGAAATGATATACTCTTGTCGATTTTTTCTCCAAATGTAATACTAGCTCATGCTTTGTTGGTCTCGAAGGTGCATCACTTTCGAACAACTGACTTGAATTTATGAGATCATGAGAGAGTATTTCTTCCTTGTTAAGCCTCTTTCTTTTGCAATATCGATTTCCTTCTTAATCTGTGAAAAATTCCTTGCATTGATGATGCTAAGTGTCACAGTTGTATTGTTTATGATAAGAGTTTCGAAGGTGGGGGACATAGGCTTTTTCAATTCTGTTCGTCAGTCTCCGTTCCTTGATAACAAAGCACTCTTTCCTACACTTCTCATAGTTACGTCTCCCATCTCTTAATACACCTAAAATTTTTGCCCTCACATCCTCAGGTACAATTTATTTTGTCACAAAGTTTTGTGTTTTGAATGGATTACCTTCTGCTATTATGAACTGAAGCAAACATGTGACATTAGAAGTGAAACGATTGGCTTTGCTTCCCTGTTAATTGATGGTGATCTGTGCACTTGTAAGGTTGTTACAAACATTGACAATGGCGAGAACTTCGTAATAGATCAGTTGCCATTCAGTGACGTACTGTGTTTTACGCGTTTGTCCAATGATTTCTCTCGTACTTTTTGAGCTCGTTGATTGTTTGTTCCAGTTTCATATCGGGGACTACTGCGTGGAATGGTGCAGTCTTTTCAGGAACTACAAACTGACCATGCAAGAACTTTTCATACAAGTAACTATTTCAAGGCGCTTCATTAACTCCAAGTACCATGTTCCATACCGTAAATAATTCAAGCAATTGAATTGCTGAAATATAGGGATTGACTCAACGGTCTCAACATGTAAATTCCAGTCTCCTTTGCGATCAGACGTTATAAGGTTTCCTACAATGTTGAGGAAATTTTTGAGGTAACTGCAAAGTTCTTATTTCTCGGTACATTCGTTCACAAGTCTTAAATAGCAATCTCTTAATTGTTGACTTGAGTATGGAGGAATTTACACTTTCCTTTTTCTTTATTTTGCAAGACCAGTCGAAACTGATTTACTCCTTTGAGCAAATTGTTGTATGCTTCCTTTTCGTTATTACCCCAGAAAGCATCCCAAATCATTTTCTCGGGTACTTCAAAGGCAATTAACATTCCTTGAAACGCCTGAACATAATATTTTTCACTTAGTACACTTTAACTGAATTCACTCCGAAAATTTCTGTTTCAACCAGAGCATCATCGAAACCGCTACCAAGGAGACACCTCTTACCACACTGTAGAGCCACTTTTGTGCAATGAAACATTCCAAGCATTGGCAATATGCCATGAAATTCCTCTGGGTTGCTGAGAACTATGTCCGCTACTGTATAGAACACTCCTTCGTGGCAGAAAACCGGAAAGTTGGGTTGTCTCAATTGTTGTCTCACAGATTCAAATTTTTAAAGGGCAGTACACACAGTAGCCTAATCAGTAACCGGGGAAGGAATAACTGACAGAAAACCAACTGTTTACTTGGTGCAATCTTGGATGAAATTAAAGAGTGTATACTGCTCCACGTTGGTGATACAGGCTGTGTTGCCTAAAAACGCACCACATAGAGTAAGAGAAATAACAAACTCAGTTTTGAGAGCACATGTGGATGCCTCATCAGATGAATGAATGCCAACATCCTTAGCTACTTTAAAGTTGTTCGGAAGAGCAGGCATGGCTCTTTCTTGGATTTAGTATTTTTTGACACGGTAGCTCACACTGAAGTTTACAAGTTCTCTTCATCAGTGCAGTTTGTGAAATATTTTTTTTTTCTTTCTGTGGATCCCTTCTGATTTTTTACTTTGAAAAAGAGCCATGACAGTATCATGACTTCCAAATCTACCTGAGAGCGATGACTTGTTCTCAAAGTCGAAGTTGTCAAGAACTTCTATTGTGAAATCTCTTAAGTCGAAATGACTTGGTATCGGTGTGTCAGCATTGGACATCCTCCGAAATAAATTTCTGCGCACGCACCTGCCTATATTATACACAAGACTTCAATATATCGCAAGTGTAAGGTAATATTTGAATTCTCGGACCCCGAAAACCTATGATTCGACACCGAGATCATTTTCCTAGGTGACTTAGTTCCTTAGTTATGCATGCTGATTGCTTATTTGCCGGCCATATTGGAAAATGGTGTCTGTGGAGATAAGCGACCATAATTGAGATGTCTACCCAAGAAAAAGTAGAAAGCGATAGATCGAAGAACACGATGCAACAATAAAACTCCGTGCACCCACAAATTTTTACGGGCATGTATTGTGGATCCCGGACTATTACTAACAGGATCTACCTCAGCGGAGAATGACCAAAGGATTTTCTAGATGTTACAATAGTTTCATTACCTAAGAAAAACCAACCGAAGAAATGCAGTAATCACAGAATTATTAGATATATTTCTCACGCTGGAAATATAATTGTACGCATACTGAACACGCGGCTGGGAAGTACAACAGAAGAGATGTTGAACGAAGATCAGTTTGAATTTCGGAAAGAAAAGGGAGCCAGAGATTCTATTAGGTTGACGAATCAGAATGAGTTTTGACACAAGAGTTGTGCTTGTGCTTGATTGACTGACAAGAAACTATCGACAAAATCAATTAGACGAAACTTAGAGAAGTTGGGGTCAACTGAAGAGATCGATTGCTCGTTCGTGACCTGTACACATTACAGAGTGAAGTTGCATTTGAATCAAGGAGAAACGTATAGTGTGGAAATTGGGAGAAGAGTCAGACAAGGATGAAGTGTGTCACCCCAATTATTAGTGAATGGTTAACTAAGGAAGCATTAACGGAAATTTGAGATTTCAAAACTGGAGGGCAGATCATTTACAGGATCAGATGACATCGTTTTTATAGCTAGAACCGAAAAAGGACTACAGAGGATGGACAAAATAGCTGACTCTGGGAAATAATATGAAATGGAAAACAGCATCTAAAAATTGAAAGACATGAGAATATCTCGTGGAAAGACGCCATGACGGATCAGAGTAGAACAAAGAGAGCTTAAAGAAGTCGATCATTTGAAATATCTAAAAAGTCTTGATAGTAACGCTTGCTGTCACGAAGAGATCAGATTAAGAATTGCCGTTGCAAAAAGGATTTTAACAAGGAAAAGTTATTCTTAACTAAAAGGTTTATAATTACATGTTAGTGTTATATATATTCTTAGTTTTGTATAATGTGGAATCTGCTTCTGTTTACAAGAGCCCTGTATATGACTTTTTGTTTAGATTTTTCAACATCAGTGTATAAATACTTTTTCTTCATTTCTGCAAAAGATTTTCTATGTACTGTGTATGATATTATATGAGAAGTATACCCTTCATGTGTCCAGTTGAGACGAACAACTCCCAACTCAATCTTTTTCCTACCAGAGATGTGACCCTCTGACATTTTTATTCTTCCTCTAACCCATTCTCTGTCTCTCTTCTGTCCCCTCTTCTTCCTATTTTCCTCTGCATCTGTATATATATGAATGGGTAGGGTGATTGTGTGGGAGTCCGTCTGTCAAGTACACACTTCTTGTAATCTATAACTATCTAATTTCGTTTCGTTGTTCCCGGTCATTTCCACAGATATATTTCTGCCGTTCCATTTCCTAAAGAAATGCATTTGATGTCACAAAATATAAAAGAGTGTACAACTTCAAGCGACAGTTTTCAATAACGGCTTCTGGAAGTTTGAATGACAGTAATGAAAGAGTTTTAATAACATGAATTAACAATAAATGGTCAGAAAAAAACATTATTGTTTCTTTTAGTCATACAATTAGTCTTCATACTCTTCACGACTCTTACTTTTTCTTTTTAAAAATGGATAAAGCATTGGCAAAAATGTATTTATATGTATATACATTTCGATAATACTCCGAACCAAACTTGAAAGATATATATATATATATATATATATATATATATATATATATATATATATATATATATATATATATATATATATATCGGGGTGTTCTTCAAAAATGGTGCCCATGGCGCGGACTACTATTCTACAAGTCAAAATAAAGCATATGTGGCAACGTCGCAGACAAAGAACCATAGAGTAGATCTAGCAATCTATCAAATAGTTACAAAAATTCTTTCCAGATGGCAATGAAAGTCGATAGTTGTTGACACCAGCACATCCCTTTAGAGTAACAGTCGATGTAACTACTTGATACATTCGTTAGAGTAATGCTAATGATTCCAAGTTAATCTCTGACGTTGCCACATAATGAAAGTTTGACTTCCCATAGTGGCTGAAGAAGGCCCCGGAGAGTATACTATCAAATAACATTTTGACCTGTAAAATACTGCTCTGTGGTCCGTGGGCGCTATTTTTTACAACTATCTATATTATATATATATATATATATATATATATATATATATATATATATATATATATATATATATATATATACAGTAAACCCTCGTTAACACGAATTCCAAGGGACTGAAAAATCAGGAGTTCGTGTTAAAAGAATTCGTGTTAACCGGGGACCCAAATTTTATTATTCGAATACATTTTCTCCATACATGCGCACTTCAGTATACAGACTATACATACCACTACAGTATATTATGTATGTCATAGAAAACACTAGAGATGGTATCGAGACGAGACTGAATAGTCTCGTTCTTGATACCATCCACAGAATTGTATTGAGACGAGACAGAGTTTCGGTCACGTCTCGATTTCGAAAAGCACTCCTCGGTCTCAAATTCGAGTTAAGATCGAGATCGAGACTAGTTTCGGTCTCGGTACCATCCTCTGAAAAGTGAAAACACTACAGTAAGTTTATTATCCTATCTTCGAAGATTAAAAAAAAAAAAGTTTCCACGCAGAAAATCCAGGTCAAGTTATAAAACTGGTAACTCCGCTAGCAGGGTGAGTACCGCTAGTAACGGAAAGGTATTTATGATTGCTGTCACCAGTTTGGAGTTACAGGGGAGAGAAGATGTTTTGTCTCGAGCTGACGCCAGCTCGTCTGCCAAGCACCTGCATGTTCAGCGCTAGGCGGAGGACAGAAGCAACACCTCATAGGAAAGATACCTGTTTCTGGTTTTTCTCTTATTTACAAGGCAATTTTCGTCTGTATAAATACTGTATGACAAATACTGATCTGGAGTGAAATCTGAAATAAGAAAAATGATGTGAAAAAAAAAAAAAGGATTGAAAGTTCGTGTTAAATCAAAACTTTTACTGACTCAAGGGACTAAAAATTAGTTCGTAATTCGTGCTAACCGAAATTCGTGTTAACCGATAAAACTTCCTATAAGATAATGTACAGCGATGCCGGGACCGAAATTTTGTTCGTCCTAACCGAGTGTTCGGCTTAAGCGAGTTCGTGTTAACGAGGTTATACTGTATATATATATATACTGTATTACAAAATTTTGTTACAATGCCAAAACCATAACATAGTTTGTTAGCCTATTGTTTCATTGTTTCAACTCCATTATGTCTTGCTTAAAGTTTAGCTAGATAAAAAAAAAAATTCAGAAAGCTAAAATATAGAGGCACTTTCAGAAAGTAAGTTTCTCTATAGCGGTAAACACAAAGAAAGCGTAACGACCTTGAAAATAGCTGCAATGCCTGCAGTTTAAATATGCATTCAATTCTAACAGCTCCTGTTTCTCAAAAGAATCGAATACTTCAACGAAGTTGAACGAATGAATGTCGCAGTTCAAAAATGTATTTAATCTTAATTTAATTCTAGTACGAAACGTTTAAGTGAAGTGTATTTAAATTACTGTATTACGCACGTAACTACGTATTTATTGTCCATAGAGTATACAACAGCACCTTTACTAGAATAAACCGTAAACTGTAACTCTGAAGAGTTCACGTTTACTACCACCAATAGAGTTACAATGTATCGCAATTATGTACCATTTACGACTATACTGACACTAGCGACATCATACGGCGCATATGAAAATCTTTTGTTTTCACCGGAGTCTATATGACATTGTTAATATTCCCCGATTATGTACGGATAATTTTTTTTAATTACTGGGTAGATAGAGTTTAGTTTGTTAATCCTGCACTGTATTGTAATTTATGCCTTGTATCCATCCTCTATTATTTGTTAGTATTTAGTATAGGTTGAAGCAATACAGCCGTGTCAACTTACATTAAGCCACCAGCAACCTGAAGGGGACGGCGCGTACAGAACCAAATGTACCGATTACACTGGAAGCCAATAACGAGTAGCCTCAGCTCCTGCCAGCACAATGGCGTAGTAACGAGATAACCAGGTCGCGTTATTGTACCCACATTATTTTCAGTACAAATCTCCCTTAAATTTCTTTCTTGTAGATTGCCTCTTTCTTCCGCTTCAATCTAGTTTTCCTTCAGTATGCCCTCTTGGAAATTTCCTGCCCTGAGCCCGTCCGTAAAAAACGGCCCTAGTTACAAGAGTACGTGTGTCATTGTTAGAAGAATGGGAGTCATTGTAAGAAATATATATGAGTTACTGTTAGGACTGCACGCGTCAGTATTTTAAGTGTGTGTCACCGTTAGAATAATGTAACAATAAATATTTAATGTTGGGTTCGTTCAATTAAAAGAAATGCTGGGGTCTATAGCATGGGACCCAACTGTTGGCGTTTGGGATAGGCCAATAAAACGTAGACTGTGATGCGAGGTTGCTGTGTGATAAAGGGGTATGGCTAAGCAGATACTACATTGCAAGCGGGGGAGAACTTATAGATACTGATGTGAATGTGTCCAAAGACGCACTGCAGCTTTCTCATTTTCTGCGGTATTTAGCTTTCAAACACCCTTTGACGCAATTGCTGCGTCAAGAATTTAAACCTCTACATCACAGCCCCAAACTGAGCTAGGAAAATAATGTTGGTATCAATGTGTTTTCGAAAGATTAACCTTTCCGCCAATATCCATTTCTGTATGTAGGGGGTACCATGGCGTAGGGGAAGGAGTACAGATCGTATTTTAGTTAGTTAGTTTTTTTTTATCAGGACTTTTTGGAGGCCAATTCCACTTTCGAAGGTACAATTACAAAAATTATTACGTGAAGCAATGAAGTAGTCCACTACATGATAATACTCTGTATGTGTACTTATTTATAAGAAGGGAGGAGGGGGCAAAGTTGGGCAAATTTTGAGCGAGTTTCGTGACGTAAATTATATTTAATTCTAGGATGATTCTGTATAAAACAAGATATCTTTTCACTGAATTGGTCTACAATTATGGAATCTGTATATCATAAGCTTTCCAACAATGTATTAATCATGACTTATCATTAAGAGAATCAGCAGGGCCCCCAACTTGAAGTCTACGATTTCGTTCAAATCTCTGGAGAGCGTAGAAATGTTAAAGGGAACTCGGAGCGACGCCCTCAAGTGCCATAAACGCTGTCTCTTAGTATAGTCAGTCAGTGGGGAGTGTAATTGAATAGGATCATATGAAAGTGCACCATGGAGAAGGAACAAAAATGAAAAAAATGAAATCTTTGAGTTTTACGCCCCACGGTTATGCCGGTTAGGCTAAAAGAGACGGTGATGATGAGAAATGAGTGAAATGGTGGAATGAAGAAAATGGGAGGAAACGTTAGAACCCTGACGAAACCCACGAGCACGGTGTTTGTCCACCACAAAGTCCACACGACGCGAGCTGGGATCGAACCAGGGACCCCAAGCACCGAAGGTGAACGTTCTACCACTGAGCAGGAGAAGGAACAAGTTGGGATTGACATTGTTTTACGAGTATAAGCTTCGACAATCTGCGCACCTAGCCGGTGAAAATCATTGACAGTACAATCAAGTGACAGGAAGCGTACCATAACACCGTTGGCTCATCAAATTCGAACGAAATTTTCCGAAAATGACTATTATAATTGTGTTCTTAAAGTAGTTCCTGGGTATATACTTCAATATTAACTTAAGTATGATATGATTTAAACTAAGAAAAATAGGTTGAAAAAGTTTAATACAGTTGCTGTAGCTTTCGACATTTTTTACTTGTAATGAAGTATTCAATGTCGTTGAGATTAGCTTTGATGTTTAGTGGCTTGTGAATTCTGTGACAGTATTGACGTATAGACAATGGAAACATTTTCACGTACAACAGGTTGTCAAACAAATATTCTTGTAAATTATGAGCCGTATTGGCTTCATACATTTGTACAGCTTCCTCTGGAATAAAATAAATTTGCCCCGAAGAGAAACAGACAATCAATTGTTGATATATATCACTGGAAAAGCATGCCACCATATAGCTATCATTCTTCTTCTTCTTTCAATACTTTATATTTGTGTGGCACCTAATTTAAATATATTTCCATTCTAAGTAAGTAAATGGAATTGTGAACTAACTGAAGCCATTTGTTATGTTGTCCAGAAAGGATACTATATTCCATTAATGAAATTGTCAATCACGTAAAAGAATGTGCAGAATATTACAATAAATTGATAGATGTGTTTCTAAAGAAAAAACTAGTGTTGTACATGAAAATATTTATTTCCTAGGAAATATATTTGAAAAGGGAACAGAGCTATGAACATAAGTCTATTTAACAGCGGGTACCAATCGAACGAGACTCTGAATCTTTAGATATTAAAGTATTTTTAGTTTTGGTCAAGAAACTATGTGAGGAATGTAACATGGAAACGATTCAGTTTTTGTGCGCTGCAGGCCCGTATCCGCTGGGGGAAGGGGGCTAGGGCCGGGCCTCTCTAAATTTTTTACTGGCCCCCCTAAACTTTTCACGGTAGCCTTGCAAATGAACTATAATATAGTTGGGTCGGACCCCCTAATTTCTCCCGGGCCCCTACATTTTTGGGCTGGCTACCGGCCTGGTGCACTGCTGAAGATGAGGAGGGCGAGGGAAGGAGAAAAGAGGGCAAAGAACATGTTGAAAAATAGGATTTCTGTTATTCTTAATTTTCCATAATTTCTCGCTTCCTGTGTACATGTTTCATCCGTTAATAGCCTATAGTATGTTTTACATAGTGTTTGTGAATGAATATATAGCTATACCTATATATATTACTAGCAGATTGCAAATTCTTTGCACAGGAAAATAAGTTTCATTTTGGACACAAAGGACAAAGGTGGCTGAATTGTGATTTAAACGACATCAAAGGGTCACTGTCCTCACCTGCGACCCCAAAAACTATGGATTCTACACTAGCCTTGGTCATTTTCGACCATTTTTAAATAACTTTCCTCTCCCCCAGCCCTAAGTTGCAGCGTCAAAGTTAAATAAAAACCATTCCAGGCCCGAACCTCATCTATGTGGAAAATTTGATCGAGATCGGTCAATTGGTTCAAGAGTTATTAAGTGTTATTTATTTTTATATATCTCCCCTCTTCTAAGTTCTACCGTCAAAGTGAAAAGATAAATACCATGCCAGGCCCGAACTTCATCCTTGAAAATTTGATCGAGATCGGTCATTAAGTTCAAGAGTTATGAATTCACAAACATAGTCACTTGCAATTTTATATAGATGAAGGTTACCAAAGAGCACGCACTTAATATTCATTTTCAAATAGCTCCGAAAGTAATGAAGCAAAATTATATAAATTGTACAAAATTTTAATTGAAGTTTAAGCTACATTGTAAGAAATAGAAAAGTTTACTACTAGATGTAGAAATGGAGGTATACGTTAAAAAGTTAAAAAACTCAAATGCGTACTCTTAAGGACCAGTGTCCCAAAGAGTGCGTTTTGCGGTCCCTAAGAGGGCGCACTCAACACCTATCATACTTGAAACCTAAACCCCTTCGTAAACTTTAATTTACCCTAAGGTTTGCTTCCAATTGTTCGTATACAGGCAATTCTAAACTATTTTGCTTCCAACAATTTCTTTATTACACGTCCATGTGGTTTTAAAGAATTTATTATGAACGTACACGAAATTTAAAACATTAGAGAAAATCTTCGTTTAGTTTCACCCACAAATTATGATTTTTATGAGTAAAATTAATGATAATTTTTTAAATTCTTAGTTCGTGGCTTCATTACATTATTCTACCAACTGGAAAACAATCCTGAACAACACCTTTAGTGTATGTCTTTTTTAATTCTTAGTTTGTGGTTTCATTACAATCGTAATCGAAGCCATATTTCACTCAGCATCTTCCTCCAGAACACTTCCAGAATCTTTATTTTGATCATTTCCTTACTACTTAGGACGACATCATCATACCATGAAAAGCAATGGCGAACTACCATGGACCAAAGGCCTACCTTCGGGCAGAACACCACATCATCATTGTAATTTAAGAAATTTTGTGAATTTAAAATACTTCTTATATATGATTTACAGTTGGTGCTTGAATCGAAGACAAACAATTACAAATAATTCTACAATCCATTCAAACATCATATTACACTCCGAGAGTAACTGATGAGAATAACCATAGTCTGTAATATGAATGCCGCTACCCACACACGCTATCAAAGAAATTCTCCCAAAGAGTACGTGCACGTTCTTTGGTAACTGACTAACGCGCACTCTTTGGGAAACAGCAGTCAACTCGAGTAAAATTCATCCATGTGGCTGCATATGCAAGACCCCCGAAACAAAGCCATGGTATACAATTCTATCTGCATTCATGTTTCCTACCATGCAACAAGAGTACTGTAGTTAGCTGCTATATCAGAATAATTTCTTAAGAGTATTAAAATATTACATCAAGAATTCAAAAAAGTTATTTTTAGCTGTATTTTCTGTTTGCAGCGATCCTTTAACTTCCCTTTTCTTCGTATCAACTCTCACACAAAGACGCATCAAACAGCGTAGCAATAACAATTCTGTGTGTTACCACTTCAGCGTAATTGGCACTGCGCGCTCTTAGGGCGTGCGTATTCTTTGGTAACCCTCCTCTATTAGATTAATGTGGTTCTTATTTATCAATTTCAGAGCTTTTTTGAATCTCACAACCAAACATGCTTCCACATGAGACCAAAGTAAACTATGAGAAACATTATTTCAATTGAATAATATTAAATATTCCCCTAAACGACCGGAAGTATCTAATTCATTTTCAGTATACAATATGAGACAGACAAAGACACTTTTGAAGTTTGGAAAAACAATTTCAAGTTATTGAACATATATTATGAAGGTAACAATTATTAAGTGGTTAAATATAGTTAGAAATTTCGTCTGATCTGTGTTTGTGGGGAAAAGCTACCATAAAACGACATTACATGATACCCTTCCTGCTAAAAATTTTGGACCTGAATCCAAGATGGTTTACTTAAAGATGGTCGCCTGATGGTATTATAGAGCAATAGATGTGTGCTCTTCATTACCTTTATCCTATACGTCACTCCTTCTAGCTATTCTAAACATACGTTCGCCTCATTTGTATACTGTAAATGCATTCAAAATTCTATTTTTTTTCTAATGGAATTATTTGTTACTAAGCAAGATTAAAAAAAAATAGCAAACTTTCTTTTTCACATTATATTAACTATGAAAATTCATATTGTATCATTGTTACAAGAATAAACTACTTTTCACATCAGGATTACCATAACAGTCCACTTTCAAGTATATATTCAAATGCATTGTTGGTTATTTCTGTTTTGTATCATGCAGGAGAGATATTATTGTATACTGTAGTTTCACAGAAAAAAAACGTACACCTGTAAATATTCACAACAAATCTTAGCTAGCAGCTTTTCTCATCTGAGAAGTACAAATTTCATGTTAAAGGCAATGTTCCATATTGTCGTTATAATTATGAAAGTTTACTGATAAGATATTGTCAACTGCAGAGTGATATTAATAGCACTGCACAGCTAACTCATGCTTTTTATATTGGTGAAGACTGCAGGTAAGTTGTCTTCAAAGGAGATTCATTTTACTTAGGGTAATAAGAATAAATAATTGACAATTTATTTGATCCTTAATACCACGAAAGTTGCATAAAACGTAGACTATAATGGGAGATAAAAACCACTAATGCTGCAACTGTGGATCCAACCTGGATTTCCCTAACGCAAAACTTGCATAATTTAGCAAGAAAGACGTTCTATAATTGCTAAATATGTAGAAAAATATTGTAGGTTCACTCGCCGTGGTTGAATTTTTTTTTTTTTAA
This sequence comes from Thermobia domestica, assembly GCF_964235325.1. Taxonomy (NCBI): domain Eukaryota; kingdom Metazoa; phylum Arthropoda; class Insecta; order Zygentoma; family Lepismatidae; genus Thermobia; species Thermobia domestica. Next base: position 263,333,895 of record NC_137462.1, on the reverse strand, counting down.
AGAAACCAAGAAAATATAAAACATTTAGTTTTATGTCCCAGGATTATGTTCTTTAGACTAATGTAGACGAATAATTAATAGAAGGAAATGATTATAAAGGAATTTGTGGAATGAAAATGTGGGAAAAACCGAGAAACTCACGTCCGCGATGTGGCCTTCCAGAAACTCATATGGTCAGAGATATAACTAGGATAATTTAAACCAGAGGTAAAAGCTCTAAGGCGGAGCTACCGTGATCCTCATGAAGACTGAGTTCAAACACCTCTAGACAATAAATTGGCTTCTTGACATATACATGTATCGAGTAATTATCTTTTAATATTGTAATTACTTGCATTAATTCTCGACTCATCTCTTCAACTTCAGATGCCTAATTTTCAGTTTTCCACGCGCCCTGTAGAAAAAGAAGAAAAAAAGCTGACGGCCTTACCTTCTATTCTACTGATTTAGTAGCTCTAGTATCTAGACACCTATGCTAGGCGGTAGGCCTCGAATGGATAAAACATTAATAGGCAAAGTTCGAAATGTCTTCCGCAATTTATAATTAATGTAAGGCTTGAGAACTGACATTCAACATGCCGGAAAGGAATGTGCATCAGAGTTTCCAATACCATTTCAAATTTATTCTTCCATAGGTCTTTAGTATAGTCCCAGAATTTTAAGCATTATTTCCTTAATGAAAAACAAGCAGTTATCAGTGCCGCTTTGGTGATACCAGGTCAACAAATATCCACAAAACAGGTTGCCGAGCAATTATTTTCTTGTGTATGTTTCGCTGAAATAATGCTTATCTCTGATATTCGTAAAGTGTGAGGTCAAGGTTCTGTGACACACGTGCACAGTTAGTTGAGCGAAGGTTGTTACAAAGCAATTCACTGACTAATGCTAATATGCCATCTTCATATCTCGCTTTCTACTATATAATTAACTTCCAAGGTGTGCTTGTAGTTATCGGAAGTATTATAAACGGCTACGTCCGTTCGTCTGTGGGCAGTATCACAGCAGAAACGGTAAAAAATACGAAGAAACGCTTTTCTGGAATTGATTCACTGCCCTAAGAATACGATTCATCTCATTTAACATCCTTTTCAACCCGGAAGTTGTAAACAATTTACCATTTCCAGTTTCATCAATCATCATCATCAGAGCAAAATCGGTAAGAGACCCCAAGAAACAGTCTTTTGGAATCGATTAAATCTTCTAAGAGTAGGCTCCTTTCCTTCTAACTCTCTGTTCAAACTGGAAGTGGTAGCTTTTAATCATTTCCAGTTTCATCATTGATCATTTTCAGAGCAAAATCGGGAAGAGATTCCAAGAAGAAATCTCTTGGAATCGATTAAGCCTTTAAGAATAGAAGAAACCTATAAATACAATGTCGTACTTAGTAGGGATGATGAAGAAGTAATGATAATTGGATATTTGTAATACACATAGAAAAGAAAAAAATAATTTCGCTGCTCCTCCCACACAAAACATATTATATATATAATTAATATTTTTAATATATATTTATTGGGAGTACTTGTGATGACAGCAAGAAAATTAATAAAAACAATGTAAGAGCTGCTATAAAGTTTCTTCGCTTGAAATTTTTTGTCGAGATTTCGAATTGCTGGAATACCCGCCTCATTTTCTATATTTAGTCCATAGTGACTTTTCACTAGAATACCCGCCTCATATTCTATATTTAGCCCATAGTGACTTTTCATCTCTCCCTGACTCAAGAAATAAAATCTCAGGATTAAGAAATTTGAAGATGATAGCAATGTAATGGCTGCTGTGAAAGCATTTTGAGAGGGTCAAGAAAATGGCTTTTTCTAAAGGTATTCAAGGGTTGATAAAAATGGACTAAAAAAATGTATCGACTTGTTAAAAGACTATGTAGAGAAACAAATATTCTTTTAAACCGTTATGCCGTTATACCATATACTCGTTAATATTACTTTTAAATGATCCCTCGTAAAAGCGTATTTCTTGGAGAATAATGATTATCATGATTGTTATTCTCAACGAATGACTAACTTTTTAACGCCATAATAATACGTTTTTGTTAATTTTGTCCAGAACTGTCTGCAAGAAATTACTCGCATGCATCTCATTTTGTTCAGCTGAATCTACTCTATTGACTGACATAAATCCAAGTTTTAGTCAATGTTACAGTTAAAAGCAAAGAGTTAATCATAACTTTTGGGTATGTCTCATTAACCATACCGTGTGTACTGTCTTATTCCAAGTGTCACTATGAAAGGGTTATTGAGTGTATATTTCAGTACCAGTTCCGCCTAAGTTATTCGGTTAATGTACAGCATTATTTTATTAGGTTTGCCAAAATAGTTTTTCTCTAAAACTACCAACTAACTCACTCTATGGCCTATGGAATTCGGAGGTTCAATATACTGCGTTCACAAAAAACCTCTCCATTGGCTTCTGTCCTTAGCCAACCAGATCCACTCTTTACTTTGTATTCCTGTTTCTGCGAGATCTATCTTAATATTATCCTCCTATCTAATCCTAGATCTTCGTAATGGACATTATCCTATTACATTTCCAATTAAAACTTTGAAAGTGTTCCTACTTTCTTCCATCCTGGCTACATGACCTACCCACCTGAGCCTCCTAGACTTGATGACCCTAACAATGTTTGGTAAACCGTATAAATTATGTAGCTCCTTGTTATGAAGTTTCCGCAATTCCCCCATTTCCGTTCCTCTTGGGTTCGAACATTCGCCTCAGGATTTTATGTCCAAACATGTTCATTCTACGTTCTTCCCGTAAAGTAAGCGATCATATTGCGCAACCATATAGCACAACACCAATGGTTATCGCTTCATATATTTTTAGTTTGAAATTTCTCGACAGAATTCGTGACGACAAAAGATTTTGAACTGAATAATAACATTAATTGCCTCGACAACTAAATATGACTGTTTACTCAGAGATCTATCAATTAAGATATGTCTACTCCTTCGATATTTTTCCGTAAAACACTAGCAATACAATAAACTATTTCTAGTTTAGTTTGCACCGAGTAAAGTGTAGCGTATTGTAGCTAAAGTTGAAAGCATCCTGTAAACAAATGGCTGGTTTCGAGGGGTTAATTATTACGTTTCCCAAGGGCTCACAAATCTATTAGGCTGTAATTTCCTCAATTAATGACCTCAGTATGCGTCTCCAAGGATTAAACATTTGTACTGTAGAAATAATACATTAACAGTACAATAACTATTACAAACTGTCTGTTAATGTAGTCTTTGAACATAACTAGAATTAATTATCTTGTCATCATTTACCGCATATGAATCTCCTGTTAATACTTCTAGCACCTGACTTATGAGTGACATAGTTTGATGCTTTCAATAATTATACTGATTCAGACTGAACAAATTATTTGTTGTAGACCTACTAGCATCCACACAAAACTACAAAATGCTTAATGCGCAAATGTAGTAGTGTTTACTTCAAATATTAAACGAAGGCTTCAAATACGGAAACAAATGTAAAAAATTCGATACTATTAGATGATATCAAATGAAAGCCTAAATCTTAGATGGAAAATTAACGAAGTTTTTGAAGCTTCCATGCAATTTCATATAAATAAATTGTAGTTCCATTTATATGACGAAGAAAGAGGAAAATATCAAGAAAAGTAATATACAGGGTGAGCCAAAGGTCTTACGACACTCTTCTTTCTCTGGAATGGAGTAGCTATAGGCAATTCCGAGATATGAATTTGGATTTTAGATTTCTGGGCTCTCGGCATCTAAGGTCATTTAGTCCGTCATGTTTTTGAGAGATGATGTCCCTCGGCGAGCACACTATCCGGGGAAGGGGAAGGAAGGAAGGAAGCGGCCTGGGACGTATAAGTTAGGTACCACCCCGGCATTTGCCTGGTGGGAATGAGGAAAACCCAGGAAAACCTCAGTCAGGGTGCCTGGCCTGAAAAAGCGTTTTACACTTTTTCGACCGAGTGCTCCCACCGGGAATTCAGAGATATGGGCCCCATATTTGAGAATTTTATAATTCATGGCCGCTATCTTGAAATCCATCATGTTGAATCTAAATTGTTTTTTAATTAACGAGGAGTCACGGTGCTGTATCAAATATTAGAAAGTTCCCATGAGTCAATATATATAATAAGATTTTACATTCTTCATAATTGTGAGTTACAAGGAATGACTCTGAACGGAATTTTACTTTCTTACGAGTACGACACTAAATACAGATCAAAACATTAAAGTTATTTAAAGAGCGGAATGAAGCTGCCGTGCTAGGGACTGATTTTAACAATCAGTATCGAAAAAACATCCAGCACCAATTTCACATAGTAATTATGATTTAATGACCAAACTCTCTAAAACGAAATGTAGAGAACAAACTTTCTTGTAATAGGTCTAAAACTGATACTTTATTTATTTCATTTACTTAAACACATTTTTTTAGCATTACCGGTATCTGCGGTCTTAAGCCCGTCACACATGAGGGATGACGGGCACGCAACGACGCTATCCGGAAAAGTGAATGAAGCAGTCTGGAACCTGTAAGCTGGTAACTATTCCTGTACTTGCCTGGTGAAAACAACAACAACAAAAATCTCACTCAGGATGTTTAGCCTCTAAAACCTCTCACATCTTTTTGATCGAGTGCACGGAAAGGGAATCGAACCCGAAACCGCTTGCAGAAAGAGAAGAGTCTTCGCGACTACTCTACGCGGGGTCACTAAAACTGATACTGATGGGTATCATCAATAATGATTTTACCAGCATTAAAAACAAATTAACACAGAATATACACAGTCTGTATAATCATAATCAGAAATCAGTCAACATCAGTGCTGAAGATTCGGTTGCAGTAAGTGAAATACATCTAAAATCTTACTGCAGCAAAAACTGTCCTTTACGACTCTGACAGACGTATGGAGTTATATACCTGGGCATTCAACCAATATGAAAGGGGATCTTCATATCCTAAGCACAGTGTTCAACGACGAGTCCTTTATCTTGTCAATGGAGAGGTTAAGTGTGTAGACATTAGAGGTACCATAACCTTTACTGGTCGGACACCTCCAAAGAGCTTGCTTTAGACTAACTTATAATATGCTATGGGATATGTAAACCAGCACCGTTCTCTTTAGTATAATGGTTAAATCATGATTTGATATGCTATGCCCCAACTCGGGTAAGATTTCTGGTGGCAGACCATCGAACATACTATAATGATTCAGATTATGCTTTGAACATTAGGCTTCGTTCCATATAGCCTTTTCGCTGAAAAAGAAGTAAATACAACTCAAGGTATATGTATATGGGATTCCTGAATTATTGGACTAGTATTAATGGATACCATCCTCAATGCGTGAGAGACGAGGTTTCGCTACCCGATGAGAGCTCACGTAGTTTGGATTCCACGTTAATCAGTAGGCCTACGTCTCATACAGCCTCGCTGTTGGACGGGACAGTAAACTCAAAAATCAATCAACCAACCATCCTCAATGCAAAACAGTATTTGGAAGTACTAGAGTAGACAATATTCACCCTGCTAGATAAAGATACTTTCGCATGTTACTGGTAAGAAGACAAAGCCCTAATAGTGTAGGCGTTCGCGAATGGCTCAATGCACAATTTCCTAGCCATCAACATGAGTCAATAGACTTCACCTTCAGTAGTATGTGAGTGACTTGATCACACTCTTCTGCTCCTAGGTTCCTGCATCAGAACCATATGGTGCATAAATTTAAAAAATTTTGCAGGCTAAGATCAGAAAAGGTATTTCCTTGAATTAATTTAGTAACCACCTTAAATTAATTTAGTAGTTGAACTAAAATTTGAAGTTAAATTTTTCCACCAATGAACTTAGATTATCAGTCGTAACTACAATACTAAGCTTTAAAAATGTTTCAAACTAAGAAAAAAAGTTAGCAAAACATTTGAAATCTTTTCAACAACTTTAATGATAGATTTGAAATTTATTAGACAATCAGGTTGATACAAGAATAACTTGTCATCAACGACCTTGGACTTCGGTTTAGAAACTGAACATCAAAGAGCATAAGTTATAATATTGGAATCGATTCAGCGTTCCAAGAAATGGTTCCTTATCTTCTTTTTAACCCTAAAGTCAAACCGGAAGAAGGGTAATTTTCTATTACTTTTGGTTTTCGTATTTACAAATGGAGATGGTATCGTTTCTTCACATGCTTAATCGACTTTATGAAGTGCTTGTTGCAAGGGCGCCCATGTTGTGGTTTCCAGGGGGGGCAAGTATAAGTGACGTTTTAAAAATAGTTTCAAATTTTGCTGTAACTAATGTAAAAATTCTATTGGATTTTCGATATTCTGAAGTGCAATTTCCTCTAGGGGGCGATCGCCCCACCTTGCCAACACTGATGGGCGCCCTTGGCTTGTTGGTATACATATAATATCACTTTTATTCTTTGGAGATCAAGTTGAGTCCGGAAGAAGTAAATTTTTACCACTTCTGGTTCAAGGACGCTGAAACATTTTTTTTAAATCCCTCTTCCCTATTATTAACTTATTTGTTGTATGGTGATGAACGTTGAAACCAAAAACGGTTAATTTTTACCAGTTACGGATTAAATAAAGGATTATTTGATCCGAAGGCTCAGACCATTCTTGAGAAGGTGAATCATTTTTTTAAAAAATGTATTTTCATTATCTCTTAGCGTTGTAATTTATAAAAATTAATGTTCAAACCAAAAATGTGCTGTTAATTTTGGCAGAGGTACCTTGGCCGAAAACCTAAATTTGGAAAGATACATAGGAGCAACCCCTTAAATTTTGGAAATTGCCAAATTTAAAAATTTGGTATGGTAGTACTGGACCCGAATAAGTACCTCTGAAAATGGTTGGTCCGTCTCGTTTCTTTTCATGAGTAAACAAAAATGCAACGAATTCAAATTTAAGATGTTTTTGATCTATTTTACCCATTATGATGAGGCTTTATTACCTTATGTTATATATGGTTGAATATAGGGGTCCATTTGCTGTACATTCGTGTACACATCTCAAAATTTGGGAGGGGTATATAGGATCACCTCTTAACTTTAGGAACTGTCCGGAAACAAAACCTGATAAATATTCTCTAGGACACAAATATATATTTTGTAAATTGTGTTGATTTTGCTTGTTCCCGTTTATGCGTAAAAAATTAAAATTAAAAATTTGGAGATTTTGACCCATTGTACTCTTATTGACAAAGCTTTCTAGCATAATTTCCTTAGCTATATAAATAAGTACATGGGTCAATTCTCTTTCCTTTGACATAGGCATATTGATGCTTTTCATTTACAATTTATTAGTAATACATTCGTCCACCTTTAAAATTTGGAAATTGTCAGAAAATTATACAGTATATTGATAAACGATCTCTGGGACTTGAGCATATATATTTGTAAATTTAGTTTGTCTTGCTTGTTCTCTTTTATGGATTGAAATTTGTCAAAAATTTGTCAAATGTAACACTACAATTAGTGAGAAGTTTAAATTTTGGTGGGAAGTTTGAATTAGCATGAGGCGGGAAATTTGAATAATGTTCTTAATGTTCATTAAGATTGTAACGTATGATCATACGAATGAATACAGGGTTTCATTATTGTGAGTACCTTGAGACACTTTTATTAAATTTCGAGAGCAGTACATTTGGCCCACCCTTAAATTTTGAAATTGTCAGAATATAGGAATGTGCAAATCTAGGACTCTCATATACACATTTTTCTGTAAATATCGATTCTTTAACTTGTCCTTTCATGGGTAGAAAACTGCCAAAATTCAAATTTGATGACGTTGACTTAATATATCTTTAAACTTTGAAACTTAGGGACAACTCATAGTCTAAGGTCAATATTGCAATCTGATGGGTTATCATGCTTCTGATTCACAACGTCACACTTAGAACCCCAAGGAATCTAAGGTCATTCGTGGAAATTTATCTGTAGTGCAATTTGATTGGTTAATCATTTTGATCACTTGAATGACTTGGTGCAATCTGACTGGCTGATCTTTTTCAAATCTTTGTTTGAAATTTTGCAAAAGGTTTCAAATTGTTGCTTAAATATTTTAGCTTGAAACATTTGTGAACCTTAGTACTGTAGTCAAAACTGATAGTGTAATGTCATTGAAAACTTTTCGGCCTTCGTGATTTTTAAACGTTTTGTTCCGAAACATTTGTGAACCTTGGGATTGTAGTTATGACTCATAATCTAGGGTCATTGGTAGAAAAAGTAGGACGAATTCTTAGTTTGAATTGTTTTTAACCTTTAAAATTGTAAATCATTGATTTAAAACATTTGGATGGGAATCTAATAGATAATTATTAGAATCTACCAACACGTAATAATAACAATTCCATACTTTTAAATTCTAGCCATAACTTATAGTCTGTCATTGTTGGAAAGCCACTCTTGATGCAATTCGATTGGTTGCTCACTTTCAAATCTGCTTATTCTTTTCAAAGTTTTTATTTTTTTAAAAAATCGATCACTGTTTGAAATGTTTGTGTGTGAAATTTTTCAGCTTGAAAAGTTTTAGTTTGAAAGTTCTAATATTCACTAAAAGTTTAAAAGTCTAACAAAATAAACCATTTCTAAAGAGTAGAAGTAGTTCAAATAAAAAGAATTTGGTAACACTATACATGAAACAATTAAGTTTCCTGTAAATTTATTGCAGTAAACCAGGGATGTAAATAAGCAAGAAAATTTTACAGCCTAAGAAAAAAGGTACTAGCCCACATTCCTCAACAGAAATCATTTACTTATCTTCGGTACGATATTAAACACTCGCCCGCACCTCCTCAGGTGAGTGTGCGAGTGGTTATTTGCACCTCTTATTATCTAAGCGTTTACTCAACTGATCGCTTAACGGTAAGAAAATCGCTCAAATCATTCACAATCTTTTGAAGTCCCTGCTTACAACAAGTAATTGCTGTCTCGTGTAGTGAATATGGTTAAATTGAGCCACTCATGTTATCTCGTTCAGTGGGTATGTTTCCGTAATAGCATTTTTTTTGTAATTACAATGAACTAATCAGATTTACGCAACAGTAATCAGAATTCGTCAAAGACAAGATAAGAGGAATATGACGCTATGGTAAACATTCCATATAATTTCGTAATGCCTGAGAATCAGAGTCAACTTCTAAAATCTGGTTTCCAATTAGATTGATCTTAACGTACTCTCTTCCCCTTAAAATACTGATCTAAGGGTACAACTGATCCTATTTCAATTATTAAATGATTTAAGGAGATATCCTACTGATAACTTTTTACCCTTCAAAAATTGTTAAATTTATACACCTTACCATGATCCTGATCCAGGGACCCACGGACACAAAAATGCGATCAAAGCACCCACATACTATTCCTTTCTATAAACTTTTTTTATTGCAATGATCTGAAAACAATGGTGTATAGTGTAAAAATCTGGGATAGACATTGCATAATGCAGACTTGTGACAACGTTTCTTACGGGATTTTCCGACATGCACAATCTAATTGTATCATTGTAACCCTGGAAAAATGAGTAAAAGAATACTGTAGTGATTGGTGAGTAACCCTTCTCTGAGTTTTGTTTACAACACATGTAACTCCATTGGACGTCCGTTTTCGTTAACAGCACAGCACTATCATGTGACATACAACTGATTCTAAACTTAAAAGTAGGTAATTTCCCGATGACAGATATGAATACAATGTTCTGGAGAATGCGTTTCAGGAATGTTTCCAGCAGTTGCATAGTGGAGACTAGATTATTTCACCAAACAACAATAAGAATATTCAAACCTCAAACTACATAAATTGCCTACAGAAGGGTCGAAAACTGCCAAAACACTCGAAAACCTAAAATATCCGGAACACCAACAAAAGAGGTTAGAAATCCCAATAGTGCCAAAGGTTTTATAACTTAGAGAGATCATATCGTCAACAAAAAGTATCAAAACGCTATTTTAAAAACCGGTCAGGATACTCGAAAGCTAAACGGACACATTCCCTACAAAAATAGTAAGAGCAGACACTAGCAGAACTTGTTCAAGAGCAACAAATATGGCTCCCATTCCCCCAAAAGAAATATTGTACAATTGTAGTTACTTTCAGAATATTATTTTTACTTTACTTTGATTATGAGGAAAATAGTCTTTCTTGAAAAAGGGTAAGAAATTAATTCAGTATAGTGACAACCAGAAATTAAACGACTAAGTGGAGAAAATGCATGGACACTTAGCATTTCACATACAAATTTAATTCAGTTTTTTCCTAAAGGGATGTTCTATCTCCTATCTTTGTTCAAAAGTGCAAGTATATAGTGTATATAGTTCGATAAAGAAAATGAACACAATATTAAGAACGTCTTTCATACGAAAATATACACCAGATGGTAATGTGAAAAACAAAGTGTTTATAAGGTAAAATCATCAAATTAGTTATGCCTGCTAATCTGGTGGCTAGTGTGCGCATGCAGGTTCAATTGTCGGTGGAAGGCAGAGACGTATGTAAGATTAGGTCCTGGGGATCCGGAACCTCCAAGAAAACCCGACTTTTCTGTAAATTTAATCTAATTTTACGGATAATTCTGCAATTAGTCTAATTTTACGGATAATTTTGCAAATTTTAATGTCCGTTACCCTCATATTGAGTTGGACACTCCTGAAAAGTTTTGGAACCCCCAGCCTTGAAATATATTTTTTGCATACGTTCCTAGTAGTAGAAGATTGAAATTTGAATGTATTACCGCAATTCTGACTCTACCCTAACTGTAAACCCACGTCGAATAGAGCCTCTATGCTGAAAACAGACGGCAAACTTCAACAATGATAAATTAACACATTTTTGATTACAGAAAATGTATCGGGTACAAGCAAAAGATCTACGTATGGAAGTGTAAACAACACAAAATGTAACTCACCTAAGATTGTGTATAATCACCAGCATGATCAATGATCTCTTACCATCTTTCTAGTTAGTCGAAAATGAACTCCACGCAGATACAACTCCACAGGTTTGCAGTTGAAGAACTAACATAAAGCAATTTTCACAGCCTCCACACAAGAAAAGGGCTTTTCAATAAGTGAGGATTGCAAAGGGGAAAAAAGACTGGAAGTCTGTAGGTGCCAAGTCACCGGAATAGGGCTAGTAGGATAAAACCTCCTAACCAAAGTCCATTGATTTCTAATGTGTCATCGCAGCAGTATATGACTTAATGTTACCACGTTAGACGGTAACTCCTATGCGATTGACAAAGTCTGCCCGCCTAGATCGCATTAATCCCTAAAGTTTGTCAAGTTGTTGACAGTAGAAGTTCGCATTAATGGTGTAGTTAGATTCCAGGATCTCTCAATGTATATGCCCTGAACACCTCACCACACATCCAATAACGCCTTCTTGGAATAAAGTTCTTGTTTGGATGTCGATAGACAGTTCAGAAACCCGATACATAGTTGTGGGACGCTTCACGATCCGGTAAATAACTCACTTCTCATCTCATGTAGCCATCCGCGTCCAAAATGGGTCATTTTTGTACGGGAGAAGCAAGGAAACACATACTGTTGCTCGTCCCTCTCTTTGAGTTGAACTCACCTGATGTGGAACCTAACAATCAAACTTTGTGGTGTAATCCAACCGCATAAGTCTTCTTTCCATTGAAGTCTTGTGAACCTAGAACGCTTCCGGTAATTCCTTTACAATTGGATTCGGACTGATGGTTATGCCCTGGTCCAGATCTTCTTTGTCCAGACTGTAGTTGAACTTGATAAATTCTGTCACCGTCCCTTAATTTTGGAAACAGCGATGATATTTGCTTTCATCAAATGCATCCTCAATACACTTACTTCACGTTGCAGAAAGCAAAGTCCGCGCTCCTGCCTTTATTAAACTCAAACAGTAAACAGTGTCTGAAGCGTTCCTTATTCGTCTCCATTTGATCGACACAACACTCTCTTCAGCTACGAGCCATTAGTACACATTCACTGCCTGCTGCAGATGCAATGTATTTCTCATAAGAGAACCAGAATTTCCAAGTCTTGAAACGCCATCTATTCGTCATAACACCTTACATCAGCGATCTATCACAAACGGGTAGAGCTTTTGCACGTACTCAGCATAACATTTCGAATATAAAGACGAGAAGAAAATAACAACACGTGACAAGTATAATCACGTTGAAATACCTAACAGTATAAATAACATACAAAATACGACTTATTTTAAATTTTCAGGAGCTCCGTTTTGGGTAAAGGGTTGGCGTTCGCGCCTTTGGTGTAGGAGATCCGGGTTCGGTTCCCGGCAGAGCTCATGTGATTCAAATTCCACTTTAAGCTGCAGATCCACGTCTCGTATACCCTCGCTGCTAATAAGGGATGCTAAACTGAAAATCAAATTTTCAGTATAAAGATGATATTAAATTGTGCCCTTGTACAGTTTGTGGTGGTAAAATCAGCTGGAAATGTCTTTGAACAACGGCTGCTAATGAGAATGTTCGAGTATACAGTAAGCTTCTGCCACTAAATCACTTTTCCTATCACTCTCAGTAGTAAACAATTTCGAAAGTAGTGAGCTAATCAGTGTCGGCAAATAAAACTTTTTGAGAAAAAATGAAATGAAATCTTTGAGTTTTACGTTCCACGGTTACGCCGGTTAGGCTAAAGGAGACGGTAATAATGAGAAATGAATCAAATGGTGGAATGAAGAATGTGGGAGGAAACGGGAGAACCCCGAGAAAACCCACGCACATGGTGTTTGTCCACTACAAAGTTCACTAAAACTTTTTGAGAGTTTACCATAAACGTTATATTGGTTTTCAATATCTCCGCACAACAAATTTCTTACAGCAGTTACACGTAACTTTTCTTTTCTTTCACTAACTTAAATTTCCAATTACTGTACGTATTCTAAATGATCTACATCTCTACGATAGAAATAATATCAGTTTTACTCTGCAGTTATAAGCAAATTTAATGCATATTTAGAAAATACTGAGGTGTTTTAGTTTACCTTCCAAACTGGAGAAAGTAACTGTGGATTCAACGAGAATAAATGCCCACAAATGCTAGGAGTAGCAATATAAACCACATATTAATGAGCAAATTAACAAAGATAAAGTGTAAAATTGAACATTTCGTTGAAACGGCTTAAGTGCATGCTATTCTCACAATTTCATTGATTAGCATGCAGCTGGATAGAACTTAACAGAAAATACAAATATTTTTCTCCCACAAATTTCCGTAACTAACAACTGGAAAGAAAGTATAGAGTATGCCCGACCTTGAACGAAAAGCTGTCTCATTAGCATTGTATTAGATTCATTACTACGTTAAAATTTTTCTATTTGTGATCATTCATTACAGGTGAGTTTCGCAGATCTTTGCTTACCGTAAACTTGAAATTCGTTTCAGTTTAACCTTATTATTCGCTTCTCGGGATGCATTAAGCCTTATTCAATAGAACAAAAAGCAGTAATATATAATTATTTCGTCTGCGGTGGTTTGCACAACTTAATTGCAGTGCCAAATTAATTGGTATTAGGTTCATTTTGGATTTCATAAAATTACAGCTATTTCAAACGTTTATTTTTAAACAGAAATCAAAATGAAGAAACATTTTGGTTATGACATTGTAATGTAATAGAGGCCTATGTACAGACACGGTAGAGAAACTAGTTTTGATGTCGCAACCGGTACAATCTCTTACCTTCCGGTCGGTTGGCGGTAAGAGGTAATAGTGAGCTCGCGAAAGCAAAATCTGTCTGTCGCGGATTGTATCGTTCTTCACAATTCATATCATTACCATTAACTTCTTATCGTATTCTTTAGCTTAAAAGGAAGAATCGTAGGTCGCAAAACTTAACGTAATTACGCTTGTAAAATACAACGTATGATTTTAAAAAGCTTACAAAGCCTACTATCCATTTATGTGTGAGAAATACGAGGTATGATCAGGCTATTATGGCTTATGTGGGAGATATAACTGGAAGATCAACACACCTGATGCTAGAGGGCACTCAACAATAGTCACCGATGTAATCTCAGTATTTGTTCAACCGATTATCACAACGGCAAGTTTTCTATACCATTTGCATAGAAATCCGCGCCAAGTTCTCATAACAACCGCGAGGCAGTGGTTCTGACAATCACATGGTAGATAATTGTGGGCAGCCATTTTTCTTGCTATACAACAGAGCAAATGTGAGAGTCACTGGGGCTATGTCAGGGCTGTAGAAGGGTACTCTAATTGTTTCAAGCGCAACGTCAGTAGTTGAAGTACTGGGTTTACCGCAGTGTCCAGGGTTGTCATTAACAATATTAGTCCGTCTTTCTTTGAAGGCATGACACTATTTCCCTACATGTTGCTTTGAAATTTAACCTCCTCCATACACCTGTACAATCTGCCTATGAATGTAAGCAGCTGAAGTGTTTATAGCACACAGCAATCACACCACTGACCTCACGTCTACTCTTTACAAATTTTCCAGATGAATCATCATTTTTGTTGTTCGTTTCTCGGGTATATATGATCAGAATATTCAAACCTGCACCAAGACAGACATCTTATTAATCTACAAATAAATTTTCGTTAAGTTACAGTGAATACCATAAAATTTATATGTTTTGTAACCATTTTTTGGATAATCCATCGTAAATGAAATCGCTATCTAGTCAGCTTAATACATCCAGGACCAGCATCTACCAGTTTAGTTTCGTTTAGAAATAGCGCGATGTTCTATAATCCTAATTCTCTTACCCTCAGGTAGTGCTAAACAAACCAATAATCTATTGCAGTATACGTAACCACAGTAGCTCAACTTTTTAACTGACTATGAGGTATGTACTGTGCAAGTTCGGTTTCAAATATTATTAGCATTACACTAGTTGTCCCTATAAGACTGTAATTTAGCACGTCTGTCCTTCCATTACTCTATACAATCATTCTTGAATAAAAGCAAATATTTGAGTTGTTGTATGTATATATAGTATGTAAAAATTGCACCCACGAACAACAGAGCGCTTTCTTCAGGTCAAAATAAAGCGACCATTCTATATAATGGCATACCCTTCGAGGCCTTCTTCAGCCGTTATAAGGAATCAAAATTTCAGTATGTGGCAACGTTCAGATTTACTTGGAACCAATAGCTTTGCTCTAGGAATCCGTCAATCAGTTACATCGGTTGTTATGCTAATAGTGGTGCTAATGTCAACGTTAGCTTTGCTCTAGGATTCCGTCAATCAGTTACATCGGTTGTTATGCTAATAGTGGTGCTAGTGTCAACGTTGCTTTGCTCTAGGAATCCGTCAATCAGTTACATCGGTTGTTATGCTAATAGTGGTGCTAGTGTCAACGTTAGCTTTGCTCTAGGATTCCGTCAATCAGTTACATCACTTGTTATGCTAATAGTGGTGCTAGTGTCAACGTTGCTTTGCTCTAGGGATGCGTCAATCAGTTATATCGGTTGTTATGCTAATAGCGGTGCTAGTGTCAACGTAAATTGACTTTAACTTCCACGTGAAAAGAATTGATGTATCTTTTCACACATATAAAAAATGGGTGGATCCGGGTTAATTTGGACTTTATTATCTACTAGCGATGAGGCAATATAGGATGAAGGCTACAATTTAAAGATGGACCTAAGTTATTGTAGTGTGTGTGGTGCTCTCCCACCGGAAAATCAAACTCGAGATCTTATGAATCACAGGCATACCTGCTAACCACTAACCCACAGAGAAGAGCAGAGTCAGTTCAGAGTAAAGAATTCCATTAAAACGACTCTTTGACAAATATGCCGTATAGTTCTTGCATGTAAACAAATGATTTTCGCTTGCTCTCGAGTTCTGATTACCCATTCACGCACAGCTCTCTTTTTGTTGGTTCAACATCGCGAGATAATTGGAGAAATGGTTTGTTAAATTAAGAAGCAGCGACATTCAGGCTAGTAATGTTGACAAAGACACAATTTAAAGTCATGTGGTTGGTCATAGCTTGTGGAGGTTTCTTTTTACAACAGTAAGTCTAGTTTTCAACAAGACCATGAACTACGCCGGTGCACTCAAGATGGCCCATATCTTCCAAAATGACCCTAAGACAAATAAGGAGAAATCTTATGCTGTTCACCTCACAGCCCCGGGTAGCACATGTTGTACCCCCCAAAGGATTAATTTATTTGGACTAGAGGCTTCTCATGTGGCTATTTCTAGATTACAAAATAATCTGTATATATATATATATTTCATTTTGGGTAATACTGTCGTGAACACTGAAACTGTTGTCGTGACTAAATCCAAGACCCATTACCGATGACAAATTGATCATAGTAGATTATGTGAAGTCTAAACGCTCGAACAAAGTTTACAACTCCCTTCATATATTAAAGCAGAATAGACATTATAATCATGATGTTGCAATTCGGCAAGTAAAAGTATATTTTAAGTTATAGTGCAATTTTTGACGAGGAGAGAGCTGTTCATGAATTATAGAGATAGCCTAAGATACAAATGTATCTAAATTCGACTCCCGTCATCAGTGATGCTTTTCAGCCGATTCACATTGAAATATGTTGATTTTGCAGACATAACAGTAAATTTTACCCAGTTATACCCAGGAACAGTAAATATTAGTTTAACTATCTTTGTTTTCAGAAATTCTTACAGCTACAGGGTTGAACAAATAATTTCTCAGAACAAGGTATATCATTTATTTCTTAATCTCAAATGCTCAAGAATGAGAACTGGGATCATATGAGTGTAGTGATTTATACTTGAAACGCATATATACCATTCTCAACAATTGTCGATCCATTGCTGGATTAAGGCCTTTCCAATCATCTATCTTGGATAATTCGTTTCCAAGTTATTCGCAGTGCTACCCAATTTCGTCACACCATCTTGCATTAGAATACTGTGTAGATCTGCACTTGTCACTTGTGGTATCCAGAAAAAAAATCTGCTTTTGTCTTATCTTGTGTGGTTTATTTTCTAAAACAGTTAGTCATATCTATCTACCTACCTATCCATATACTACCTTTTCATATATATGATGACCTGGAAGTGAACCCGGTTCACCCTGTCATCGACTTGAAGAGTGATGGAAAATGAAATGAAATCATTAAGGTTTACGTCTCACGGTTATGCTGGGTAGGCTAAAGGAGACGATGAGGATGAGAAATGAATGAAATGGTGGAATGAAGAAGGTGGGAGGAAACGGTAGAACCCTGAGAAAATCCACACACAAGGTGTTTGTCTACAACAAAGTGCACTTGGCGCGAGCTGGGAGTGAACCAGGGTCCCCATGCACCAGAGATGACCGCTCAACCACTGAGCCACCGCGGCCCCCTCAAGAGTAACACCACTCCCCGTCATCTAATCATAGTAACTCAATCTACCAAAGTTCCATAGGCATTTAAACCACAATGTTTCGATGAATACATTCATTCGTAAAATTAACTGCAAAAGGAAGAAATGTATCATCTTACCTGTTATCGAAGAAGAAAAAAGAAGAAATCCGTGTTCACTGTTATAATTACTATCCTTTCACGTTCCTCTTCTGCACAAAACACACGCACCTAAGGAAGAAAGAAAATAAACACTTTAACCATTGAAGAAACTTATATATATATTTCTTATATACACACACTTTTACTTGTGTTTACGTTCAATATTTTCTGCTTCTCAATATTATCTTTAACCACACGTACATTCCATTAAGTCGTAAAACGCGAGAAAAGCCATTGTTAGATTTCAAGTCGTGATTATAGAGCGCCCGATAAGAGAATACGTTGGATTCAAATGCAGACCACACACTCTCTCACACACGTATATATATTTGCAATATCAGAGAAAACACATACGGTAGAGCATGCATGTGAGTACATGCCAGACACACCAAACGAGAAACAGAGCAAGAGGTAGGAATGTATACTGACTGACTGACATCACAAGAAACTGTCTTTTTACTAACCATACGTTTAACAGACACCTATACAAATACAAATAGACATATGTATATGTATGTGTGTGTGTGTGGCGTATTGAGAACGTATGCATATGAGCTTCTTGTACAGTTTGACAGATTGTGTCTGTGTGTGTATAACGTGTGCATTTATGACGAGCACGTTAATACTATTTTTATGATGCGGGACGTTTGATGAATCGTTTGGTACATTCATGAGCATAAATAGTCTTCCAAAACATGACATAATGTTATGCACAAAAGTAATGGACACTAGGAAGCAAAAATGAGTACAATATCATAAAAAAGAGTAAACAAAATAGTAATTTGAAACTATGGGTTACTTATAAATAAACATTTTAAATGTAAGCCCACGTAAAGCTGGCAATTTATGATTAATGAAGTAAATTTTATTGCTAAAGATTTGAAAACAGAGTAGGATAATTAATCGTAAGTTTATGTTGAATTTCTGTTTAAAATTGTTTGATCAGTTGGTGTGCTTATTACAGTGTAAAAGGTATTACATATTACATATCATACACACACATTATTATATTATATTATATATTATATTATATTATATATTATATTATATTATATTATATTATATTATATTATATTATATTATATTATATTATATTGTATATATAGTGTTTCAAAACAGCACCGACAACGTTTGGGATATGATTCCTGTCCTGACACCACGATAAGACAAACAGTATAGACCAACCTGGGTGCACAAATACTTCCTTTCGGGGTTAAAGGCTGGTGGAAACATAAAAAAAATGAACTTTAAAAGGTCCATACGTCCAAAACACTGGGACCTACTTTATTCAGGCCAATATTTTACTTAGGAACTAATTCGTGTACTATCCAAAAATACATGTTTCAGAACCCTAAGGTACTCACGCAACAATTTTTATAGAGGGAGTTTCGCTAGAGTATATAATTTGAACTACTATCTCTATGGAAATTGTTGCGGAAGTACTGTCTGTAATTGTGAAACTTGGATATTTGGATAGGACACATACTTGTTCCTAAGTGAAATCTTGACCCGACTACTGTAGGTCCCACTGCTTTCCAGCTATGGACCTTTAAAGTTTATTTTTTCATGTTTTCGGTAGGCTATAACTCCGAAAGGAAGCATTTATGCGCTCAGATTGGTTTATACTTTTTGTCTTATCTTGGTGGCAGAAATCATATCCCAAATGTTGTAGGTGTTGTTTTGAAACACCCTATATATATATGGCACTACTGATTACAACAGTGTGGCATTACTGATTAAATATTCCACAGATGGAAACATAACGATACCTTATTATAGTTGAATTATGAAATATTATTATCATCAGCAATAAAATGGACAACGTACGGAGTGCTGAGTCGAATACTACGAATAACGAAGAGATAGTCAGGTGACGTTGGAGTTCTCAACTGTAGCTGTCATAAAAATTCCAAAATACCTTCTAAATTGTAAGCCTTCAGCAGTTTAGAAATTAATACAGCTAGATTTAGGACTTCACATACTTCAAGAATTTATATTCTAGGTTGTAGGTTTTTAATTTTAGAACGTGTAAAGTTAGATGATTTTTGGACTCCTGCAGTTTATAGCTTTTACAGATGGTCAAGAACTGTTATTTTATCTTTTAACCAACATTTCTACCCAAGGGAGGTACAAATGTACTCCATACATATGTTTTACTGTATATTTTATGATACAGGCACCCGAGGTTGACTAGCGTTCTTTACATTGTGGACCGGAATGCAAGGAAATTTATTTCCTTAATAACAATTATATTGCAACGTGATCTGCTTACCCATGTGGCTAAAACTATACGGGGGGTACATTTGCATCTCCTTGGGTGTCTATGTTACCATATTTGTTTCAAGTATTTAATTATTGTAAAGAACATAATAAAGAACAGATGATATTAGAGCCTCTTGCAATATATCGTTGCAATATTGCATTTATATTTCAATATTGCATTCTTTCCTGCCACAAAAATATTACGAAATTAATACAGTTCTATAGTGTATAAACATATGTTCGTTTCCTAACCTAACCTACCTAAACTTATCCTAAACTAACCTACACTAACAAAACCAACATAACCTAACAAAGCACAACCCAACATAAACTAACATACCAATATTATGGAAGCCACAAATAACGATGTTTCTGATTGCAAAAATTTGTGTTGGGGTACACTTGTACCCCTGTTGAGACCAATGATGGTGAACACATTTTAGGATTTCTACTCATTGTTTGCTTTTAGAACTTGTGGCATGACTCATGACACCAGAAGATAAAAACTATCGACTGGCCCCAACCTTGAATAATATTAAATCGCTTTTAGCTGAAAACTAGTTTTATCTGTGTACGAATTATGTGTGCACAAAATATTGTAGAGCATAGTTTCTTATCCTGCAGTATGTGTACCACTGGCGATACCCGAGACGCTGCTTGGTGGTTCACACGACTTCTCGAAAGTTATGCGAGAATATTATCTTGTTTCAGACAAAAAATGTCAACTGTGGCTAAATGATTTTTATTCTTCCCAGTTTATTGTATAAACCTATAATGTCTCAAAATATCTGGGGTCTCAATGTATCCAAAGAGCAACGAAGGAAAAAGAAAAAACTAATGTTTTCAGTAAAGCAAAACTTTCTAAGTGCTAAATAATCACGCAGAGAAATTTTAGATTTATTGAAAAGAAATATGTACAACTCTGGAAACATAATTGAAAATAAAAGTTTAATAGTTAATGAGTGATGGTTAGTGTCAGGCACGTATCCACGGAGGGCTAGGGTGGGCCGCCCCCCCCCCTGAATTTTTACTGTGCCTCCTAAAATTTTCACGGTAGGCTTGCAAATGAACTATAATATGGGTGCAAACTATAATACTGTTGGGTCGGCCCCCCTAACTTCTACCGGCCCCACCCCCTACATTTTTGGGCTGGCTACCGGCCTGGTTGGTGTATCTTGTTAACCAAACTGAGTGGTGCCCTCTTGCTAATGTTATGATAAGCTTGAAGGCGATATGTTTACTTTCGCTTTTGCCTTAATAGCTTGAATATCCCAAAGCTCGGATCCTTCCGAACAAAAATTTCTGGATGCACGCCTTCTCACTTGTATCTTATTTCGTTCAGATCAACGAGATCTTTCTATTGATAACGCCTTTGGACAATTGTTTTCAGTGTTGTCAACAACTTTTGAAAAAAGAAAGGTTAAAGGTTTTACGCCAAAAAAAAAAAAAAAAAAAAAACTAGATTTTGAACTGCTAACCTATAACCCACATTGTAGATTTTAAACCCTATTTTGTGTGTAGGATTATAAGTGAGTTATAGTAAAATTTGAAATGTTGAGCTTTATTTGCTGAAGACTACCAAGCAACATACATGACTTAAAATTACATTAAAAATCCATCAACATCAACAGTCATATTATCAGTTGAATTGAAATGTCATCATCGATAACGTCGCAGTTAGCCGAGGCGCTGGAACTAGATGCGCCATTGTTGGATTGTGGATTGGTTGTGTCTTTGTAGACTGCCATTATTCCAATTTTCAGTAGTACTTCTTTCGACAGGCCATAGTCCGTACAAACACTTCTTATTTCTTCCTACACCCACATGAATCCTCATGATTGCATTGAAAGTTTTCAAGCTAATGAACCACTTTATTTTAAAGAACGGTTCCGTAACTTTAAAAACAGGTTAAAGGACATATCACCACACATGAGGTTACAAAAACAATGATACATGTAATTTATAACCCAATTTAGAATTCAAGCTAATTAGGTATCCTATTTGTTTCCTTTAATGAACGAAAACAATCTTTAAGGCTTGAAAAACCGAACAGTTTTCTAAATTTGTATTAGAAAATTTCATTCTTGCAATGAAATACGAAAATTAAAATAACCAAAAAGGAGTAAACGAGGCCGTTACTGGAGCCACATTAAAATTCTTTCTCAGTCGGTAAGTATTATTAAGTAGTTATAAATCTATGGGTGGGAAGAGACAAGAAGAATGTGAAAGAAGTGTTTGTTGTATAATGAAATACCTTCTGTCTAAAGAAATCAATTAAAACGATAATATATAAATGACAAATACGCTAATTTTTAAAACTTACGCTTTATTTTTAAAGAGAAAGTATTTTTAGAATTAACACCTAATAAAAAGCCAAAAATGGCAATAGATTTTCATAAAATAAGCTATATTTAATGCTATAAATATTTTGTGGATTTGTATGGCTAAATCATCCGTGTAACGTGGGTTCCTGTCACCACGGCATGGCGCGTCCTCAGGTTGCGGATCGAGGAGAAGGCCTCTAGATATAGAGGTTAGCTGCGAATATACTGAATAAGCAGTCGCGGACAGACGACTAGGAGTGGTCCTCCAGCTTGGGGGTTTGGGTAAGGCTAACACCCTCATCCTGTAAAAAAAAGGTACTTGTTCAGAAACATTCACAAAAGCCTCGGACAAGGACTGATAACTTGGCACGACATCAGCAAAAGAAAATGGACATGAGATTTGGAACATGGAATATTAGAAGTCTTTATAGGGCAGGCGCGTTAAAATCTGTAACGAGTGAGTTAGAGAAATACAGGATGGACTTAGTAGGAGTTCAGGAAGTTAGGTGGGAAGGAAATGGATGTGAGAATTCCGGAAATTTTACGTTCTTTTACGGGGAAGGAAATAAAAATCACCAGTTAGGAACAGGGTTTTTCGTTCACAAACGAATATTACCAGCAATTAAACGGGTTGAATTTGTTACTGACAGAATTTCTTTTATTACTCTTAAGGGACGGTGGTGTGATATTATTGTTTTAAATGTACATGCTCCAACTGAAGATAAGGGTGACGATATAAAAGATAGTTTTTACGAAGAAGTGGAACGGATATTTGACCAACTCCCGCGATACCATATGAAGATTCTATTAGGGGATTTCAATGCGAAGGTAGGACGAGAGGATATTTTCAAACCGATTATAGGGAACGAAAGTTTGCATAAGGAAAGTAATGACAACGGTGTTAGACTCGTGAACTTTGCAACATCCAAAAACCTAATCGTGAAGAGTACAAAATTCCCACATCGCGACGTTCATAAATACACTTGGACATCACCAGACGGAAAAACACATAATCAAATTGATCACGTTTTAGTAGATAGAAGAAGACAATCTAGCATAATTGACGTCCGGTCGTTTAGAGGGGCTGATTGTGACACTGATCACTACCTGGTAGCAGCGATAATACGGGAGAGATTATCGTTGAATAAAGGTAATACTCAATGTCCGAAAACGGAGAGATTTAATTTAAAGAAATTAGAAGGGAGCCAGGTAAGAGAGGAATACCAGATTGAAGTTTCGAATAGATTCTCGGTTTTAGAAGACTCGGAGTGCACTAGTGTTGAGGATACTTGAAGTGAAATTAGAGATAGCATTAAAAGTTCAGCAATAGAAAAATTGGGACACGCGGAAATACGTAGGAACAAACCATGGTTCGACCAAGAATGCATTAAACTAGCAGAGAAGAGAAAACAGGCAAAATTACGGTGGCTACAAAATCCGAATGAAATAACTACACAAAATTTCGCAGATATCAGGCGGGAAACTTCCAAAACTTTTAGAACAAAGAAACGGGATTTTTTGAAAGCTAAAATTAAGGAACTTGAAGATAATAGTAAAAATAAAAATATTCGGGACATGTATAAGGGGATCAGCGAATTTAAGAAAGGCTATACACCTCGTGCTTATATATTAAAGAAATCTGACGGGACAGTTCTCACTGATACGGATAGCCTTTTAAATAGATGGAAAGATTTCTTTGACGATTTGCTGAACACGCAGCCAAAAACTAATGTGCGTGGAGAAAAGGAGATACACACCGCAGAAATGTATATTCCAGAACCCAATCGAATAGAAGTGGAAGCCGCTATAAATAAAATTAAAGAAACACAAATCTCCGGGTGTAGATGAAATTCCGGCTGAGTTAATTTTAGCTGGAGGCGAAAAATTGTGGAACAAGAGACACAAACTCATTCTCCTTATCTGGAACAAGGAAGAATTGCCACAAGAGTGGAAAGAGTCAATCATTGTTCCAATTCACAAGAAAGGCGACAAAACTGACTGTAATAATTATCGAGGCATTTCTCTTCTGTCAACATCCTATAAAATCCTTTCAAATATTCTGTTAGCAAGACTGACCCCATACGCAGATGAAATTATTGGAGATTATCAGTGCGGATTTAGACGAAATCGATCAACTATCGACCAAATATTTACCATTCGCCAAATACTCGAAAAGAAGTGGGAATACAATACCCCGGTACATCAACTATTTATTGATTTTAGAAAGGCTTACGACTCGGTTAGGAGAGAAACATTATACAACGTTCTTACAGAGCTTGGAATACCGAGAAAGCTAATTAGATTAATTAAGATATGTTTAAGTGAATCCCAAAGTAAAGTCCGGGTAGGAAAATTTTTGTCCACGAGCTTCCACGTCGAAAATGGCCTGAAACAAGGAGATGCGTTGTCGCCATTATTATTTAACTTTGTGCTGGAATACGCCATAAGAAAAATCAAAGATAGCAACCAGGGCCTAGAGTTGAACGGCATTCACCAGGTTATGGCATATGCTGATGATGTAAATTTAATAGGGGATGATAGGAGAACAGTAGAAATAAATGCAGAGATATTATTAAACGCTTGCAGGGATATGGGTTTAGAAGTAAATGCAGAGAAAACTAAATACATGGAAGTGCGTCGGGGCCGTAATACGGCAAATTGTGGAGGCGTTAAAATATTAAATAATACTTTTGATAAAGTGGATACTTTCAAATATTTAGGATCAATATTAACAGACGAAAATCATATTCACGAAGAAATTAAATGTCGACTAAAAGCAGGGAATTCGTGTTACTATTCGGTTCAAAATCTCTTGTCGTCGCGAATTCTGTCGAGGAATTTGAAGCTTAAAATATATAAAACGATAATCATGCCTGTTGTTCTGTATGGTTGCGAAACATGGTCGCTTACTCTGAGGGAAGAACATAGACTGAAAGTATTTGAGAACAGGATCCTGAGAAGAATATTCGGACCCAAGAGGAACGAGAATGGGGAATGGCGAAAGCTTCATAACGAGGAACTACATACTTTATACGGTTTACCCAACATTGTTAGGGTCGTCAAGTCTAGGAGGCTTAGGTGGGCAGGTCATGTAGCTAGAATGGAAGAAAGTAGAAATGCTTTCAAAGTCTTGACTGGTAGACCCATAGGAAAACGACCATTAGGAAGACCTAGGCGCAGATGGGAGGATAATATTAAGATGGATCTCGCAGAGATAGGAATACAAAGTAGAAACTGGATCCAATTAGCTAAGGATAGAAGTCAGTGGAGAGCTTTTGTGAACGCGGCACTGAACCTCCGGGTTCCATAGGCCATAGAGTTAGTTAGTTTAGTTAGAGTTAGTTAGTTAGTATGGCTAAATCATATTCACGGAGAAATTAAATGTTGACTAAAAGCAGGGAATTCGTGTTACTATTCGGTTCAAAATCTCTTGTCGTCGCGAATTCTGTCGAGGAATTTGAAACTTAAAATATACAAAACGATAATCATGCCTGTAGTTCTGTACGGCTGCGAAACATGGTCACTTACTCTGAGGGAAGAATATAGACTGAATGTATTTGAGAACAAGATCCTGAGACGAATATTTGGACCCAAGAGGAACGGGAATGGGGAATGGCGGAAACTTCATAACGAGGAACTACATAATTTACACGGTTTACCCAACATTGTTGGGGTCATCAAGTCTAGGAGGCTTAGATGGGCGGGTCATATAGCTAGAATGGAAGAAAGTAGAGACGCTTTCAAAGTCTTGACTGGAAGACCAATCGGAAAACGACCATTAGGAAGACCTAGGCGCAGATGGGAGGACAATATTAAGATGGATCTCGCAGAGATTGGAATACAGAGTAGAAACTGGATGCAGTTAGCTAAGGATAGAAGTCAGTGGAGAGCTTTTGTGAACGCGGCATTGAACCTCCGGGTTCCATAGGCCATAGAGTTAGTTAGTTAGTATGGCTAAATGCCTTTTTAAATAGGCTGGATTTAGCCAAAAATAGGTTAAATTTGCATCGCTCATTGTTTTCTTAACATTTTGAAAACAAATGTGAAAACGTGGTGGCCAAAATTTTATGATCAGCTTAAGAGTGTAAACTAGTAAACTAAGAAAAATATCTTTTTGCACTGCATAGTTTTATAAAAGTAGTTTCAAATGATGTTTAATTATAGCAAATGTGTCGCGACAAACTAGTATGTCGTGAAATTTTAGAATTTAAAAGTAAATTTTATACTGTTACATGTGTCGTGATGATGTGCTCGATCAGTAGTGTCAGTAAAAAAGAAATCTGAGATCACTAAATTATAGTGTTTCAAATGTCCATGTATCAGGTTATAGAATGAAGAGAAAGGAGTGACAATTTTGTTCGTTGTACAGCACAACAACGTGTTCAACGGACAGAACAAAATGTAGATTTAAAAACAGTACCAGAACAATGACAAATATACTGAACTATGGCTGCCTGCAGCGAGGGGGTTAAGGGGGAAGATACCCTCCGGGTTTTCGAAGAATGTTCAGTTCTTCGGAATACATGTTAAAACATCCTAATACATTTGCTCTCACACATATAAAAGTAACTAAGAAAGTTCTGTCGCTTTTCACCCATCATCTTCAAACATCGATATGTCACATAAGACGTAAATGGAAGATAAAAAATAGTCCACATCAGCATCGACGATCTTCTACCAATGTTCTGGAAGGCCATGGATTCCATAGCGGTACAACTTGGTGGGCCGTGAAGCAAAGAAGGTATTAAGTGCATTTTGCACCTCTACTAGGAATTTGAACTGGCATCCTCTAAGGCGATTGTCCAAGGAATGGAACAGGTGATAGTCGGACGGTGCAATGTCCGCGAACCATCTAAAGTGTAGAATTTGTCCCGGGACACATCCTAGCCACCTGGGATTATGTTGTCCTGTAACAGGTGGACCCTTTTGCGATTCAGAAGTACTGGCTAGAGTTTTGAGCTTTTCTTCAACATGATTCAACTGCTGACAGTATACAGTGGCATTGATGCTCTGACCAGATGGTAGCAGTCCGGCAAACACACAGGAGAACCTTCTGGAACAGTGCTGATTTTGGCTGTTTTGGAAACAATTCATGGAATTCAAACCAACGATGATGGCTTCGTGGAGCTTCGTACAGGATCCACTTCTCATCACATGTTAACACCCTGTCCAGAAATGGATTCTTCCTCAGACGGGACAGCAACGAAACACAAGTATCTGTTCGCGTTGCCTTCTGGCGCGGAGTCAAATCATGTGGGACCCATCGACCCAACTTGTAGTGGTTCCCAAGTTGATGGAGGTACTACAGAATGGTTTCTCCACTCACACTGAATTGTAGTACCAGTTCCTCACACGTCTGTCCACTGTTCGCCTCAACTGCTGCCTGAACATCTTCATTATGTACGTGTGTTGGTCTTCCGGCACATTTTGCGTCTTTGAGTGTTTCGTCACCATCCTTAAACTTGTTAAACCATCGCTGCACTGTCCACGTAGTCACCACACTCTTACCAAAGGCGTGGCATATCTTCGACCCCGCTACAGTACAGTTTGACCCCAGTTTAAACTCGTACAGCATAGACGCCCGTATGACGCTCTGTGGAGGTCCCATGTTCACTCTGTCCTGACGCAAGTTCACGTGTATATGAACTGTCACTACCAGGTAGTATGTTGGATATGTCCACTCCAATAGCTGACCTTCGCTTTATCTTCATTCGCATTCAACTCACGGTGTGAGGGCCAATGGAACACAGACCTCCACAAAAAGCGACGGGACTTTCTTGGTTACCTTTATATTATATAACCACAGAAAAAATATTAACTGTAGTTCATGCTCTTAAGGATATGTCCGTAAATAATTTGCTATTTGTGTGGTGTATTATCTGCACGCGTTCCTCAAAGTTTCTTATATTCGCGACTCTGTTTGTGTCGACCTTTTGCCTCCCTTACTGATTTACCGTGTCGTCCTATCCCGTTACTGTTTTCAGCACCATTTCCCAAGATGGATTGCAAAGAGGGTCTACTTCGTGCTGTTTCGAGTACTCCGAGGAAAGTCGAAGCATCGCGGCCGTCGAGTCACGACCGGGATGGTTTCTGTTCAAGGCGACCTGTCGGGGCATGACGTACCAAAGTCACAGACACGGCACGTCATGTGAGAATTTAAAAAGGCATCCGAATGAAATTTCAATGTCAAAGTCTTAAAAGAAATTTAATGGGCCACGGGATGGGTAAGACACACTATGTGTGAATTAACATTTAAAATTAGTCTTTTTCTCCCCTTTTAAAAAATCTTGCGAGTACCTCTGTGCAGAAGAGTAGTCCTTCTTGCTGGTCTAGTGGTAGTGTTAGTGCCTTTAATCCGCAAGGTCTTGGGTTCAAATCCCGATAAGAGATCATTGAATACACTGCTGTTGTTCAGATTCCAAATTTAAACTAGGGGGCGCGGTGGCTCAGTGGTAGAGCGTTCACTTCCGGTGCTTGGGGTCCCTGGTTTGATTCCAGCTCACGCCGTGTGGACTTTGTGGTGGTCAAACACCGTGCTCGTGGGTTTTCTCGGGGTTCTCCCGTTTCCTCCCACTTTCTTCATTCCACCATTTCACTCATCTCTCATCACCGTCTCCTTTAGCCTAACCGGCATAACCGTGGGAAGTAAAACTTTAAGATTTCATTTCCAAATTTAAAGTGAAAAGCTGTACATACAAAGCTTCATAACTCAATCAACACAAAAGTATTTCCAAACAAATAGAATAAACGTAGAGCTAAGAAGCAATGAAATGACGTCTTCAAATGTGAGTTTGGTTAACATTCGTGAATTAGTATCAAAAGTAAGAGAAGTTTCTATGCTATTGACAAATACACTTCAGTGCAAGGAAAGAATTGTTTCCCGATCTTATCTGTATAGGTTACGTGCATTCTAACTGCTGTACACATATAGTGGAAATATTATTATTTACATGAAGCTCTTATTGTATGTAACACGTCCGTTTATACGTTTCTGGCTTCAGTGAACACGAAAATATAACCTAACTTGCTGATAACAGTCACAGAAATAAAGACGAAACTGGTAATTGTTTTACCTAAGCTTCATATTTTGCTCGAATTGTTTCTTAACCGTGTTTCTCTTCTTAACAAGCTCACCTTGAGAGATGCAACAAAATGGATAGAAGTCAATTTTACCGATCTCAGCCAAAGAAAACAGAAATAATCTTGAAAAATGGTTTACGTTACGCGGCCACGAATGAAGCTGCGTGAACACTTGGTAATGATCCTGAACGTAACTAATGTTGTTTAATCAAGTATAAAAACTGAAAACAAAGAAAAGAAGTGTAAACTATTATAAACACCAAGAATTGATCTGAAATATTGTAGGTTTTCTATATACACTGTACACTTTTAACCAAAATGCCTACATGGGAAGAATATTCCAGTATTTTGCTTGGTAGAGTCTAATAGGAAGTTTAGGAATCCTTCACGCCTTGTAAAATGTACAAGATTCTTCTAAATAATACAAAGATTATAAGATCTTTTCCAGTGTGGAGATAAAATTCAGCACACGAAAAGTGGCTTCAGATTCAAAAGGTCATGTCTTAGCCCAAAGCGGCGTCGGATGCTCACTCAAAGGATATCTCCCTTACTCATCTCAGATTCAGGATATAGTGTAGTTAAGGGTTACTCCTTTGCTCATTGCAGCCTTCGGAGTAGGTAGAAGAAAACCCTTTTGCCCATGGCGACTTCAGGAATTGGGATTTAAGGATATCTCCGTAGGTCTCGAGAGATAGTTTAGGAAGATTAGCGATTAGCATTAGAACTGATGTCCCTATACAATAGAGCTCCTCTTTTATGGATGTCCTCTGAAGGGGAGGTCCATAAGGAGAGGTTCGGCTGTCTTCGGTTACCTTCCGAACCAACTTCGTGCCTTCCTCGTATACTCCTTTCACCGCCTGCTGGTGATTATGTTCTGAACACAATAACACGTGTTCGTAATTTGAAGCATGTGTTTATAGTATTTGTTTACACGTGAGGGTAGGAAACCTTAATTTATTTTTCTGGAAAATATTTAGAAAGCATATTTGAACACCCTTCCTGCTCCACTCTACCTTATAATCCGTATTTGAGCCAAAGTGAAATGAAGAAAACTCAGTTCGAGCAAACCGTTAACTATGCTCAAAAATGCATTTCGGAGGGTTCAGCAGTTATTCTTTGTAATACAATTTAGATCATTCCGCCGCACAATACGTCTTTCAATTAAAGAGAAAGTATCAAGGCCCAAGTCAATCGAGACGTTAGTACAAAAATTGATTTTAAACGCTTCTAACATTTCATCTCTTTTCCCGTTCTATGAACACAGAATACCAAATTAATATATTTTTATGAATGATACTTGCCTGTAAAAGTTGAATCTTTGAAAATGTTGGATCACATGATCAGTTTTTTAAAAGTTGTTTGTGTATCGAGTGTTAATAGTTCCATAACATGAGATGCAAATGTGATACTATATTTTCGGTACAGATTTTAAATGACCTCTTCCTCCATTAGGACGCGCATTTTAATATAACAGAAACCTGGCATGAACCAAGTTCTATGTTCAATTGATCCATTTTTGTTGGTCAACATAGTGTCCATGGGGTTTTTCAGGTAATTACGTTTCCTCCCACATTCTCATTCCACATATTCTTTCATCATCATTATCATCGTCTCCCTTAGCCTAACGGTATAATCGTGGGACGTTAAAGAAAGAACAATTTCATTTCAATGATCTATTTTGCCGTGATAGTGAGACAAGCATCGACGATTACTCTTTGATATATTTACAAATAGTTATAGAAATTGTACCCCTATTTCCCTCATAAGACCAGTTTTTTTATATAAGAAAATCTGATGTGTGTTCACTTATTATTAACGAAGAGTTTGTATACTATGTTTCGTATCTCTGACTTTAACAGTTCCTACGATACTCTATTTTTGGCGTAAGTTTTGATATCCCCCATTAGAATACCTCCTATGCATAGGCTTCCATATAGATATTATTTATAACTTCTATAGAAATGTCTTCTACATCACTTGCTTTAAGAACATTAATAACTACCGATGTTCCCACCAAATCAAAACGTTTCTCATAGTCAATAAACGCAACACATAAGGATATTTCGCCCTAGCTTTACCTTCCTATGACTTTCCTCATTATTTCAATATCATGTACTCTGCTACTTTTTGTGTTCCTTGTTAACTACTTTTCAAATAATATTTGTATTTACTTTGTAATAACTAACATAAGTTATTACAGAATAAATAAGTTATTACAAAATAAATAAAATATTATTTTAAAAAAATAGTTAACAAGGAACACAGAAAGTATGATAAGTCATCAATTGCCGTTGAGTTCATTTTTCCAGTCGCTGCCATAACCTAGATTTTTAGGTAATTCAAATTCTCTGGTTACACTGCAATTTCTATGGATGGCAACACTAAAAATTCTTCCGACTCGTATTTGCGGGTGCAGAATAACATTATCTATTACTGAGGTAAGTTACATTTCATTATCTCTTTCCACTTACGAAAAACTGGCAAAAGAAAAATTGTTAGCTTTTGAAAAATAATTAGTACTCTACCCCCTTCCCTATATTCAAATCAGAAGTTCCAGAAACCACTACTTCTGGTTGTAAGGTTCATCATTACTATACAGTAAACACGGTAATAAAGGTAAGGAAGTAGATTTCTGGAAACAATTAAAGCGTTCCAAGAATATATCCCATCTCTGCTCCAATCTTTATTAAAACCGGAATTAGCAAAATCTATTACTACTTCCGGTTTCAGTATTAATTGAAAAAGGTCCTCTCATACAAACCAAATTTCTTTACATGGTATAAACGTCACAGTTTTTTTTTTAAATTTTGGCTTGATTTATTTGAAGGATTCAAAAAATGAAAAATGAAATCTTTGAGTTTTACGTCCCACGTTTATGGCGGTTAGGCTAAAGAAGACAGTGATGAGGAGTAGTGAATGAAATGGCGGAATGAAGAAAGTAGGAGGAAAGGCAGAACCCCGAGAAAACCTACGCACACTTGAAGGATTCAAGTTAAACTATGCAGAAGTATAGCGAATCTTAGAGAACAGTTATGGCCGTATGTCTGTTTAGTACATACAACAGGGATTAAAACTAGTGAGAAACGGACTGTTGATACGGATTTAACGAATCTGTAAAGATTAATTCATACATAGTGTGCCCTTCCTATGCCGTACCCCGTCCACGCCGTAATACATTAATTTTCTTCTCAGACTTTGACACTGAAAATTCACTGCATTGTGTTTTCTTTAACTCACATATGACGTGCCTTGCCTGTGCCGTTCTCATACCGTGCTCGACAGGCCGTCTTAAAGAGAACCAAGTCCTGCCGTGGCTTGTCGGCAGAGAATCTTCGGCTTTCTTCAGAGCACACGAAGCGACACGAAGCTTTCCTCCTTGCAATCCACCTTGGGGAATGGTGTAGAAAGCAGCAGCTCGGCACGGTATGTGTGAATGGTCACGGCCGTGACATGGACGGAGTACGACAGGGGAACAGCATGGCACAGCACCCTATGTGCGAATCAGCTATAAGTTTTACCTTCTCTCTAATCCTCCTATTGTAACTAGAAATGACAGAAATCCACTATTTTCGATTTCAGCATTGATTGTCATAGAACACTGTAACGGATAGCGGGAAACGGATATTTGATATTGGTTCAGCGTCTCAAAAATATATTCCATTTCCGCATTTATCCCTATACTAAAATCTGAAGTAGTGTAAAGCTACTGCAATCTCCCATTTTAATCCCTTTTGGATCCTAATCGCAAGGAAGCTGGTTCATTTAGGAAACAGCTTCATTTCTATGAATTGTGTAATCATTTCTTTTATCTGATATACTCCTTGCGTGCCCTCTAAATCGCGAATGTCCCTGCCGGACTTAAGAACGGTTGATGGGAGTCTGAAAAGATGGTAATAACTACATAGTTTCTTCGGACTGAGACGTGCACTTGTCCTGACCTGCTATTGTGTGTATCTAGCGATTCTTTTGTTCGTTCTGTTGTATCTTAAAAAGCCCGAAAACGAAGTCTAAAAGATTCTACAACATTTTGTAAAATTTGTATCTGTTTTGGGTTGATGAGGGCTGTCTTTCCATTCATTACAGTTTATTTTGTCGTTGGTCTTTTCTAGCTTGCACGGCTGTGTTTTTTCTCGATGGAAATGGTGTTATTGCTGCTACTCCAATTCGCTTTGACTAGTCGCCCCACACAATGATCCTATGGTAAAGGCTGGCAACGTGATTGCTAGGAGAGTAGCATTAGTTCGCCCTGCGAACGCTCCGGTGTTGTGTTACAGCGACCACGAGCATTTTAAAAAAATATGAACATGTTAACCCCTTTCTGCATGATTTTTTTTCTTTTAGCAAATCTACCAAAGTCATTCCAAAGTCATTAAAATATAATCAGTATTGGAAACCCTCATATGGGAACTTAAAAAATGAATTAAAACTTGAATTTTAGATTTTTCACTTAATTTCGAGGAAAAATAAGTAAGTGTCATATATGACACACTTACAACTCACAAAGAACATGCCAGATGACATCAAGATCTTTTATTCATACACGTCAATATCTCACACAGCAGACAAAACAGTCATTTGATGCCTTTGATAAATCAGAAAAAAGCTAAAATGAAAAAGGGGTATCGTATGTGCCATATATGGCACGGCATGTGGTAAGGTTAAATAATAATAATAATAATAATAATAATAATAATAATAATAATAATAATAATAATAATAAACAATTTAATGGTAAATCTTCAAATTCTTCGAGACCAGACTTCTCCGAAAGATGTTCAAAATTCAAAAGTCAGAACAGGATATCTCTGTTCATGCAGATCTAGAGGAAAAGACAAGTATGGCTAATTCTATGGTTTGCTATTCCGTAATTAAAGAACAAGGTACAGTGGAAAGTGGCAGTAGCGATTCTAGCCGTTTGAGTGCAATCAAAGGCTAAATCCTTTTGCCATTAGTAAAGTAATTAGTTACAGTGCTTGACAAGTGAAAGACAGATGTGACACATCTTTCGAGAGGAGCAGTAAGCTGAAAGCAGACAGGGAAGCTACATAAATTAGGGAGCATTGGACCACTTTTCAACACAGTAGAACCCACCGTCTACTGAATGTCAATCGCAGAGAAATTTCATGTTAGAATCTGAACCTCTCCGAAGAAGAGATCAAAATGGAGTTAGCTAATCAATACAGGGTGTGTCAACAGTCCTTGGACACCCTTATACTTTGAAGCCGGATTTTGTATGCTTAGAGAATCCGCGATTTGAGATACCTTGAGGCACGTATCCAGCACGCCACTGATCAAATTTCATCCAACATTATTCTCCGTGTGTAAAGTGGTTGTGGCGACTACAGTTATACATTGCATGGGATGAACACCACGAGTGGGCTGTGTTGTAGCACTCACGTGAGAGGTAATTTGCCAGCTTTGGGCCTTCACAACTCCCGAACCCTCCATTGACAAAAAACATTCGTGAGCTTGAGCTAGTGTTATTTAATATGTCACATATCCCCCTTCCAATTAAAAAAATCAACTTGAATGATCGACATACATGCCAAACGTTACGCACCGCACCGAATATCAGTTGTCGTATGTACTTCATTTGTTCCCTTGCGGTTTCAAATTATAGGGTTATCCAGGAATTTTTGACTCACCCTGTATGTCGTCAAAGTAACTCGGATCAAAACCAAGAAGTCAGCAGAACCCGTTGCAACACAGTCAATGATTCTTATTTTCTGTCTTCCTACATTTCTTTAGTACGTTAAGGTTGGCTATTATCGTCTTAAAGTGCGTACCTACTTTCATAGTCCTAATGCGATGGATATTGTGTGTGAATTCTGGTCACAAAAGTGATGGTGCAGTACCTCGCACATTGAAGAAGTCGGATTGTATAAACTGCAAGGAAGATCGTTCTGCTTGATTTAGGGAGCCATCCAACCTTTGAATGAGAGAATAATTCCCGATTCCAGATTTCTACTGTCGGTGCTAAGGATTACCTAAAAAGATAGCGTTCCACTCTGATTTCCTGTTCCATTTGTATTTGATGCTAACACTTCAGGGAAACCAGTGGCTACCCCAACATCTGAGATTTCCACGCAAACCTAAGTCACTCGTTGGATTTTCTGCGGAAGTACTCCAGTTTTATTACAGAGATAAAGGTGAATAACTTATTCCTACAACTGGAAATCCATAATATATATAAGGAAAGAAAAGATTTCTCGTTTTTAATCTGACAACTATTGGCAGAAGAATGGACGGACATAACCATTTACATATAGAATAGTTTTGAGATCTTAAAAAGTTACGCATATCCCTTAGTTTTTAATATCAGTAACTTTAAAGCGTATCGACTTATTTGAATTAAATTTTGACAAAGAGAATGTCATTTCCTGAACAATGTCAAAAATTATGTTCAAGTTTGTCAATCCATAGGAAGATACTGTCAAAAGCACAAGTACGGTCTGTACACTCATTATTGCTGAGCGACTGAAGAGAATTACTCAACAGCAGAATTATGCAGGAAATTTAGATCGCAATAGACACCCACAAAACTTTCACCGATCTACGCAGTTAACGAAAAAGTTTTAAATGTTGCCCTTGTCCTTTGAAAATTTGTGGTTTAACGAAACTCACACAAGCATAAACAAAGCGGTGTTTTGTAAGCGTAAATTAAGTTCCTTTTTACTGGTTTCTTTCGTTAAAACAAGAAAAAAAATACTTCAAGAGAATTATTTTCTTTCAGTAGAAACGATGAAAGTGTCTGACACTTTTACCAAATAGGTCCATTCAACACTTTACTCTTTCCTGTTTTACAAAAAAAGACATGAAAAACTTTCTATTTTGTGTCTTTTTTTTACTCTTTTTTTATTTCCACAAACTTTCTCTCACAGTCGAGATTCTCCTTATCTTTTTCCAATTTTTTATTACTTGAGGGACTTTAATCTTTTCCTTGATATGTAAGAAAATAAACGACGATCACGGTTCGTGAAGCCTTTCTGTTCCCCTTCTGTCGAGAGCTGTGGATTCGTTTCGACTCCCGGGAGGCCTCGCGTAACCAATGATAGATCGTATGGTTCAAGACGAAATGCAGCGTTGCCAGATTTATTCGCTGAATGACAAAGCTACTTTCAGAAGAACTTTAATCTTTGAAATTTCTTTATCTCCAGTACATTCAGTTAAAAGCTTTTTGCATGTGCTCATTTTGAAACACGTAAACATTACATAATCATATTTCAATAAAGATACACTCGTAAATACGAAATTTTGTTCCAAACAATACCTCAGGTGACAGGTCTATTCCTTTTTCTTTATTTGCCCCAAGATATGAGACTGTCTATTGCTTAAAATATCCTAAATTCATAGTGAAATGTCCCCTGCATTTTGTGCGTATATAATTGATTCTCATCACTTTTAATGCCACACGTAGTCCTTCATGAGTTCTAACGGTGAGTGCGAATGCATTTGGGACATCTCAGGTTCGATTCTCGGTGGGAAAATATTGAATAAATGACGGTGGTTCAGATTTCACCTGTAGATCTATCTCATAGTCGCAGCGTTGAAAATTGTGCTTTACTTTAATAATAATAATAATAAAGCAAGCAGGAAGTTTATGACCGCAAGGGTGTATAGTTTTCCTAAGATAATTAAAATTGTTTCCTATAGTTTCAAATGCAATGAAATCTTTTTAAGTTTTACGTTCCACGGTTATGCCGGCTAGACTAAAGGAGACAGTGATGATGAGAAATGAACGAAGTGGTGGAATGAAGAAAGTGAGAGGAAACGGGAGAACTCGAAGAAAACCTATGCACACGGTGTTTGTCCAAAACAAAGCTGGGATCGAACTAAGGACCCCATGCACCAGAGGTGAACGCTCTACCACTGAGCCACGGCGGCTCCAACTATAGTTTCAATAAGGCGTAATTCCTCGTTAATTATATTATTATTATTATTATTATTATTATTATTATTATTATTATTATTAACTCAATTTACTCGTTACTCAATTTTATGAAAGAGAGAACAAATACTAATCTTCTATATTTTTCTCAAGAACGTAAATTTTAAAAAAATGTAAGTATAATTTTCTTCTGTTGTGTTTCTCAAGTTAATACTCTGAGTATGTATCACCGAATTTGTCATACAGAAATAAAATTTTTTACATCTACTTTAACTACTGTACGTGTAAAAACTAATTTGTATAGCATGACCTTTGTAATACATAATAATGGAGAGAAGAAGCAAAAAAATAATGATATCCCACGGTTTCTTTGGTACCCCTCAACAAAAAGCAACGAAATATAGTATACTGGGACTGTTTCATACACCAGGATGATGGAAGTAGAGGGAAAGAGAACACAGATTTTTAGCAGCTTCGTACCAGCTTACTGTTACGCTATTATCTGAGCTGAAATGATTTTTAGTTTCAAAAGATAAGACAAGGAAGTTTTATGATAGTGAAGAAAAATGGCATTCCAAATTTGAAGAGAAAGACAAGCTTTATGATCCCTACATGCTACGTAAAAGGTGTATTTTGGATGTCTGTCTATTTGTCCCGATGTGTGTGTGTGCACACGTATAGAGTCACTAACACTCAACTTATTGTGGTCAAATTTTGAACTGGAAAGCATTTATAAAATTCTTCAGTGATTTTTTGAATGCTCTTCCTAGCCTTAAAATAGAGAGTTACTTACTGAAAGTCGAGGCTAGAAAGTTGAACTTTTTCCGAAAACGGAGCAAAGGGTTTGTAATTAATAAATCAATATTTGTTTCGTAAGGAATTTTATATCATGGTGCAAGACATTTCACTGAAAAAAATCCAGCAGAAGTGCATTCATAGTCATGAAGATTTTCATAACTATTTTCTCGAAATAATTCAGGTTATTTTATTTTGATATTCTGTAAGTATATATTCCATGAATAATTCTACTGTATAAAAAATTTGTTTCTCTTTTGTGAAAGAATACAAAACGGCTAATTTACTTATGGAGGTGGATCTTCTTTGCACGATGTTTTCTTGAAAATACTTATTTTAATTTTGATCGTAATTCAAAATAAATATTTCAGTAATAATTGTTCAGTGTCATATGTGAGGAATTTTAGAAATGGGGGGAGGGACTAAAACGTTTATTACAAGAAATCAGTACATTTGTATATTATACATAATGCCCCGATGGTGCCTCAGAACAAAAATTCTTTTTACATAGAAATACTAAGTTTACTTTCTAAAATGTATTTTCATGAAAAATCTGGTTTAGTTATCGGGATCAATTTTGAAAGTTTTTCAAGAATTCGATCTTTTCTTTACAAAAATAATTACTCGAAATGGGGAAGAAATTAGTTGATTTAGTACTATTATGTTTTTTGTTGTTGTTGTTGTTGTAAACCGATGACATTTAAAGTATACAAATCGTCACATTGGATCATTTCTGCTTCAGATAATAGCATTTACTTGAAAGAAATCAGTATGGAGAATAAAGGATATTATGTAGGTCTATAGATTGGAATTACATGGTGAAGATACCTTGAGGTAACCTAATAAGAAACTGAAAATATGAACCTAATGGAGGTGGCTAAAACAACGATTCTAATGACAGAACATTATT
This sequence comes from Thermobia domestica, assembly GCF_964235325.1. Taxonomy (NCBI): domain Eukaryota; kingdom Metazoa; phylum Arthropoda; class Insecta; order Zygentoma; family Lepismatidae; genus Thermobia; species Thermobia domestica. The sequence continues at coordinate 263,295,150 of NC_137462.1, read as the reverse complement.
ATTGGACAGTAATATTCAGAATAGGAATTTTGAAAATTGAAATTAAATATTTAATCTCATGATTATGGTATTTAGTCTAAAGGAGACGAATGATGGACGCAAGTGAATGATGAATGAATTGGTCGATGAATATACAGGAATTAAATAGAAAAATCCCGGGAAAACCTACGAATATCCTACCAACCAGAAACTTAGATATACTTGGATTAAACCAGAAGCCTTCTGTATCAAAAGGAGGACTCTACCGTTAACACATGTTACCTCCTTGCGTGCTTTGTTTTTTGTGGTGATCATTATCTAGGTCCCTAAAGCATAAGGTAAGTTTTGCTGATGCAGAAATGTAAAATACAACAATATGTTCATCATCAGCATCATAGATATTCTGCCATTATTGGCAGGTCACTTGGTGCAACTAAGGATCTTTTACACTCCATGGTCTTCCATTAACCTCTTTGTCTTCACGTACGATCTTTCTGTTTAGATACAATAGTCAACACAAAGCATTTTATTGATTTCTTTTAAACTCTTTGTTCAACATCCCACAAAACAGACTTTACTTCCTTTTAAAGGCTTCTTTCGCTATTCCTATCCTTGCTTTTATTTCACGTTTGCATTTCATATCATCACTAATAAATACTACCCGGTATCGAAAACTAGTCACCTGTTGTATTCTCTTCCCTCCTACTTCTACATTTGACACCGACCTCTTCGTTCCAATCACCATGGCTTTTGATCTTATATTCTCCACAGCCCTTCCTCAAGTTTTTCAACATCTTATTGATATTCCCTTCAGATTCAACCACAAGTGAATATCATCTACAAACCAAAAAAACATCTAATCATTCTACCTCCTACTGAAATGCCGTTCTGATCACGTAGGCTCTTTAACTATCTCCTCTAGATAGATATTAAATATTGTTGGCGAGAGAGACCATTCTTGTCGAACTTCCCTTCCAATTGCACTCTCCTTTTTCACTTCCTTCCCTATTCTAACACTTACTTATTGGTTCATATATAAGTTTCTTACGAGTACTTGATCTTTCCATTCCAACTCAGTCTTCTTTAAAACTACCAACAAGAATTCCCAATTCACACGATCAAAAACCTTTTCTAGATAAATAAATACCAAGTACACCTATTTCCATTTTTCCATAAGCCTTTCATCGATACCCCCAAATAATCAGTGCAATACAGTATGTTGGAAACATATAAAAGTGAAACTAGTTGCTTTATATTTGAATCAGAGGTATAATAGTGAATATATGGGAGTACACGTCGCACAACCATAAAATATATTTCATACTTAAGTTTATACGTACTGTAAGTTTAAGAGTTACTCGAGTATACGCTGATGACTGAGCACAAACCTTAATTGTTTGTTTTGTTTGATTCATGTTTATTTATTAATCTTTTGAATGAAAGTAACTCATTGACATGTCTACAGTAGCCAAAGTATAGCTAGTTTGACTATTTACTAGTTGGTTAAATTTTAGAAGAGAACGCAATAGCTATCTAAATGGGAAAATAAGGTTGATTTCGTACAATTATAAAATTCTAATAAACTAGCAGAGGCAGGGTGGAGATTTAAATACCCATTGCAGGAGTGATACCAAGCGAAAGACAAGAAAAGCATGTACATGAGAGGTGAACACTAAGTCGATATCAACACCATAGAATTTCAATTTCAAAGCAAATTTTCACCTTTGAAATTTCATTACGGGGTATTATTATAGCCTCTAGTAGTGGGGGTTCTCTTTTAAGCTAGGACATTAAATAAATTCAAAAATCATAATCTATTTCAAAATTGTAATAATCAGCATTTTGGCATCGGCTATAGCAATGTTGTTGTCGAACTTGGATCATACAGATAATTTACACCGGAGTCACTGTAGAAGTTTAAATTACTTAGGAGTTATGCATTATTGTAAATGTAAGGTAATAGTCCCTGTAGAGTCTTGTATTTTATATATATATATATATATATATATATATATATATATATATATATATATATATATATATATATATATATATATAAGATACACGCATTGATAGAAAATGCAAAGTAAAGATACACAGTTGACTCGTGATTATCCGAGGTAATTGGGACCAAGCCTACCTCGGATAAGCTGAAACTTAGACAAAACGGTGATCAGCTCTTAAAAGAACAGCAGTACAGACCATATATGACAAAACTTTTTTTTTTTTTTTTAATAGAGGAATTGTTTACTACAGCATATTAGAACTTAGAGAAAACTAATATTTTTACATACGTACAGTACTATACAAAATTTATTGTTTTGAAAAAGTCAGCAATCTTTTTCTGGGACATCTTTTAGTCTCTCTTTGATGCAGCAATGTTATGGCAGTACACGATGAAAGACGGCTAAGTCCGAAGATTTGGGACATAGCGGTTCGGCAACAGCGAGTATGTGCACTGTACCTCATAACAACTGTAGTCTTGATTTGTCTTTTGTTTTAGACTATCTCAGTTAATCCAGACTCGGATAATCGTGAGTTCACTGTATATAGTGATTGCAGGAGAGTAATATGGCACAAAATATATGCTCTATTCTTCAGTAAGCTTACGCAATATTCTTGGATATGGTTCGTCGTATACGTAACGGAAATCTTAGCATTGCATTACTGCTTTGAAACATAATTCGTAATGGTATGAGTGATACTTTAGGTCTAAATGTAACAAGGTATATATATATCTATATATACAAAACACCTGAATTGATGATGTATAGGAAAAACGAATCAGTTACGTAATACTATAAAATATGAAACTTATATGTAAATATATGCTACACAGCTGCTTTTGTGCCAGAACATTAACCCACAGGCAAGTGACAGAGATCTGCAACTGGTTGACGTTGAATAAATAAAGCGACAGAGAACCGATGTTCCTTGCTATGCATCACACGATCCTGGAACAAAAGACAACATCGAGGAGGCGGGAATTTCCAGTGACATTCGAGGAATGATTTATAAGGAGTGACAGGCGAAAACTTCGTTCCTTGTCAGATTTTGGACCCATATTGTGCTAGTCGTTGTTTTTCTCAACCGGTGACAAAAAGTACAAAACGCTACGGAAACAGGAAGCTTTAAAGCTTTTCCGTAAGAGTTCAAGAACATTTTATTTCAATGACAACAAAACAAAATTGACAGGTGACACATTCACAAGTATAGGCCTAAATATCATGTCTGCAGAAAATAAATAAATAAAATTCGTAGTATACTATAGTGGCTGTAAGCCGTACGCATATATAGATTTTAGGAAGTCTTTTGTGTACTGAATATACTGAGGAAAAAAATTGTAGGTGGCATACTTAAAAAAGATAGTTTACATGCGTAATTCCTGTAGGTTTTGGACTTAACATACAGCAGACATATAACTGAAAACGCATGTGATATACGGAAAACTGTTAGATGTCAGATATCCTGCAACGGCATGATGTAACATCTAAGGGCAGTGCCTATGTAGCATACGGATAACGTATGCTCCGTACTGATTTCTATAGTAAGCAAGAGGATACCGTATATTTGTACAATATACCGCTGTCCCGATAACGGATTTTTCTCTGTATATGCTCATGGTTTAGGTAATCAGCCAAAACAGTGTGTTGAAAATTGTAAGAAAAAAACTTTTTTTTTTTTGCTGTGTAATTTTTTTTTAAAACCAAAATGTAACTGCAATCTTCTAGTTAACACCAAACCAATCTTGTTATCATACTCACAGTCAGACAATGATCAAGAGGTATTGGTTCTCTGACTTCAAAACTGGTTTCCTTTCTTGTGAATGACAATCTGAGTTTGCCTTCAATCACTTAAAGAGGGATTTTGAATTGTGTTTCATACCACCTTAGTATCCGTTCAAAATAAACAATTATTTCTTTACATTGTTTAAAAATGCCAGTACTTCGAAACTAAGGTCTTTAAGAACAAAAACATTCCTCGGTATTTTAAACTGAAATTTCGTTCTTAATTTTTCTATTGTGTTTCCTAAATAATTCAGTAATAACCATGAAATTGATAATTTTGAGAAATGAACTATTGTACAAGCTGTACGACTGTATCACGAAGGTATTTGATTTCTTTGCTGATTTAATGACAAAGGTGCACATCTTCTGTACACTTGGTCAGGATTCGATTCCCGATGGGTGAACATAAATATTTTAACACATTAAAGTGCTTCGTTCCATCTTATGTTAGACTGTGGATTCATGTCTGGTATAACCTCCAATACTGAAAGGGTCGCCGAACCCCAAATAACCAAAAAATATAAACTTAATGATAGAAGGTACAAGACTCTGTTCTGCCAGAAGGTTCTTCCAGTAGGACTTCTGTACACGAGCTGTTGTCCTGCCAGCAAGACGTACCTCCTCAATGGCAATATAAGAGTAAGTTTAGTGTTTCGCTTTATTCGGCACATTATTGCTGTTTGATGGATCAAAATAGAAAGCGTAGACGTATACACGACAAGGGCGCCGATCCTGGGAGGCCGGTCCCCCCAGAGCTCATGTGGGCCCCCGCATTGTATTTATGAATATACAATATTTGGCATAATTTGAATACAATTTGTCTTAAAATCCTCATATACATGCCTTCTGCATCTGAATGCCTCCTCCCCCAAATTTACAGAGAAATTGGCGCCCTTGGCACACGATCATCTTTAGAAAACACCTTGCTTTTATACTCGTAAATCCATCAACTAAACAATAGATTATTCTCGTTTGCATTAAGCTTTTACTCGTAAGTCATAGCTTTAGCAATCAATTCTACTTTCAGTATTTAGTCTTTCAGGCACTTAGCTAGAATTACTTCCATACAATTACAGCCGCCTTTCTCATTGGCTGAGTACATCTTCATTACCTAATTACCTTCTCACCTAACTTCATGAATGTCCACATTTCTTAGTTGTTTGCTCTCGCTGTTCTCCCAGCTCTGTTTCCCCTCTAATTGCTATTTTCTTGTATGTCCCAAAATGTCTCCTTCTGGAAATTCGAATTGGATGATATTTTACCTTTGCAACTATACCGACTTGCAAGTCGGTATTTTGTCTTGCGAGTGACTATTCCACATACGACACTTTCTCTTTACTTTGCAAAGTGCGTGAGTATTGCATGTGTATCGTGATCGTGTGGATAGTGAATACAAACCAGCTAGTTATAAAAAAAAAGTTGACAGAAACGTGTTTATTGAAAAGTGAAAATAATTTCATTAATAAGTGATTATAATGATTAGTTAAGCAGTCCAGTTTGATTTGTTCAGTACAATTCTAAATATTTGCTTTCCAATCCAGCACAAAGAATTAAGCGTAAAACTAGTGTGGCAGGCAGCAATAATCATATCCTGCATAAGCATGAGTGTGTACACAATCATTCTCTGCTTCAGTTTCATTCAGTTTTCTTTACGTGTTTGCCTAAAGTAAGAGCGTTTAAACAGTTTATTGTATGTAGATTGTGGGCTTCGGAGACAGCTATTCAGTGAAGCAACATGAGCAGTAGCCAATAATACGATATTTATTGCTATACTGTTGTTCATATATTTTCTTTCCCATTCTGACTAATGTTGAAATTTCTCGTTTCATCACGATTCCCGTTCGAGATGAGAACATTTTCAAACGCAAGACGAGACGTAAAGACGAGACGAGAAACAAGTCACAAGTTTGATTTGTTCAATACAATTCTAAATATTTGCTTTCCAATCCAGCACAAAGAATTAAGACGAGAAACAAGTCACGATGGGACGAAAAACTTGTGGACAACACTAGTTCACCCCAAGAAGAAAACAAAAGACATTATTGATTTTTACGTCCCACATTAATGCCAGGAGGCTAAAGGAGACTGTCATAGTGAGAAATGAATTAAATGGTGAATTAATAAAATGGGAGAAAATGGGAAAACCCCGACAGAACCCAGACAAAAGATGTTCTCCCACCACAAAGCACACTTGGCGCGGGCTGGGATCGAGCCAGAGACCCCCCGCACCAGAGGTGAACGCTCTAGCACTTAGCCACCGTGGCCCACTAGTTATCCCAAGTCTTAGATCTCAAACAGTTTTAGTGTTAAATGATTCATATATAAAGGCTAATAATTGATAAAGTGATTGTACGAACATAATAGAAACTATTTATCAACGTTTAAGATTCGTAAGTCGTTACACAACATATTCTAATAATAAATCTGGTTTAAGTGTTGTTGTATCAGACCATTTGTGGACTTTTCGTAATGTGGAAACATTCTGATACCCTCTAAACGAATTTAAGAAAGAAATCAGGCATACGTTGTGTACATGAAGTTAGAGAACGAGCTGAGAAACAAGATCTTCGAAAATCGAGAACAAACGAGAATCTTCGATAATCGATACGAGGCTCTTACTAATAATTGCGGAACGAGACGAGACGAGGATAGTTTATTTCTCGTCTCGTCTCGAGTAATGGCAATACTAGTTCTGATCCTCCCTTCACTTTTACGATAAATTCACTGGCAGGTTTACTCGTAACTTTAAACACGTAATTCCAGTAATAATAATACACTCCAAAGATACTTCAGCACTTCAAAACATAAATAATCAAACTAGAACTGCAAAACAGCCCATCGTTGGTTTTATGCTGCTATTACTATTGTCAATAGTGCGAAAATTACACCGACTTTACTCCCAGTCGCAAAGTGGCAACACCGCGTGAACCTGATTGGACGAGCAGACATTTCGCTCAAGGATAAGTAATGTGCCATTTGAACAGAATTGTAGTATAGAAATTATGGCGTTGTCTCTGTTGTGAAAAATAGTTAAAATTTGGATTTCTATGTTGAATTCAATTAATACAGATGAGTGAAATACCACAATGTTAAGTGCTATTGAAAGAATGCACTCTGTTTCCGCTGAACTTCATAGAAATAAAAAAAGGACGAAATTAATTATAAAAATGATTATTAATTATGGAATATATCAAAGTTGTTTTAATTAGGTTTTAAAAATATAAAGCAGCACATTATTATTAGATGGTTTAGTCCAAAGATCAAACCTGAAATATTTTAATTAATGAGGTTTACACATGAAATCCCTTGCAGACAATAATTAAAGAAAGGTAAAGCCGAGCTACTCCTGTTTGACGTAACATTTATTTTAGTATTTGTATATTTGTACATTTCGTTGCAGGTTTCCGATCTGTTCGATGATAATTTTCCTTTCATAAAATTATTTTTTCTAGTACTTGAATTTAATGAAAGTTTGATAAATCTATATAAAAAAAATATATATTGCCTGAGGTGAGGGCTGTCTCCCAGGCAAGACGAGACAATTTTCGTGCTGAGACAGGGTCCTTTCAAAGAACACAGATACAATTTCAGAGACATTATTGTCATGTTCCTCTTTCGAGATATACCCTAAACTTTTAACGAGTGTGAACTTAACAGGAACACTTTTGAAAATTATAAATATTTGCACACCATACGTTTGTACCGGCTTGTACCGTAAAAAGTTTCGTTTGTACCGGTCTCAAATTCGAAAAAATCGAAAAATAAAGTGGTCCTGCTAAGTTCAAGTGAACATAGCAAGACCAGAATACAAATTTTTGCAAATCTTAAGATTTTTCTGTTTGAATCGTTTGTTCTATGTTTGTACCGGATTGTACTGTAAAAAGTTTCGTTTGTATCGGTATCAAATTCGATAAAAATCGAAAAAACTGGTGCTAGAAAGTTCACGTGAACTTAGCAGGAACACTTTATTTTTCGATTTTTTCGAATTTGAGGCCGGTACAATAGAAAATTTTTACGGTACAATCCGGTACAAACGCAGTACAAACGTATGGTGTGCAAATATTTATAATTTTCAAAAATGGTCTATTAATCTTGAAGCCACCGAGTTAGTTAGAGCATGAAGCTCACCACTTACATAAAACATTTTGTATCATCTTCTTCTTCACATTGCACTAACCATTAGCACAAGTCGCAATGTCATAGGTAAAACATCTTAAGAAACCTATTATTGAAAATATGTTAAACATACAAAGACAGAGAGAGAGACAAGAAAGTTGTCGGTAATAAGTCCATCTGGCAACTAGGTGACAGGTGTCAGATTCTGCTGTTTCTCCTTCCAGATTCAGCTGTTTCTCGTTCCAATACAGTTCTAACAGCCTTTTAAAAATGGGTACCTGGAAAAGTAAAAGAAGCTGGAAGCATGCTTAAGCACATCACATCCATAAATGACGAAATCAGAAAAGCGTGGAGCTATGGAATAACGGAAAACAAGTTTCCTACTACACATACATAGAATACAGATCAAAACCATTTACACATTAACGAAATACATGGAAAAGGGCAAACGATTGCAACTGCGTATAGATTTATAGCACCTATTTTAAGTACCTAAGCAAACTCACAGGAACAATAGTTACAATATGAAAATAATAAAATCGGAAACTCTACGGTAATACTTTAACGTTACACTGAAAAACTAAATTCCGTATTTCTTGGGTACCACACTTTGTAGTGGGAGCATCATGCCAACAACGGAATTCGGCATTCTCGGGTGGTAGTGCTGATCGTATTAAGTGCTGAAATGCCCGTGTTTAAAGTGATGAGGCACGTCGGCAGATAATTCTTGTTTTCACTTGCTAACATACAGTACATTACCATACACTCTAAAAAGAATACCGGAATTTTTCCGGTAAAATATATGGCAATCGGGGACGCCACATTTTCACCGTAAAGTTTGCAGTAATTTCACCGGAATTTTCCAGGAACTTCACCTGAACCTTAAATATTTCATCGGAAATTTTTTAGTGATTTCACCGGAAAATTTGCAGTTATTTCACCGGGTAATTCCATTATGACCTTTAGATATTTTACTGAAACATTTACAGTAATTTCACCGGAATAATTCCATGAATTTCACCTGGACTTTACACACGGATATTCCACCTGCTACGATCGACATCACCCTCCGAGAAGGCGGAACTCCGGTCCTTTATGGTGTTCCCACCAGGAAGCATGATATTCAGGAATTCCTCTTAAATATAGAATTATTTTTATCAGTGTATCAACTGCTAGATAATAACAGTATTCTTAGAGAACTATAATTATCGTCGAGGAAACGAACTCCATATAAATGTGTTTTTTTCAATTCTTTAAAACCTGGCGTCACCATTTATCTGTGAAATTTTCATAATTTTCTATATGTATTTTTGGATATAACGTATCTTTAACTCCTTAGCTCAGCAGAAGTTTGTCGATATTGCACGGAGGTACAACTTCGTTTAAACTTCTGTCAGCCCGTGCGTAGAACGGTAACCCGTGGGAAGACAATGATGAAATAAAAGTGATATAGTAAATGCAAGCAAGATTAAACGCAGAAAAGCACAGAAGAAGACGATGTTGGGAGAGTAAGAAACAACTTTTGATTGGAATTATCGATATAAAACTGAAACCTGATCAAAACATGTTTATATTGAGTGTGCAGTTGTATAAATGTGAGGCATGGGCTCTAGAAGAGGAAAAAGCAGGAGAGAACAGAAGCCTTTCAAATATAGTGTTACCGGAAGAAAACATTGAAAACGAGCGGTGAATAAGATGTCAAATGAAATATTCTTGGAAATGGTTCAAGCAAAATGTGTACACTGAAGACTATATTGGAAACGAGAGAGGAAGAGAGAAGTTGAACACCTTGTGAGACACGGAGTATTTACGCTACTTGCTACAGACAAAATAGCAGAAGGAAAAAAGACCCAGAAGAAGTCCATGATACAGTCAGATAATAATACAAGACATAGTTAGTAAAAAATTACAAAAGAAATGAGATGTCTGGCTGAAGATAGGGAAGAATGAAATATTACATCGAACTAACTGAGATTTTCCGAACCCAGGAACAAGTTTGAAGAATGCAAAAATTTGTAATGAGAATTAAAACTGCATATCTAATATTTATAGTCTACGCCTTCTTAGTTTTAACTTACTTTCAAATGTTATGATCTCACACTAAAATTTAAAAAAGTAAATCACCAGAGTACAAGAACCTTTATATAAGATGTACGTGCTATTTGTGAGATATTTCTTTCAAAACGTTTAATCTGAAAACGGCTGAAATGAAAATTACATTTTATTTAATTGAAAACAGTAAATCAATAAATGAATTTATATTTAATATTTTTAGACTTTCCAGCTACGTAAAAGGAATTCTCAAACTACTGTACAAGAGCAATTCAATATAACATTTATTTTTTTTTATTAAATGTTACATACGAAAATATATGATTCGAGTGCTATATTAAGTTACAGGTAGGTAGAATATCGTCCAGAAAATGTTTGATCTTTCAGTGCGTGATTTAGATGTATATATCGAGCGGTCAAAATCTTCAAATATAAAAATTTTAATAATGTTACTGATCATTATACCAATCTTTTGATCTTGATACTCCTGAATTTTGCGATATTTTGGCGTTTCTTGATATTTTGATATTTGATATTTTTGATAGATAGATATTTCAATATTTGATATTTTTCATTTTGGTATTTTCAACATATCAATATTTTTGAGATTTTGGTAATTACCAATACTATGATATTCGATATTATTTAACATTTCGAATTTTTAATATTCAATACCTCTGGATTTTTAATCGATTTTTTTTCTAATATTTTGATACATTCTACATTTTTCTACATATTTTGATATTTTAGTTGCCAACATTTCGACATTTTAATTTTAGATATCATTTCGATATTCGATATTTCAAAGTTATAACATGTTTTGATATTTTGATGTTTTTACTTACTATTTCCGTATTTAAATATTAAATTTTTCAATATTTCGATATCCAATTCATCAATACTACATATTTTTATACTTTTACATTGCAATATTTTTGAGTCTTTTAAAAATAATGTTGATATTTCAATATATGGATCAAGTTTTGGAATGTTATCGAGATTTTTGGTATCCAAATTCGGACATAGAGGACGGCTTTAGTCTACTATAATGCAAGATCATGCTAAACACCAAATATAAGATGATAACTAATTTCTCATTCAGAACAGAACACACCATCTCAAATACAGGGTGGCCCAAAAGTAGGTATACATCCCTGCATTGATCAAGTACAACATTCTAGCTTATAGATTTATTTACTTCGACCGTTCGGAGCTTAAGATATGAGTAAAAAGACATTAAGAACAAATGATAAAGAACTAAGTCTACCTAATGGATAACAATAAGAAATTATATAAAAAGCAATGAATTAATCAGTACGGGACTGTATACCTACTTTAGGGCCTCCCTGGGATATTTATGTCCTTCTTTAGGAGAGCCGAGTTTTCTTGCTCCTAAACGTCTTTCTACCATTTGTATTTTTCTCAAAGTTCGTTCATAAATTTGGTAATTATTTCTTTGTTCCTTCAGTTTTTGTTCCAATAATTACAAATATTCATTCTGAAGGTAATTTGTTAAATGATAGACAATACATAAATGTACTTTGTAGCAACTAAACATAATATTAATGTAAGTGGCAGAAACTACAATTAACTATTTGACATTTAATACTTCCTTACGTTTAATGCTTGCTTGCAGATATAACAGGTGATGGATTTACTGTTATTCTATATTATCTAAATATAAAACGTTCTCTAATTGAATTAATATCGTATCTGAAAACATTTACATAATGAACAGGCATAATACGGAAAATGCCCTTTATTTAAACATGTGAGCTGTCTATATATTAGAACAGTTTCCTCATTTTAATAAAAATACTATTTTCCTACATTCATAAAATCATTTCACCTTCTATTTATCTCTGAGTAACTATCCTGTAAACTTTATTTATCTAAGTTTCTGCTTGTAGTAAAATACACACGCATAAATTATTGTTTCATCGTTTACATTTCTGCATGTTCTGGGAATATATATGCGCAGTTTTCCTTGTAAGCTAGTTGCTACTCAATGTATGAATATATGAACCCTCATTATCTCCGTAAGTTTGAATGCAACCGAACATGAAATTTAATTAAATTTATTAGTTAAAGATTTGTATATAAATTAGACTTAATTGAGACATTACAATATTATCTATGGTCACTTATAACGAATCAACTAATTAACAAGTGTCTCTCTTTCTCTAAAGTTATTAACCCCTTCGTTACCCACGGTCTTATTTTACATAATTTGTTATTTCGGGTTTTGAAGTCATTTTTGCATTTTTTTGTATACATAATTCAATATTTTAGATTTTTTTTAAAAAAAAAGCTACTAAGTTTACATAAACGTAAACAAAGTATTTGAAAACAAGATCCTGAGACGAATATTCAAACCCAAGAGGAACGAGAATGGGCAATAGTGAAAACTCCATAATGAGGAACTGCATAATGCATACCGTTTACTAAATATTGTTAGGGCCATCAAATCAAGGAGGTCCAGGTGGGCTGGTCATGTGGCCAGAATAGAATAAACATAGGAACGCTCTCAAAGTTTTAACTAGAAATGCAATCGGAAAATGACCATTGAGAAGACCTAGGCGCAGAATAGGAGGAAAATATTAAGACAAATTTCACACGAATTAGAGTACAAGGTACAAACTGGATCCAGTTGGCTACGGATAGAAGTCAATGGAGAGCTTTTGTGAACGCGGCATTGAACACCCGGGTTCCATAAGCCATAGAGTTAGTTAATTATTTAGTTTCATTAAACAGTCGCCTCGTTAGCCTGCAAAGCATAAATGTGACGCATAAAACTAGAAATTTTATTTCACTACATAAATATTGAATATCAATACGAAAGCCACGTTTTCTACGTCTAACTCTACTAATACGTTTCTATAATCGAAACCAATTCCTCTGTAATTATATCCAACTTTCCTTTGATCAAAAGTAACAGAAGGTTGGAAGAAAAAAGAAACGAATTAAAATGCAAGTTGAATATTAAATTTAATCCAAAAAGTTATATCTGTGAGATTAGAATAAGAATAATTGAAAAAAAAAATAAGAAAGGGAAGAACTGGTTGTTTGATGTTACACACTATTCAAGCAGACAGGCTTCAAAACTTTGAGGTAACTTCGAGACAACTAAGACTCCCGGAGGTTCATTCATTCAAGGATCGCAAAAAGATTCATTAAAAGTTGTCAAGATTATCAAGATATAAATTTGTAAGCCGAGGCGAACTTAGTTTCTTTGGAAGCCATGGTTATTCAGAAATCTTCAGAAGGCAGAGAGACAAAAGGAAAGAGATAGAGAAATCTCTGAGAATGTGTTTTTCTTCAACTTCCTCTGAGAATACAATTGAAGTTGCAAAATGTTGCAATTACTACCAACCAATAAAGATACTGTAATTAGGATAGTAACAGACAGTGTGATTCTTTCCCCTGATTCAGCATGATAAATATTTGCTTGCTCGAGAAACCGTGAATGATACGTCGCGTGGAGAAAATGAACTCTCTCCGCTTGAACTGAGGATTTTATAAAAGATAGAAGATGCAAAGAGGAGTCCCCAAAGTGCCGCACAAGATAGACAAGACTATATTTAGGGTTGTTGGATCATTTGTATTCGTAAGGAAGAAACTTTTCAGTGACCGCTGAGGATCTTTCAACGTCAGTGAATTTCGTTCGGTTAGGGAAAACTTGAAATAAAATAGAAACATTTCTCTTTTAATTCATTTTGTTGCATAAAAGAAGTTCTGTGCAATGTATGAAAGAGTAATATTTTTCGTTCACATTAATTCTGCAATCATTAAAATTTATTTTCCATTAAGTTCGTAGATTTTCTTGTGAAGAAGGTAGAGGCCTGCACATACGGGCCGGAATTTTTAGCTGGGGCCGGCCCGGCCCGGCCCGTGAATTTATAATGTGAGGCCCGACCAGACTCCGAAATATGTTTTAGCTTTTAGGCACAAACCCGGCCCGAGTTCGTGTGATAATCCAATGAGCCCGGAATAAGCCCGAATTACAGAAACTTGATAATTAGCGCTAAATGGTACTTCTATTTATAGCAATTAGAAGTTTAATTTTGCAGTTGTGCTTTAGAAGTTCTCCGGAAAGAACTGTCTAATAAATATCGTTGTACAGTATAGGCCCTAAAAGGCGCGAGAAATATGGTTATATATTTAAACATTTACTGCCCGGATCGAGTCCGAAATTATATATGCTTTGTAGGCCCGAACCCGTGCAGGTCGGTCAGGTTTAAGCCCGTGGGCTCAGCCCAAGCCCATGCAGACCTCTAGAAGAAGGGGCAAAAGGTACAACGAAACAAGCACCTTTCAATTTCTTTCTGTCCTCAGAAGTAAATCATATGAGTAACTTTAGTTAACCTAAAGAAAAATCTTCACGTTCATTTTCACAAATCTTAGGGGCGTACACGGTGGCTCTATGGTACAGCGCTTAACTCTGGCGTATGGGGTCCGTGGTTCGATTTTCGGTAAAGTAATTTTGTGGTAGATAACATCATCTTCGTGGATTTTCTCCGGGTAGTCCCGTTCTTCCATTTTCATTCCACCAATGCTTTTAGCATCATTCACTTGCCTTAATCATCCCTCTCGGCCTGAATGGCATAATCGTGGAACGTTAAAATGAAAGATTTTATAGGTATATTCTGGTTCCTTCACAAGTAGTAAGTGCGTAAAGGGTTGTATGTATCATCCTTAGAAGGACAAATAACACACACAACCTGCAAGTTATCATTTTGCTACATTAACAGTACACGAATAAATCATTTCTTCCAGCAAGAATGCCCTTTATTATCGGCAATAAAGACAAAATTATAAACTATTTTACCAGCACAAAAGTTAGTTTCCTTCGCTTCTCTCAAAACTACGCATTAATATACTTTAAAATATATAATTTTACTAGCAAACCCGCAAGTCCAGCGCAAGCGCCGGACACTATTGTTGTCTGAATGATTGAATGATACAAAATTAAAAATATTTATGTTTAGCAAAGTAGTTTTAATAACACGTTAATAATATTTTATACATCCCTCTCTCCTTCCCATGTTGCTGGGGAAGGCATGATAAAAATTATTCCATGCCCGAATGTCATGTATGTTGAAAATTTGATCGAGATAGGTTGGGTGGTTCAAGAGTTAAGTTCTATTTATTTTTAATCTCCCCTTTCCCTCCCCCATTTTCAACCATCAAAGTAAAAATATTTAGAAAAAGCTTTCCAGGCCCGAACGTCAGCTATGTTGAAAATTTGATCGAGATCGGTCAGGTGGTTCAAAAGTTTTATTTATTTTTATATATATCTCCTCTCCCCTCCTCCTAACCTAAGTTCTACCATCAAAGGGATATGATAAAAGCCATCCCAGGTCCGAACCTCATCTATGTTGATAATTTTATTAAGATTGGTTCGGTGGTTTAAGCGTGATGAAGTCACAAAGATAGTTATTTTTATTTTTATTTTTTTTACATATGTCCCCCTTCCCCTCCCCTACATTGTGCCGTCAAAGTAAAATGAAAACATCCCAGGTCAGAACTGGATCTATGTTGAAAGTTTGATCGAGATCGGTCGAGTGGTTCAGGAGTTATTAAGTTTTATTCATTTTCATATATTTACCCTTCTCCTCCCCCCTAAGTTCTACCATCAAAATGAAATAATAAAAACCTTCCGAGGTTCGAACTTCATCTGTGTTGAAAATTTGATGAGATCGATCGGGTGGTTCAAGAGTTATTAACTAACGAACATGGTCACTTTTATTTTTATATTTATTGATTTTTGTATATCTCCCCCTCCTACGTTGTTCCGTCAAAGTGAAATGGTAAAATTTATCCCCGCAATCATCTATGTTGAAAATTTAATGGGGTTTGTTTGATTGGTTCAAGAGTTAAGTTTTATTTATTTTTTTATAATTCCTCCTCCTCCCCCCTAAGTTCTACCATCAAAGTGAACAGCTAAATACGCTTCCAGGCCAGAACTACATCTACATCAAAAATTTGATCGAGATCGGTCGGGTGGTTCAAGAGATTAAGAGTCACAAACATAGTCCCTTTCAATTTGGATCTGAAGCTTTTTGTTCACAGACACCGCTATTAATATATAGATTCCGTTCGATCTGATTTATCAACTGATATATATTATATTTGGACAATAATCGGCCGTAACTCATTAAAGATGTTGGACGTCCTAGACTGTCAAAGTCGGTACAGCAGGATATGTCTCAAACTGTGGCACAATTAACAGCAGACTTTAATAGTAAATAGCACAAGTATGTTTGAGCACAGAGGTTATCGTACACCAATTATATTCAACCACCGTACACCAGCACTAGCTCTGATCCACTGGTTTCTTCCATCCAGCCCATCTGGCCCATTCTTTAAATTGTATTTCATATACCTAATATTTTAAACTGAATTGAAACTGCAAGACTTGAACGCGCAGTGAGAAAACGATAAAAAAAAAAATCCAGAAGCCAACGTTTCTATTCATAACTACCCCTTCCCACCCAACTTTATGCTTCAAAACTCGCCATACGCAAAATTTTTATTTTATTTTTTTTCTTTAGTAAGTAAATACTTTTGGTAGCCGACAAAACAACTTTAACGCTCCTGTGATGTTTGTGTACGAGAATTGGCTTCTTCACTGAATATAATATAGCTATTCAATTTTTGTGAAAACTATCATTGTTGTTTCGCATGGCCCTCGACGCGAGTAAGTCCTGTGTGACTGGCCCACCACGTGTTCCAACTTGCACATGCCTGTCGTGGGCCTTGCGCAACCGATCTCCCACACGTGTACCAATAATAGTCGCACGTAGTTATCAATAACGACTGGAGTGGGCACGTGTCCAACGTTACTGGATCGCTGATCAATGGAGAAACGTGTCTTTGTTGCACTGAGAAAAATCCGTTCTCCGGACAGCGGTATATTGTACACACATACGGAATCCTCTTGCTTACTACAAAAATTAGTACGGAGCATACGTTATCCGCAAGCTACATAGGCACTGCCCTAGGTGTTACATTATGTCGTTGCAGGATGTCTGATATCTAACAGTCTTCCTTATAAGACATACATATATGTATGTTGCCTTCGTCAGCTATATGTTATATACGTCCGTTTGTATGTGAGATCCTGACCGCATGTTGTTTCATACGGAAAGTATGTACAGATGGAACACTTACACAGAAAGTATCACTAAACATGCGTTTTCAGTTATACGTTTGCTGTACGTTAAGTCCAAAAACTACAGAATTTACAAATGCAACTTACGATCTTACGTACGCCACATACATTTTTTCTCAGTGTGGATGAATCACAATATGGGTTTTATTCCATCGATGGCCGGGTTATAATATGCCGTCTTTCAGGTAAATAGCTGTTCAAAACATGCACAACTCCATGGTGGCTCCATTGATTCCAAAAACATTCACATGGTCATCCATGTTGACAGTAATGAATGTGGAGGGCACCATGATGAGTCCTAGCTATTTGTAAGTCATTGCTGATCATGTGCACCCATTTATATCGGCCGTGCTTACAGCTGGCAATGGTATCTTACAGCAGAATGATGCTCCTTGTCACAACGCAAAAGTTGCGCTACAGTGGTCTGAGGAGCATTATATTGAATTCAACTGCAGCAATGGCCTCCAAATCCACTGCATCTTGACCTATTTGAACACTTTTGGAATAACATTGAACGTCAGATGAGAATCTGGTAATTTACAGGAATTAAGTGATTTGTATATAAGGAAGGACTCATTGCTTCCATGTCAAATCATACTGCTGCTGTCCTGCGAGACAAAGTTGGAACATGTCAGATATTAGGTAGTCGGACATACCAGATCAAAGTTGGTCATAATGTTTAGGCTGGTCAATGTCATTTTCAGGGCCCGTGAAAGATGACACGCCCGGATAAAGACGTCCTCTGGTAACCTTACCTTTTCGTATATTCAAATAAAGGCACTCTCATACTTGAATTTTAATTATTTCCAGCACACAGTGGCTTCATTCAACATTAAACCATATTCAAGAAACATTCTTTAAAAAGGTAAAGTATGCATTGTTTTCCGGAAGGTAGGAAAAACTTCCCCTTCTTTCAGTCTTTGTGTTATGTTAACAAAAGGCAATTTCATGCCACGTTAAAAAAACTCTAAAAAAAAAGGCAGAAGAAAATATATTTAGTCTTTTTGTAATGCTAGAGAAAAGAAGGCTGACGTAAAACATTCGGAAACAGAGTGAGCCCTAAGATAGATTTGCTCTTACTTACAGAAGGAAGAAAATTTATCTTAAAAGGATAAACCCTTTCCATTCTGATATAGTATCTTTGAAACTCATCAGTAGGCTTCGGATTTTTAAATCCCAAAAAATTCAAATTAGGATTTTAAAAACTGCATTTTAGGATTTTATAGGTTTTTAAGAACACCGTTTAGGATTTTAGCGTTATATTACTGAAAACAGAATATTACTATACTTTAAACACTTTGTTAGCTATTTCATACTTAAATGGTAACCTTAATTTAGTAAGCTTTATGCTAACCAGTCTTCTGCGTAATAAAAATAATAAAACTCTTCTTACCTTGGACTTTTTTTGATAGCTGAAATATAGTTTAACATAGGTATGGCCTGTCGTTCTATAGTAGTAGTAGTAGTAGTAGTTTTTTTGTCAGTTTTCTTATATTTAAAATTTTATACAACACCTCAAATATCACTTCACTTTTCTAACGATACACTGAGGAAATACGAATGTTCAAATATTGTTTTTCCGGCACTTTTCATGTTTTCTATAGCGCAAAAAGTGGTCACTTCACTCTCTGTAATGGCACTGAACAACAAAATATTTGGCAAGAT
This sequence comes from Thermobia domestica, assembly GCF_964235325.1. Lineage (NCBI taxonomy): Eukaryota > Metazoa > Arthropoda > Insecta > Zygentoma > Lepismatidae > Thermobia > Thermobia domestica. The sequence continues at coordinate 263,276,376 of NC_137462.1, read as the reverse complement.
TTTCTGTTGTGAACTTTTTCCTGTCATCTGACAAAATTCTCTTGAATGCAGAAAAACTGCGTTCCACATCACACGATGTAAGAGGCGCATATTTCATACTGGCTAATTCCTCCATAGCAAATTTTCTTGGACATTGTCTCCACGTAGAATTCGGCCCACTAGTTGCATCTGTATGAAATCAGGACTGCGTTCCAACACCGCATCCAACTTGTCCGAAATTTTTGTTCCTTTTCCCCAGGTACTTTTTCTCTTTCACTTCTTGAAGAATTTGAAGAGCTTCTGTTAGTGGAAGAGACTTCTTCTCCAATTCAGTGATGGCTTGAGGCAGATGAGAAAAGTTGGCTTTAATGTTCGGCATGATCTTTCCTTTTCAATTCCAATCTTCAGTGTTAAGAGAACTCGTATAAATTTGATATGTTCCAAATGCAATCCCAATAAACACACTTCCTTCTCCTTTCTTACAAGATTAGAACACTGACACAATGTCCATTGCTGACAGGGAGAAGAGGTCAATGCCATCAGCTTGAACTTCTATCGAATGACCGCGCACCTGTTGTTGCTAAAAATAAACTTGCTGCCCCGCTTATTCACAATCGCAGCCGCAAATTACAAAGAAACATGCTGTGTGAAGGAAACCTTGTTATTGCATTGTTGAAAACTAGTTGACTACGTGTTTGAAAGTATATTTCAAGTTAAAAATAACTATGAAGAATCATTTAGGACGTTATAGGTTCTAAAAGCTAATTTAGGATTTTTTAGGTCCTAACCCCCTAATTAGGACATTTTAGGTCCTATAAAACTAATATAGTTCTACTTAAAGCAACTTGAAATGTAAAGAAAACACGAATTTTTTGCATTCACTGTACAGGAATAAAATAGGTTCGAACCTGAGAATCCGGAGCCTACTCATCAGGATCTTTCTGAAGGATAAAATAGAGTTTGATTAATATTGACTTATTTCATTGTGTTTCATATTTTGTATTTACATCCTATATTTATAATTGTAAATTCTGCATAAAATATCACTGCAAATTTATAGTTAATAGTTTCATGGGATCAGAAACGAAGGAAACTTCCATTGTTTTAAGAGGGGAAATTAAATTCGCTATACAAGATATCCAAGTGAGAGTAACTTTCTGGAATGAACTACTCTTTTAAATAAAATGAAATGGAATTTTTGAGTTTTACATTCCACGCTCATGCCGGTTAGACTAAAGGAGACGGTGATGATGAGAGATGAATCGAATAGTGTAATGAAGAAAGCGGGAGGAAACGGGAGAACCCCGAGAAAACCCACGCACACAGTGTTTGTCCACCACAAAGCTCACTTGGTGGGAGCAGAGTACTACTCTTTTAAGTAGAGGTACCGATGTGTATCGTATGTCTTAAATTGATATACATTATTTCTGTTAACATTATTTCTTCCATTATGATCATTTTAAAGTTTACTTATATAATGATTAAAGGAAATAGAAGGAACTTGTAGTATAAAGTGTGCGCACGTACAAAAAGATTTTTATCCTTCTATAGGACATATACGAAAATTTTGCTAATAAACCTCCAACTGACCAAAGCAGTATAGATATATTTTAAGATTATATATTTGTGTGACAGTTTCGGCTATGTAATATCGCCTTCCTCAGACACATTATCTCAGAAGAAGGCTATGTAACATAGCCGAAACTGTAACACAAATATGTAATCTTAAAATATATATACTGCTTTGGTCAGTTGGAGTTTTATTAGTAATCTTGAATTTTCCAAAGCTACAATGCATAATTTACGAAACTTTTAAACTTACAATCACAGAAAACTTTAGAAGAAAAGACAAAGTCTACTACAATTACTTTTGCCCTAGGAGATTAAAAAAATTCTTTCCTGTTACGGCAAACTTTGCTGAACGCTTACATAAACATAATACAGTTACGTTGGGTTAGGTTATAGTTAAACATTAATGCTCCCGTTGTAGATCTATACTTATACTGTATGTTTCAAAATTGATTTTAATTTCCTACTAAATGATAAAAAAAAAAATTTTTTGCATTCTATAAAATCTAGACTTAGAGGTTGTCTAGGTGACATAAAATTTATTCTTAAATTCAAAACGTTTGCTACACACTTCTTGGGACTGAGCAACATCCCAACTTTTTGCGTCATACAAATTGAGATTAGTCCTTGCTATGCTGGAATACGAACATTTAAAATTATATTATATGTAAGTGGTCTTCATTGGTCTAGTGGCTAGCCATTTGTCTTTGTTGCACATAATCTCTGGTTCAATCCCCAGTAGGGGAGCATTCTGGTGGTTCATACTCCACCTTAAATTGTAGATCAAAATCTCATATAGCCTCGGTGCTGGAAAGAAACATTAAATTTAAGCAAGAAACAAAGTATTACATGAGTAATTATACTAGCTTTAAATCAAATATTGATGCCTTTTGATGTACATAGATAGACAGTAAATTATATTATGCAATAAGATTTATATATCACATTGTTTGTAAGTAAGTAAGTAAGTAATAATAATAATAGGGCGCGGTGGCCAGTGGCAGAGCGTTCACCTCCGGTGCTTGGGGTCCGTGGTTCGATCCCAGCTCGCGCCGTGTGGACTTTGTGGTGGACAAACACCGTTCTCGTGGATTTTCTCGGGGTTCTCCCGTTTCTTCCCACTTTCTTCAATCCACCATTTCATTCGTTTCTCATAATCATCGTTTTCTTTAGCCTAACCGGCATAACCGTGGGACGTAAACTGACATATTATTATTATTATTATTATCAATAATAATAATAATAATAATAATAATAATAATAATAATAATAATAATAATAATAATATTGTAACCTGTGACATGAAATTTGTTCTGCAGTTTTAGACAGAAAATAGCAAGAAGGTGTGCTCTTTTGCAGACGAATGTACTGAGGTATTTATTTCCTTCAACCACATAAGTATCTCTCTTGTAATAAAACGTACCAATACGAATGAATACTTTACCTCTGTGTGACACGCAGAGATTGTTTCTCCATGAATTTTGATGCTGCACTCGAGACTACCATGTAAGTTTTCAATCGAGACTTCGACGTTGTTTCATATAACAAGCCTCGTTCTCTCAACGTGCTCTTTTTCCCTTTTGGATCGCACACAACGGCAACCCTTGTTGTAAAATTTTCAACGTTCCCCCCTAGGAGTTAAATTGCATGCAAAATGTAATACAAGAAGTGGTGCAGTTTTTCTATTCTCTTGAGCGAAAGAAATCCCTCGCGACGTCTTAAATGTTGCAAAGACATGCTCCAATGAATTTTCAATTGCGTACATCTTAAAACAAAACTTTCGTGAAACTTTTAAAACGTTCGACCTAAACTTGCGAATGTAATAAAAGAAACAATGCAACCCATAGATGAAAAAAGAGGATTTTTTTTTATTTCCTGTTACTAGAAAAGATGTTGAGTTATAAGTCTAGAAATGCCCTTATGTTATGAAAGTTGCGGTTGAAATGAATGTTGTGAATACAGTGCTAGGTATTTGACTAATATAGTGCTAAATATGCATATCATAGTTACCATTTTGAAGGGAAATCTATTGAAATTTGTTGCAAAAATTTAAATGGAAAACGAATAGATTGAATTATGTTTACGTTCTTTACCAGCAGGGAGGCTATATACAACAACGCCTGCAGTTTAAATCATCTTAATCACTGAAGTATGTTTGATGTTCGCCCACCGGAATTCAAACCCACGACATCGTTCGCTAAACGAACATGTGCTAGCCACGAGACGACCGACATTGTACACAAAAGCCACGTGTGTTGGCCATTAGACTGCCGATCACGGCAGACGGAAAGAAAACAAATCATAACACTAGAATTTCAGGTTAAGTTCGTTTTTCGTTGTTTTGTAAATTATAGTGATAAGGGCATCTGAAAATGGCATAGTTGGTCTAATAGCGAAATGCATTTCTTCACTTTAAGCGATCTACTATGGCATGAATAGATCAAAAATGACTTAAGATCGTCCTTCTAAAGAATTAAAAAATCCATCAAGTTATTACTGGTGAGTTTTTTAAAACCTGTAACAAAAGTTAACGTATTAAATGAGGATAGTTTAGCCAAACTGTTAAAAACAAAAGACCGGCGTTTTACTATTAAACTTTTTGATCTAAAGCCAAGAAATTTCGGAAACATACATCCTCGAGCTTTACTTACCTACAGTATAAACTAAAAAGAAAAATCTACGTGGAAAGATTACTCTGTTTAAGGACTTGCTGGCTAAGTGGTAAAATATCCACTTTTGAAGCAGAGAGCTATGATCGAGGAAAAAGACACGGACAAGATTTTTTTTTAATTTACACGGATTGAGGTTCAGAGTTCTTCTATTTGCATTCCATTCTCATCCCACTAATTTGCTTAATCCTGAAATCCTGTGACTCTAGATTTCTCTAACGGTATATTCACTTTACTCAGAAAGATGGTTAACAAACTTTCTTGAAACTAATCCTTTTAAAATGTATGTACCTAATATTTTCACACTATAAACATAGTTTTATTCTCTACCATTAACGATATGATATAACTAAGCAATCGTGCATTACTTCACATCGACTTACATCTTCTAATACCTGCATACCTCACAACAACTGGTCTAGTGTGCGACTACATAACTACATTATCTAATATTATATATATATATATATATATATATATATATATATATATATATATATATATATATATATATATATATATATATTACATCTTATAGTATCTGTGTACCCTACCAAGATAAAACACATGACGTATATCGTTTACAATCTTATGACGTATATCGTACGTACTAAACGTTGTTTAATATGTGCACTTTGGGTATTGTCCTCAAACAACCTCCATAAACAAAAATAATCGCCTCGATAAGGAAACTAACAGACAGAACATTCTGCACATTTGACAAGTAAAGTACGCATAGCACTAAAAACTCTTTTTTTTTTATTTGATTAACCCTTTCGGGATTTGTAGTATATAGTGTACAACTGTATACATACCATATGTGTGTATTGTTATGAAACGTTCATGTAACATCTATTATTGCTGAATTTTTAAATTATTTAGTCGTACATGCGTTGCGAAACAAATCACATGTGTTTTGAGAAGGAGCTCATCAGGTTGGTGGGGTTTGTAACGTCATCTGTTTGGTCTTCAAGAGTACAACCCAAAAGGCTTATTTTGGTCTCTTTCAAAAGTTGTCCAAAAGGTTTTGTGTAACTCACAACCCGGTACGAACATTCTAGGATAAATGGTGATATGTGAAGAAATTTTTATATTACGTTTATTTTTTAAACTTCTGGGATATTCGTTGCACATTGGTAAATATTTCTCCCATTTAGTTTCCAAGATATCAGATTGATATTTTACACACGCATCCCGTACACCACATAGTATTTTAAGTGATTTTGAGATCCGTACTTTAACACAGAGTCGATACAGAAGGGCTTAAACTTGAAAAATTGATTTTTTTTTTCAGTAAAAAAATGCCCATTTGTGTCGAATTTACTTTTCATGTACAGTATATTGTAATGACTTATAGGTAGAGTCAATAATGGACCGAGATTTTATCCCTTCACCAATTTTATTATAAAATTAAGTCTTTTGTGTTTACAAAAGTTCTAACAACAAAGTGTCTCTATAATGACCAAGATTTGCAGGTTATAAAGTTCTGTACGGATAACCCCTTAGCTTCATGGCAGCCTCTAGAGTTCAAGGATTCGGTTCTAGGAAACCTCCGCTCATAGCAGCCCTCACGAGGTTGGTAATTAAGCTGATCCCCTTGGTTTCATAGCAGCCTCCAGGGTTTAGGATAGGTTACGATCAGTTGGTCGACTGATGCCAGGTCCCTCGGTGGTCGGGCTTTTATCTGTCCTCTGTGGGTTCTTCTGTGAGGTCCGTCTTCTTTCGGCGTTCCTCGGTGTCTTTCGTGTGGGTTTCTCGTCTGCTACGCTGTTTACAATCAATAACACGTGATGTGTTGACATGTGCTTTTGTCGTGATGTGGGGATCCTTACAATATGATACGGACATGTGAATGATACCGTTTGGAAGATTGTTTTATTCTAAAGAGAATGAGGTACGAACCAAAATACTAGGATAAATAGTAGCTGCTTGACTGAAAGTAACAGTTAACTTAAAATTCCAAAATGTTAATACTTTTATATCCGTCGAAGACTGACCTTTAATTGCTATTTAAATAGTATTTATTAAGTTTCTACTATGAGCAATGAATTGATTTAGAACTTTGGTATATGTAACTTTGAAACCAGAAGTAGTTTGCACAGCAGCAGATGAAGGCTTACCACTATGATAAATTTGATCCCGATCGGAACTCATCCTGAAGATCTATTTACTTTCGAAAATCTGACTTAAACTCTGACCATCTGTAACAAATGAACCAACAGCTTGTCAAACATATTATTTCACAAATCTACCAAATTTGATCCCGATCAGTTTAATTCGATATGTGGATGTTCGTTTCCAAAAGTGTCATTCAAAATTTGACAGCATATAACTCGGAAACCAAAATCCTGCAGAACGTAATATCTTACTCGCTTATATAGCACATTATAGTTTACTACTGATGACATATGATATTTATACCAATTCTCGGTTCTACTTTGAGGGTGTTTTGTGACTAGTACAACAATGAAATGTCATAAATGAAACTCGAAAGAATTTTAATGGTGTTTAGTTTATAGTGTGAATTCAAATGTCTGTTAGTAAATTGTCTTATGCACTGGAAAAAGCCTAGTAGAAACAGATTTCTCTGACACATACCTAGTCGAGTCGAGTCGAGTCGATTTTGACTTTAACGTCCCGTTCAGCGGCGAGGCTATATGAGACATGGACCTACTGATTAACGTGGAATCCGAACTACATGAGCTCCCACCGGGAATCGAACCCGGATCTCCCAACATACCTAGTAACTATGCCAAATACCTTCCGTTTTAGCGGTGTTAAACTTGAAATAAATACTTACGGTATTTACATGTCAGTCCCTTTCTACTATGGTTTAATCCTGTTAAACACGGAGTAACTTAAGTTACGTCCATGATGTCAACGGACGTTATCTTGTGTCGTTTATTTTCTGTGAGTACAACTGGACGCCATCTTTAAAATTACCTAACTTTTTGTATTCGGAATCTTTGTTGAGGTTGATAATCTAAGAGCTCGTAAACATGACGTAAAGTAATGTGCAGTAATAAAATTTTTCCGAATCCGGGTTCCAGAAATTCTTGAACAAATTTCGGAATTTAGGAAGTAAGAAGTATTTCTGTGCCAGCTTTCCATAGTGTGCTCTAATTATGTAAGTGAAATTATCATCAGCGCAGAAGGCGAATTCACAGACATAATTGTATAACTGGATGTTTACATCGTGATCCAATTCTTTACATACAATTATTTACAAGCACATTTAGCTCCATATTTTCTGATGTTTCGTAAACTTATACCAATAAAATGAAAATTAGATTTGACTCGAAATAAAATCTAAGATTAGGACTACCACACTACAATGCCAAGTGCAATCCCAATTGGATGAGTTAGGTGTATGAGCTCTTATTTTTGAATATATATAACAAACTTTGAGTGCCTGTAACGTAACAAAATTTGAGTGCACGATTATATAGCACGTCAAGATCTACGACAATGTCAGTTTTGATCCTGATCGCATGTATTCGGTTGAAGTCGTAGTTTTAGGGTGCTTAAATTGAAACTAGAATTCACCTAAGCTGCGTCGTTGAAAATAGAAATACTGGGAATGTTACTCAAATGAGAGCAAATTGCTCTGGAAACGGACGACGCTCCGTCTAAAATCATATAAAATGAAAATGAGAGTCTTCACAAAAATTTATGAAAGATTATTGGGAAAGGAATTGGTAAGCGAGGAATTCAGAAGTTATAGTACCTGTCGAATCTCCATAGCCACATAGTCCTTGGCTCCTCGTTATCCTTTCTGGTCTTCTACCATGATGGCGTGTCGGTTCCAATGTTCTGATTAAATTTAGCCTAAAGTTAGCTACTTTTCAGACTCGCGATGCAGCTTGTAAAACGGGAGTTACGCTGACAGACCGTTTGCAAGTACGGAAGTCTATCTTACTGATTACAAATCAATTCTCTCTCTTTGGCCACTGGGCTAGAATCAGCTGGAAACTAAACTAGTAGGTCGATAATCTACCGAAGGACTGACTGTTCGCGATTAATCTCGTCTGCTAAATCACTCCCTGCTTCCAGGGTGACTTGGGATTTTTAAAGTCCAAATTTTCCTGGTGATGTTGCTGAGTCGGACCACGTGTTAACAGGCACTTGATGTCAGAGATGGCTGGATAATCGGGAAAGGAACTCTCTCAGATTTATTAGCTAAAAATATGCATTGCATAGTTAACATTACATAAGCGTAAACGAACACCTCTTCTATTCTGCAAGAAAGTCATAAAAATGCGGAAAAAAACAAACTGAATTCTCAAACGAGAATGCATCCATTACTAAGAACTGTCCTTTCGTGTGTGTGTTATTCTCAATGCAAACGAAACAGCTTTATGTAATTGAAAGGAAAACAACAGTATCACAACATTAATGGCAGTTCCTGTTGATAAATAAAGTTTCTTAGTTCTCATTTGATCAATAGTTCGATTAGTCATACCAATCAATGAGCAATAAATACTCATCTCTTTACAGCACAATATATTAAGTCCTTTCTTTTTGAGGAAAAATGAAATGAATAATGAAAATATATACATAAGGCTAGTTTCAGAAATAAAAGTACTTTCTTCCCAAAGATAACACTTATTTTCTTTTAGTAATCATCTGTACTTTTTAGTTTAAAAACATTATTTTTGGGCATTAAACTAAAGATTTAACTTCATTACTGACATAGCAGAATGGGATGCTAACAATTATTTACCGTCCTCATTGAAGTTAAATGGCACTCTCTCTTAATATAGCAAATATTAAACTTCTAAGAGTTAAATTTTATAAGTTTATTAAAACTGCCAACAGGAATGAACACATTTGCATATTAATTAACTCTGTGGCCTGGGGAACTCAGAACATCAATATCGACTTCACAAAAGAACTCCATTGACTTCTGTCCCTAGCCAACCGAATCCAGTTTCTACTTTGTATTACTACTTCTGTGAGATCCATCTTAATATTGTCCTCTCGACTGCGCCTAAGTCCTCCTAATGGTCATTTTCCGATTGCATTGGCATACTTTTTTAAAGAAAGAAAACACTATAATGGGCAAGAGTGCTCGATTTCCAACCATGTTTGCCAGTATCACCTGAGTTTCGTAGCCGGTGTAACAGATTCAGACTAGCCCTGAGTATCTTTACCTTCTGGTGTATTTTTTTTTATCAGAGATAAACCTGTTCCGGGGTCGTGTGGATCAGTTACAATGGTACATTGTTGTTTCCTTTTTTTAGTAGTGGTTTAATTTACGTCTACTTTAAATGGTTAAGAATTACATTGGAATTTAAGATGATATTTCGGTAGTTCTTGCTGACAGCTTTTGAGTTTATCGTATCTTTTTCAGAATTAATAGCACAGAGACTTGCTCTATATTGTGCACAGATTAAAGTGATGTTCGAATCTCTAAGCAGCCATAAGGATTGAAACCCTAATCTGCCCCACCAAAACAACGAAATTATGTAACCACGAGAAATACATTATTTTGATACTTTAATATGTACTTCTTATGTTAAAGAAATAAACTTTTGGAGATAATATAGTACATGAATGTGATATTTCCCTTAATACTTGTTTTCATCTTGAAGTATAATACTAGATTTTTCTCACTGAGAATAGGAGCTGATTATCACAATATCACTATTCATCTTCTCGTGTATGTTACTATTTAAAATTTGAAGCATTTTAACAAACTGCTCACGGTGGCACCTACCTTCTCACTCCACAGATACAGCCACATTTATATACAATACAGAAGGTACGTAAGAAAATGAAAACAGACAATTCAAAATAGGCACGAATTAATTCCCAGGTTTCGAATATTTACGTCTCGTAAAACTATATATTGAAATTTTTGTGTTGTTTTATTGTAATCGTATTGGGCACGTATTTAATTTGCACTTTTTAGTTTTATATGGATATTTATCATTCTTTGTTTCAGATATGGGAAATCGCTAGTTGATTGGTAATTAAGGGAACAGCTAAAACTGTTTCGAGATATGATATAATACAGTTCATTGTTCAGGTGCAACGGTGATTAGGAAGTTAATATGGTAGACGTTTTCCCTCCGGATGCAGAAGCAATCAAATTTGATAGTGTAACAGACATTCAATAAAGTCATGGAAAGAGGAGGAAGAAATGAAGACAATATAGGTTCAAATGAAGACTACAAATTCACAAGGCGACCCGAAGAGAAAGTTGAAATTATGTCCGTGAACCTGGCCCCACCCACATCGGCACTAATTTTAAAACATATGCCAAAAATTAGTGCCCAATTAGTGCTGACGACCTGTAATGTTCAAAAAATTTGTGCCGTTACACAGACTTCAAAAAAAGAAAAAAGATTCTGGGTGGGGCTAGGTTCACGCTAGCCCCACCCACTCAACCGATCGAGATAAAAGGTGTCTTCCCGTTGTGCCTACTTCCCGTTATGCCTACAGGCCCTCCAGCACTTTGTAGAAAATATTTTTAATGATCTTATCTGTAGGCAGAACGGTAATTCCCGTTGTGCCTACTTCCCGTTCTGCCTACTCTTTCGAGACGGGGAATTCTGTGCAGGGAGGGATCTTTTCTAGGGATTTTTTCTTTAGTAATTCTAATAGATTCTGTAAGAAGAATAACTATTCCTTTAAATTTCATCATATATTTTAAATGTTATCTTACTTGCTCTTCTCAGAAAAAATGACTAGGTATAGTTTTGTTATTAGCAGCGTTATTCACGTCTACTTTAGTAGAGATGTGTTTTTTTAATACTTACAGAGAAATGGAAAATTAATTGATTCAGTTACAAGAAAATAAACTTATTTCGGTCTAATATCAAGTCATTTCACAACAAAATTTTATTCAGTTTTCCAGTAGTTCATCTCCAACATTCTAAGTTGGGTCTTAGTCTCCTACATTAAAATTACTTTTTCGGCATCACCTTATCAGCTGATTTGTCTTCTATACGTGATTCTATACTATATGCCATAATATCATACATACTTCTATTTTCATATTTATATTGTCAATGTAAATAGCAGGAATACAAAATACAAATATCATAATTGAATGTTTTTGTAGAGTTTCAACTCAAATCAAAAGGTCAGATAATCGGGGAGGGAAAGGGATTTATAAGATTTTGTTTCAGTTTGGTACTCTTGAAGGTGATTGGCTACTGTGTTCACCGGTAGCCAATCAGCGTTCAGAACACCTGACGGCTTCGAAAAGTGAAAGTTCTGAGATCGAGACAGTAATCTGTATAAAATTCAATTCAAATTTTTAATCTGTCACTTTATAAGTATCAATAGGAATAGTAAGCAGCACAGAATGGCAGAATTTGTCAGTTCGAAATACGGGGGGAAAGTGCTCGCGTACGAAGGGTTCTTATACCGGATTAGAAAACTTACAAGAGAACATCCAAATATTTTTACATTTGTACAGCTGTTGCAGCAAGAACAGAGTGAGAATGAAGCTTGTATGCTGATGTTGGAGGTAGGAAAAAAGCCGAAGGAACCAAAGCTGAAATATAAGCGAATTGAACAAAAAATGAAATCATTGAAGGCACGTCTGGAATCACATGTAATAGACTTGGTGGCTTACACAGATGCAGTTGCATACTGTTTGCATTTAGAACAGTGATGGTGAGATGTTTTAAATATATTGGCTATATTAACGATATATGGTATTAACATTGACGATATGTAGTATTTACATTGACAATATAAGTATATGTAACATTGCATGTAGTATAGAATCGTGTTAGAAGACAAATTACCTGTTAAGGTAATGCCAAAGAAGGAGCAGTGATGTAAAAGACAAAGGCTCTTTTTTTTCAAAAGGGCCGCCTTATGCATCCTCTTGCATTGTTTGTTTAATGTATGGCCGAACATGTCTTGAGGATGTGAATTGTGGCACTTTTTAGTACTGCAAGCCTTAGTATGCTGGAGATAAACTACTGGAAAACCGATTAAAATTCGGTTGTGAAATGAATTGATATTAGCCCGAAGTAAGTCTGTTTCGTGTTCGTTTCAGATACAATGTCAAACGGGTTACTGGCAACTGAATCAATCAATTCGAGGAAAGAGATATGATGGAGACAAACACTCTTTTTAAAGGCCGCCTTATGCATCCTCTTGCGTTGTTTGTTTAATAGTTGGCCAGACATGTCTTGGGGATGTGAACTGTGGCATTTTTTAGTACTGCAAGTCTTAGCATGCTGGAGGTAAACTACTGGAAACCCAAATAAAATTTTGTTCTGAAATTGCTTGATATTAGATCTTTTTTTTTTTTTTTTAATGTTTGTTTCACATACAATGTCTAACATTCTTGCAACTGAGTCAACCAATTTTCCATGTATGATGAAACTTGTAGAGGTGGTGGTTGTTTTTACAGAAGCTTTTAGAAATACTAAAGAAATATTCCCTACAAAAATTCCTCCCTGCACATAATTCCCCGTCTCGAAAGAGTAGGCAGAACGGGAAGTAGGCACAACGGGAATTACCGTTCTGCCTAGAGATAAGATAATTAAAAATATTTTCTTTAAAGTGCTGGAGGGTCTGTAGGCAGAACGGGAAGTAGGCACAACGGGAATGAACCGAGATAAAACCTATACCCAAGGTTAGTGTTAAATTAGTGCTGTCGATACCACATAAAAAGAAAATTAGTGCTATTATCAGAAGGCCAAAATATATTCGAAAATGCTCAATGGCGGCATCATCAAACACAACAATCGATCCTCATTTTTATCATACTATACATAGCACTAATTTTCTTTCTATGCAGCATCGTCAGCACTAATTTAGCACTAATTTTTGGCATGGTTTTCAAAATTAGTGCTGTTACACAAACGTCAAAAAACTAAAAAGAAGTGGGTGGGGCTAGCGTGAACCTAGCCCCACCCACTCAACCGATTGAGATGAAACCTATACACAATGTTATTGTTAAATTAGTGCTGTCGATACCGCATAAAAAGAAAATTAGTGCCACTATCAGTAGGCCAAATAATTCGAAAATCTAATATGGCGGCATCATCAAAGGAAACAATCGATCCTCATTTTTATTATACTATACAGAGCACTAATTTTCTTTCTATGCGGCATCGTCAGCACTAATTTTTGGCATGGTTTGCAAAATTAGTGCTGTTACACAAACGTCAAAGAACTAAAAAGAAGTGGGTGGTGCTAGCGTGAAACTAGCCCAACCCACTCAACCGATTGAGATGAAATTTATACACAATGTTAGTGTTAAATTAGTGCTGTTGATACCGCATAAAAAGAAAATTAGTGGCACTATCAGTAGGCCAAATAATTCGAAAATCTAATATGGCGGCATCATCAAAGGAAACAATCGATCCTCATTTTTATCATACTATACATAGCACTAATTTTCTTTCTATGCTTTATCGTCAGCACTAATTTAGCACTAATTTTTGGCATAGTTTTCAAAATTAGTGCTGTTACACAAACGACAAAAACGGCACTAATATTTTCGTTATTTCTGCCAAGTTAACGCTGTTTTCAAAGGTTTTGTATTTACTTGTAGCACCTACATTAATAAATCAGGAACGGTAAGTTGTTGTGCATTAAGAAGCACTAGCGATGCACTAACAATTGCGCTGGAAGGGATCATCAGTGCTTTTGATTTTGGTGGAAATTTAACGGAATGAAAACTTCCCCATGGATTTCTTATGGAGTTTCGTGACATGTAATTAGCCATATCTACATCAATAGTTATGCATTAACGAAACAATGTGTGTTTTGTAGAAGCACAAACGATGCATGAACGAATGAAACTTACTTTCCGTTAGTGCTTAAAATGGGAGCCAAATTTACGCTGGTCCCAAATGTTTTTCTACTTGTGGAGCTTACACTAATGGAGCGCTAACGTTAGTTGTCGGTGCACTAGGAAGCACTAACGAATAAGTTTTTCATTAGTACTTGAAATTTCAGGTGCAGCGTCAACTTGGCGCCACAAAAGGTTTTTATTTGTAGCTCCTATAGGAATAAAGCATTAACGATAGGCGTTAATGCACTAAGAATCATTAACGAAGCACTAGCGATTGACACTAAATTTATCGTTAGTGCGTGATGTGGAGGTTATGTTCAGGGACGTCGTTAGTTCTTCTTAATGAAGGTGTTAGAAGGAAAACCCTTCGTGGGACAATTTCTCGCTGCTACAGATACTTCAACCACTAACGGAAAAATTAGAGCCATTCGTTAGCGCATCGTTAGTGCTTCTTAATGTACCAACACGTAACGTTAGTGCTTCATTAGTATAGGTGCAACATGTAAAATACTTTGGAAAATAGTATGAACTTAGGCCCTACTATAAGCACTTAGGAAATAATTAGTGCGATTCGTTAGTGCATCGTTAGTGCTTCTAGAAAAAGTTTCGTTAGTGTTTATAAGAAATTTATGAGGAATTTCTCAGTATATCAAAGTTCCACCACATTTAAAAGCACTCATGACCTCTTCTAGTGCAATCGTTAGTGCAGTGTTAGTGCTTGTTAGTGTAACAACCCCTAACGTTAGTGCTTCATTAGTGAAGATGCTAAAACTAAAATATATTTGGAAGTTGGCTTGAACTTTCCCCACTTCAAGAACTAACGAGAAAGTTAGTGTCATTCATTAGTTCTAGAAGACACTAACAGCTTGTGTACAATTTGATATTTCTGTAGTTTGTCCCCACCGAAAGCCTTGAAGAAATACCAAAATATGGTAGCAATGACGTTAGTGCCTAGAGCTCCTCCGTGGCTAAGCGGTTAGCGTATGCGCCTTTGGCGCTGGAGACCCGGGTTCGATTCCCGGCGGGAGCTCATGTGGTTCGGATTCCACGTTAATCAGTAGGTCCACATCTTATATAGCCTCGCTGCTGAACGGGACGATAAACTCAAAATCAACTCAACTCAACGTTAGTGCCTAGTACGTTTAAGTATTCTAACAATGCACTAACGATTTGTCATTAAACCCATGTTTCTACGTCAATTTGTATAGATTTGGATATTTCTGAAGTTGCCCCCACCAAAAATCTCCAGTAACTCGTAAACGCTGATAGCACTAACGTTAGTGCTTAGTGCGTTTAAGTGCACTTTCCATGCATTAACGATGTGCGACGTTTGGTATAATTTGGGAGAGGTGGGGGACCAACTTCAAGCACGTGTATACATAGCAATATTTTTATTTCTATGCGACGTGTTTGAAGTTGCCCTCTCCCTACCTCTACCAAATTACAACAAACGTCGTACATCGTTAGTTCACGTTAGTGCAATCACAATTGAAGATTTTTGGTAGGGGCTAACTTCATATGTAGTTATTCTCCCCACTAAAGATGGATTAGTGATTGCTGTTAACCCCATGTTTCTACGTCCATTTGTACGGATTTTGATATTTCTGAAGCAGCCCCAATACCAAAAGTATTCAATAAATCACAAAATATGATGGCACAAACGTTAGTGCTTAGTGCGTTTAAGTGCACTAACGATGCACTAACGATTGCCGTTAACTTCATGTTTCTACATAAATTTGTATGGAATCTGATATTTCTGAAGTTCGCCCCTCACCAAAAATCTTGAATTACTCGTAAACTCAGATAGCACTACCCTTTGTGCTTAAAGCGTTTAAGTGCACTAACAATGCACTAACGATGTGTGACTTTTGGTGTAATTTGGAAGAGATGGGAGCCAACTACAAGCACGTTTATACATAGCAATAATATTCTTTCTAGGCGACGTGTCTGAAGTTTGGCTCCCACCTTCCAAATTGCAACAAACGTAGCAATTGTTAGTGCATCATTATCCACTAAACGCACTAAGCACTAACGTTAGCGATATCAGAGTTTACGAGTTAGTGAAGATTTTCGGTGGGGGCCAACTTCAAAAATATCAAATTCCATATAAATTGACGTAGAAATTTGGGGTTAATGGCAATCCTTAGTGCATCGTTAGTGCGCGTAAACGCATTAAGCACTAACGTTAGTGGTATCAGAGTTTACGAGTTATTGGAGATTTTTGTTTGGGGGACAACTCCAGAAATATCCATATCTATACAAATTGATGTAGAAACATTGGGTTAACGTGAATTGTTATAACGTGAATTGTTATAGAATTGTTAGTGCATTTAAACGTACTAAGCATTAACGTTAGTGCTACCATATATTGTGATTTATTGAAGATTTTTATTGAAGGGCCAACTTCAGAAACATCAAATTCCATACAAGCTGTTAGTGTTTAATGGAAGCACTATCGATATACTAATGAATACCACTATTTTTTTCGGGGGGGGGGGAGTTCAAGCAAACCTCGAAAGATATTTTACTTTTAGCACCTACACGAATGAAGCACTAGCGTTAATGGTTGCTGCACTAAGAAGTACTAATGATGCACTTACGATTGCACTAGAGGAGATCATTAGTGCTTTTGAATTTGGCGGAAATTTGACGCAATGAAAAATTCAACATACATTTCTTATCTGTGTTCTCTGACATGTAATTGGACATAAATACACTAACAGTGAAGCACTAACGAAATTGTTAGTGTTTCATACAACCACTAAAGATGCACTAAGGAATGGTACTAATATTTACGTTAGTACTTGAAGTGGGGGCGCAAGGTTCACGCACGGCCTATACTAACGAAACACTAACATTAGGTGTTGGTGCACAAAGAAGAACTAAAAATGCATTAACGATTTCCTTAGAAGAGATTATTAGTGCATATAAATTTGGCGGGAATCAATGCAATGAAAAATTCTCCATACATTTCTTATGTGAATTTCGTGACATGCAATTGGCCATAACTAAACTAATAGTCCAACATTATTGCAACTGTTAGTTTTTTGAAGCACTAACGATGTACTAACGAATGCCACTCATTTTTAGTTAGTACTTGAAGTGGGACAACTAACTTCACCCTAACGTTCAAACCTATTTTATTTGTAGCACCTATACTAATAAAACATTAACTTCAGTTGTTGGTACACTACGAAGCACTTACGATTCACTAAAAATTGCACTATTAGAGGTAATTAAAGCTTTCGAATGTGATAGGATTTGGAACAATAAAATATCCCCATGTATTTCATATGGGAGATTCATGAAATATAACTCACCACCTCCAGATAAGCAATAAAGGAAACATTAGTGCGGTTTTAGCAGTTTGTGTAACAGCACTAATTTTGAAAACCATGCCAAAAATTAGTGCTATATTAGTGCTGACGATGCCGCATAGAAAGAAAATTAGTGCTCTGTATAGTATGATAAAAATGAGGATCGATTGTTTCCTTTGATGATGCCGCCATATTAGATTTTCGAATATATTTGGCCTACTGATAGTGGCACTAATTTTCTTTTTATGCGGTATCGACAGCACTAATTTAACACTAACATTGTGTATAGGTTTCATCTCAATCGGTTGAGTGGGTGGGGCTAGGTTCACGCTAGCCCCACCCACTTCTTTTTAGTTTTTTGACGTTTGTGTAACAGCACTAATTTTGAAAACCATGCCAAAAATTAGTGCTAAATTAGTGCCGACGATGCTGCATAGAAAGAAAATTAGTGCTATGTATAGTATGATAAAAATGAGGATCGATTGTTTCCTTTGATGATGCCGCCATGTTAGATTTTCGAATATATTTGGCCTACTGATAGTGGCACTAATTTTCTTTTTATGCGGTATCGACAACACTAATTTAACACTAACATTGTGTATAGGTTTCATCTCAATCGGTTGAGTGGGTGGGGCTAGGTTCACGCTAGCCCCACCCACTTCTTTTTAGTTTTTTGACGTTTGTGTAACAGCACTAATTTTGAAAACCATGCCAAAAATTAGTGCTAAATTAGTGCTGATGATGCTGCATAGAAAGAAAATTAGTGCTATGTATAGTATGATAAAAATGAGGATCGATTGTTTCCTTTGATGATGCCGCCATATTAGATTTTCGAATATATTTGGCCTACTGATAGTGGCACTAATTTTCTTTTTATGCGGTATCGACAGCACTAATTTAACACTAACATTGTGTATAGGTTTCATCTCAATCGGTTGAGTGGGTGGGGCTAGGTTCACGCTAGCCCCACCCACTTCTTTTTAGTTTTTTGACGTTTGTGTAACAGCACTAATTTTGAAAACCATGCCAAAAATTAGTGCTAAATTAGTGCCGACGATGCTGCATAGAAAGAAAATTAGTGCTATGTATAGTATGATAAAAATGAGGATCGATTGTTTCCTTTGATGATGCCGCCATGTTAGATTTTCGAATATATTTGGCCTACTGATAGTGGCACTAATTTTCTTTTTATGCGGTATCGACAACACTAATTTAACACTAACATTGTGTATAGGTTTCATCTCAATCGGTTGAGTGGGTGGGGCTAGGTTCACGCTAGCCCCACCCACTTCTTTTTAGTTTTTTGACGTTTGTGTAACAGCACTAATTTTGAAAACCATGCCAAAAATTAGTGCTAAATTAGTGCTGATGATGCTGCATAGAAAGAAAATTAGTGCTATGTATAGTATGATAAAAATGAGGATCGATTGTTTCCTTTGATGATGCCGCCATATTAGATTTTCGAATATATTTGGCCTACTGATAGTGGCACTAATTTTCTTTTTATGCGGTATCGACAGCACTAATTTAACACTAACATTGTGTATAGGTTTCATCTCAATCGGTTGAGTGGGTGGGGCTAGGTTCACGCTAGCCCCACCCACTTCTTTTTAGTTTTTTGACATTTGTGTAACAGCACTAATTTTGAAAACCATGCCAAAAATTAGTGCTAAATTAGTGCCGACGATGCTGCATAGAAAGAAAATTAGTGCTATGTATAGTATGATAAAAATGAGGATCGATTGTTTCCTTTGATGATGCCGCCATGTTAGATTTTCGAATATATTTGGCCTACTGATAGTGGCACTAATTTTCTTTTTATGCGGTATCGACAGCACTAATTTAACACTAACATTGTGTATAGGTTTCATCTCAATCGGTTGAGTGGGTGGGGCTAGGTTCACGCTAGCCCCACCCACTTCTTTTTAGTTTTTTGACGTTTGTGTAACAGCACTAATTTTGAAAACCATGCCAAAAATTAGTGCTAAATTAGTGCTGACGATGCTGAATAGAAAGAAAATTAGTGCTATGTATAGTATGATAAAAATGAGGATCGATTGTTGTGTTTGATGATGCCGCCATTGAACATTTTCGAATATATTTTGGCCTTCTGATAATAGCACTAATTTTCTTTTTATGTGGTATCGACAGCACTAATTTAACACTAACCTTGGGTATAGGTTTTATCTTGATCGGTTGAGTGGGTGGGGCTAGCGTTAACCTAGCCCCACCCAGAATCTTTTTTGTTTTTTGAAGTCTGTGTAACGGCACAAATTTTTTGAACATTACAGGTCGTCAGCACTAATTGGGCACTAATTTTTGGCATATGTTTTAAAATTAGTGCCGATGTGGGTGGGGCCAGGTTCACGGACATGTTGAAATTTGCTGTAAAGAGTAATACGAGGACTGCTGGAAAAGTTTCTACAAACTACCGCTAAGACTGATGGTAATATTTCGCTATTTTAAAATTCGGAAGGAAAGATGTTTCTGTTTCTTAAATTATAATTGATTGTAAGTATATTCGTTTATTTTTCACAGCAGTTTGAAGAAGATCCTCAGAAACAGCCGTTTGGAACGAGTCAACAGCTGCTTCGGCGACACAAATCGCTCACCACGTATCTTATTGTCCACAAAAGAGAATCATTGAAATTGTTATTTGCAACAGAAAGCTAGAGCAATTATCTGAGTGATTTTATTAATGGGGGTCAATACGTTAACATCTTGACGTGTAACGGTAACTTCAATGGTAACTATCCATATCCCGTTTAAAATCTATAACATTCCCTAGCTTCTATGCAACCCAACCAGTAGCGAAGAAATGCTGATTGCCTACGATAAAATGATATATAGCTTTTCTTGTTGCAATTACCTCAGCGAGGTCGTTAATGGGATTAACACGTTACCATGTTCACGGGTAACGGTATATTTAACGGAGGTCATCCATATCCCCTACGTGTTGATGTTATATTCGTTTTAGGTTAAAATGTATTGTTTTCTTTTAAAAATCTTTTGAGATCAACAGATTTTTTCGGTTTAAACTCAAAAAATATTGATGAGGTTAAAACATTACAGATTTAAGAACATTGGCCTGTAAGATTGAATAGAAAGCCTAAAATATTCTTGGTTAAACTTAGGCCAAGAGAGATACTTCCAGAGATTGAAGATTTTGGTTAAACATAAAAAAATATTGATCAGATTAAAACCTTACATACTTGGGGCACAAGCGGCAATATATTTCTCAGAGTATAGTTGCTGCTTAGTATTGGTTTAACCTCAAAAAGTATTTGTCATTCTAAAACCTCACATAATTGGGATATAAGCTGGTACATAATGCCAAGAGTAATGTTGCTGTTTGGTATTAATTTAACCTCAAAAAATATTAGTCAGGTTAAAACTTCACATATTTGGGATATAAGCGGGTATAAAATGCCTAGAGTATTGTTGCTTTTTTGGTATTACTTCAATCTCAAATAATATTGGTCAGGCTAAAACCTCACATCCTTCAGATATAAGCGGATATATAATGCCCAGAGTAATGTTGCTGGGTATGTAATGCCTGAAGTATTGTTGTTGAACTTAATCTCAAATATTTTAGCACGACTCTCTTTACTGTCTTTACCAGAGGTTATTAATGTTTTGTTTTATCATACACAATTTTTAGTCTAAAAAATATTATACGTAAGTCATTTTCTTGAGAATTAAAGACAAGAAATTTCTTTCCCTCTCTTTTGCATGTTACAGTCCGTTGAAAACTTTAGTATTATCTGTGAAGTGTTCTACTGAGTGGTTAAACGATTCTCCAGGCGCCCGTCTCAACCCATAACCCTTTTCCTCAATACCCCCATTTTTCCAGCATCTTCAATTACACTCTGAGGTCTAGGCTGGGCTCCACGTGGCAAGTCAAGGAGAGATTTAAGCTCTCAGTAGGTAACAAAGAATGGGAAAGATTCTTTACCCTTCTCTATGGCTTTCGAAGGAAAAATATACTTAAAAAAAACTGAAAGAGGGTCACTTCCAACCAATCCTTCCAGATAATATTTAAATGATGTCACGGATGTTATGACCCTCACGGGAATAAAGAAATATAGTGCTCTCGAAATGGAATGAAAAGGAAAGATCTAAGTTCTTTATCACAAAAATGGCAACTGTCCCCTATACAGCTCCGGCTCCAACGGCGACTATAGATTCATATTTTTACAGAAATTTCGAAAGTAAAAGTTCTCTGGTGGACGATTCTTTTCATTCTCCATTTCAGATTACATCTTAATGTTACCAATATTTGGTGTAATGTACTGAATGAGAAAAATCATAAATATATTAGAAATTCCACTGAGGTAAATGAACGCACTTACAGTTTTCATTCAGTAGTTAATGGGTAAGTTAACGTATACTATAGTCGAACTAAAACCAGGATGGGTATTTGGAAAGTAACGTGCGCACTTAAGGAATTGGTGGAATTGTAGTACAGATTTCACTATTATCAACTGCACTATACTCCTCAAATTCTGTGACTCTATTGTAATTTTCAATTATGTAAATATGCTTTGAAAAATATTGAAACTATTCCCTGCAGTATTACTGGCATTTAAAAGAAAGCAAATTGTGCATTGATGAAAAATATGCCAAATGGTAGATGCCATTAAGATTAACAAGTTACACGAGTCAGTGTTAAACATCCCCATGCGTGGTTTTCCGAGAAAATAGATATTTTTTTCGTAAACCTAATATTTGATGGTATAAAATACCCACATAACCTGTTAATGAAAAAATAATGGTAAAGTGTGTTCTCATCAAAATTTCACCATGACACTAAAGGTGAATGATGGCTCAGTGGAAGAGTGCTTACTTCTAGTGCATGAGGTCCCCGGGTCGATCCCCGGCCAAGTAACTTTGTGGTGGACAACACCGTGCTCGTATTTTTTTTTTTTTTGACACATAGCAACTTGAGTATTTATAATTAATAACTCTTCCTAATAGAAATAAAAGGATACTTCCAATTTCTATGCCTCGAAAGTGTTGGCGTTCATGAGATACGCGAGAAGAACACGGTTCGTCAAGTAAAGCTTTCCGTAGGCGAGTACTTAACGTCCTGGCTACATAACTGAGAGGTTCTTACTTCCAAAACAGGCTCAGAAGATTACTTGTTTACTAAATTCTTCAAACTTCAAATATTAAGATCTTTCTCTCTCTGTGCAAACATCTGATATTTCAAAAATAGTTCTTCATCTTAATTCGTCTATTGCGGGTGTAAAGCTACCAGGTTCGACTGAAAAACTTTAAATCTTATGCTTCACAAAATTACAATTTTCCCCAGAATATGGATGCTGTGTGATTATTTGCTTTTCTAATTTTAACCTTCTATAGGTATATAAATTCATCCCTCCCTGTCCTAATATTTGAATTTCTCTCTCTCTCTCTCTCTCTCTCTCTCAATGTCATCCGTTATGAACTCACATTGCCTAGGATCAAACCTTCGACTATTGAAACCAGATATAAGCATTCTAGAAATGGGGCAACGTGGCTCTTCATAGGTTAGTTGTTAGTAGGTTGAGGATATTTAGGCACTTCAAACAAGAAACAAAGAGAGAAAAATTAGTAAAGCACTCGCCTTCGTTCTGAAAATGTCTAAGATGCTCCTCACAATGGGCAATCAATTACAGGAAAAGTGGATGATATTGTGGCTAAAGTTGAACAAGAAAGGCATTTAAACAGTTAGGGACGAAGATGTTTTCTACCGTTCTCGTCCACTCTTCTGAACACATCAGGATTCATGCTGGTACAGGCGTGCGTTATGCACTGTTGCGGTTCATGGACGCTTTTAACTTCGATCCACGCACCATTGCTTTTACATATCAAGACAAGTAAAACTACAGGGGTGTGAGATATAGAGATTGTAGTGGCCATCCCGCCTCAATAGCGAGGGAGCTGTTAATTCAATCATTATCAATCTTATACCTAATAATGAGGAGGCACACTGGTATGCCGAAAATACGTTGAGAAAGCATCTTCTGGATTTGGAAATGAAGAAACGGTCGTCGAGCAACATATTCCCATAGTAGCCACAATTCAATGTGTCTTCGGTGAACTCAGTGTTCATAGTGCGTCTGTCCCGTTTTCCACACCACCACAACTTTCTGTCAGCTTACACATTTGCATACAAACTAGTTCAATATGAGTTCTCGCCTTACAAATATTGCTGGTGCTGTTGTTTTCCTCACATTTTTGGGAGAAAACTTTTATTGCTGAACACATTTCAGGGGGAAAATTTGGATTAATGACGTTCTATTGATAGAACTCTAATTGCCGTTCAGGATTGTCCACTGTCAAGAATTCTAGTAATAATTGTAGCTTATATGGTGCCACTGTTACCATTGCATTGTATGATCGACTGAACCTTGACTCAACACCGATGACGTGCTACTTAATGGATACTGAGGATCGTGTTCTTCAGAAATACTGTCAGACAGCTGTCAATGTTTCCTCGTTCGTTTAATAAGAAACTATTATTTTAAATTAATATTATAGATAAATGCTATAAGTTCCGGAAAATGAATGTTTATAGCTAGCTACGCAAATTTTTATTTTTTTATTCATACAAAACAACGTAATATACTTATTTATAAATGTGAGAATATAGAACAATTATATTCGTTCTATATTTATTGGTGCACAAATAGGGAATTTTGTGATCAGAAAATAAAGGATTTAGAGAAACAACTATAAACATGTTATTTTTCAACAACTTACAGTATCTATTCATAATATCAATTTTCTTCTTTTTGCTAAACGAAGTATTTGGAACATATTGATAGGTTTTTTTCTACCCGATTTAAATAATACATGCTCGTTATAAATTGGACAAAAATAACTATCTTCCTTGGCCTAGAGAGAATGTAACTTTATGTTCGTATTTAAAACTTTATTGAAATGGATTTAAATTTATTTTTAAAGTACTAGCTAGATAAAAGTCGAGACATGGGAATGCTCTTTTGTCTATATCCTGTTTTCTTCTCTCCACTGCTAACATTCAGAAAGTCGACAAACTAAGACAAATTTTCAGTTCTTAAATGTTACAAAAGATAGCTTCAAGTGTATATATATATAACAGCATAAAAGCTTAAACAAATTGAAAATTACGCTACGTTAGAGGTTGAAAGAAGAAGAAACTTGTGTAATGACTTTGTTAGACGTTAAGATCTTTCCACGTGCAGTGCGACGATTTGAGAGTTTCTATTTGAACTGAAAGAATAGACGAAACGACACAGAGATGCAGCCATGCATCTGATGTTCCATTTTTTCGCAGCATTGAAGCGGTAAATGACCTCCTCTTACCAGTGGCAACAGCTGCTCTGGATATCGGGTCATTAGAGATACACCACGCGGCAATACTCACAGCTATCGTGCATTTATTGGCTTCACGTGTCCCCTTTTTTCAACTCTTAAGAAATAAAACGTTTTCCAAACAAGGAAGTCGAATTTTCTATTCTTTTATATTGTAAAACTCTGTCCCATATAGGTTGTAGGTATAGCGTTAATAAAAGAGCGTCTGGAATCGACTCCTACTACTGGCTTTTATCATAAAATTCCACTATAACAGTATTTTATAAAAATACTACAAAGATAATTTCTCTAGTTTGTAATGTTAGATAAAGGTAGTCTTTTGACCGTGAGGTCACAGACAGGATCTCCACAAAGCCCCAAAGCAGGATAGGCAGAGTGACGTTAGGGATCCCAATGCTCCGTGGGAAGCAGTGGGTTTGGTTAAGTGACCACGGAGCCCCGAAGCAGGCTAAGCCAGGAGAAAGGAAAAGCCAAGGGTCCCGAAGCAGACTAGAGGTCTGTGGTTAGGTTATCCCAATGTTCGGAAGCAAACAGTAGGAGAGACACCAGAAAACTGGTACAGATCCGCTGTCGACCATCGAATCTTCAGACGGCGGTGGCGATGCTGCTCCGTTGTCGTCGTTTGTTTCGTGGGAGGAGCCAGAATTCCGTCGTCTGCATGCTGTAGTGGATCCACGTGGTGTGTAGTATCCTCTCGTAGAACCATGTGCTGATGTTTATAAGCATAAGCATGAAGAGTTGCTTGTACACAATACCACGTGGGACATTACAATATCCATATAACCCACACGCGAATAAAATCAGACGAATGAAACCAATTCTTAATCAAATACCATTACAAAGTTAGTCTCCTTTTGGCCACGTGGCTGAAAAGGGTGCATTCTGTACGTATGACTCCAAGTTCAATTTTCAGTGGAGGTGTTTGTCTTAGTTAAACATTACTTTCATTCGTCTCTCATAGCCTGGTTGTTGAAAATGGAGTTAAACTATCAATGATTCACTCATTCAAAACTCCCTTATATGAGTTTCATACTCGTTTATCTTTTAAAATGTTGTTTCAGGAACAAGTTTTATTAAATTTTGCTTTTACTTATGAAATTGAGAACTCTATTTTTGAGAATGATTGAATTTTAACATCAGTTTAATGTATCGAGAATTTATTACTCAGAGATACTACTTAAGGATCTTGTCATTATGGCTGGCTATAACATGCATATTTTGAAGAGTAGGTCTTGTGGAGGGACCGTTTTTACGATCTGAAACTATGTTTTCTTCGTAGAAAATTATGAATGCAATTTTTTAAATTCTTTCCTAGGTAATTTCTTAAAAGAAATGTGACAATAATAATGGCTTTGAATCTGAATGAGTCCACTAAGAAAAATCCGTTATCCGGACAACAGTATATTATAGAAATATACGGAATCCATAAGTTTACTACGGAAATCTGTACGAAGCATATGTTATCCATATGCTACATAGTACTGTATTTTTCCGTTTAGATGTAACATCATGCCGCTACCGAGTGTCTGATATCTAATAGTCTTCCCTATATTATACCTATACGTATGTTACATAAATCAACTGCATGTTATATGTCCATCTCTATGCGAGATCCTGACCTTCTATTCCGTTCTTTCTTTTGCGTGGAAAGTACGTATAGATGGAACACTTATACGGAAAGTTTTGTAAAACTCACGTTTTCAGTCATACGTTTGCTGCAGAATGTTACATATAGTTGTACGTTTGCTGCAAGATGTTACATATAGTCGTACGTTTGCTGCAAGATGTTACATATAGTTGTACGTTTGCTGCATGATGTTACATATAGTTGTACGTTTGCTGCAAGATGTTACATATAATTGTACGTTAAGTCCTAAAACTACAGGATTTACACATGGAACCTACGTATTTACCTACGCAACATACTCTTTTTTGTCTGTGTCTATAAAATGAACACATTGAAGTTTTTCTTTCTTTCTTTTTTCTAAGAAAACGTTACTTGACATCCAACGAAACTTTTTATAGTATGAAATACACTTGCCACAACCCGTGGTTTGTTACTGAAATATTTACCGATCTTCGACTATATTTACTAAGACAGACAAATTACAGATAAAGAACTTGTTATAAAACCCTCATAGATAAAATTAATGAGGTAATTCAACATTTAATAACAATATTTTACTTCCCATGGATCAATATACAAAGAGAATTTAGGCCAACATGCTTTGCAACTATACCTGGATTTCTTTTGCTTACTTTTGGTGAAATACCAACGGAAATGCCCGTAAGGTTTGTCTAAAGGAGGCATGTGATCAGCGACTTCGTTTAATTTTACCTTCTCTAGGATAGTTTTCTTGTAGCTCAGAAAACTACGAGACGTTCTCTATGATTGTGATAAGAGAAACTTGCAATCAACTTTCTTGCTTGCCGAAGATGAATCCTAGGCTAGTCCGAGAAAGCCGATCTCTTCTTCCTACTTTCCAGGGTACAAACGATTTTACAATTACTACAACAATGAGGAAATTGAGTATATGATGCCACAATTTTCGAAAATGTTGACCAATTGAATAACATTCTCGGAGCTGATAGAAGTCCTCAACGCCTTTATACTTTCATTATATGTAGCAATAACAGAATGAGAGCTCACCTTCCAAGTTATGAGTAATTCCATACACTTGTTCTTCCTTGAGGCAGGACAGTTGTGGTATCGGCTGGACCCCACATCTTTTATCTTCTCTTCATAAATTCCAAAGGCATGTGATGTCCTACCTTTGAAAGATATCATACTTTCATGAACAGCCAGTGCAATAAATGAATTGTATTCTTCATCAATTACATTTTTCAGATGTGTGATATCCAACCCAATTTGGAAATCACATATCTGATCTGAACAGACAAAAGATTTATCCAATCTGTAACAGGACATTATGTAAGACTGGTTTATACTTCAATACATATGTTTCGTTTAATTACTTTACACTGCATGCATTTGTCGCAAGCCCACCCAGATATTAACTACATCAAATCGGTTTAAACAGTCGCTAATAAGAATTTTACACAAATGTATTTTCGGTGTTGTCATACAATGGCAACTTCAATTACTTTATGAACACCTTGTATGATATGACATAATTTACGACTTTATCACATAAGCTAAGTCTATAAAGTAATCGAAGTTACTTGTATAACAAGCTGAGGCCATTGTATAACAACACCGGAAATACAATTGTGTAAGATTCTTATTAGCGACGCTTAAAATCAATTTGATGTAGTTAATATTTGGGTAAGCCTGCGACAAATGCATGTAGTGTAAAGTCGTTGTACGAAACACACGCATCGGAATATAAAACATTCTTATATAACGTTCTATTACAAATCGAATAAATCTTTTACCGAAACGTTGAGTGCTGGGCGAGGGTGAGGACGCTACACGGTGATGCAGCGTAATCAAGAACTCGTGTGTATCAATGGTACAACCGTTTCAATTACGGACTCAAAAATGTTGAGGATGATCCAAGGTCAGATTTTTTTTTTTTTTTTTTTGAACATCAAGGAATGAGGAAATATGGCGAAGTTTCGTTTACTGGTGAGAACTGACTGACTGACATCTAACCACGTAACAATTGTCACTCATGCTTCAGATAAACGAAAGGAGGTTTAATTTAATTTAAATCAAAGATCTGAAAATGAGGAAAGTGTTATTGCTTTGCAAAAGTCTTTCATTTTTTGACAGAACATCGAAAAACCAATGAGAGAAAGTACTGTAGGGATTTGGTGGCTATTGCAGTACAGACCAACAATTCCCTAAACTGCATCGTGCTGGGCGATGAAACCTGGCGTTTAATAGCTTAGTACAACAATTTCACACTACATGCATTTGTCGCATATTTACCCAAATACAAACTGCATAAAACCATTTTGAATAGACACTAATAGGAAGCTTAGACAAAAGTCTCTCCAGTATTGTCATACTGAGGTAATAATGTTACGGGAGTTGGCTGTTCTGGTAAAAATTCAATTACTTTCTGGGTTCACTTTGTAATTTGGATGATCCCTTGGAGGATTGGTCTCATTATCAATTAGGTGAATTGTTTCCATTATGTTCTTGAAAATGTTGTGTGCGATATAATAGAGCCATCGAATGCAGGATCAGAAATCTAATAGTTTTCAAGAACTGGCAATACTACAATACCCAAGAAGATTGTAAGAACTCTTTTCAAGGCAATTATATAATGAAGTATTGGGTAGGATGTATACCAAGAAAGGTTTAATTTTGTTGATGTTATGCAATACCAAGTGTATACCATTTTTGAGTCGTGCAGTACAAATATCTTACGATTCACCTTTTAAATATACGCCCGGCACAGATGTCGCAAAAGTTAGATTAGTAAAATAAAATGATGAGTCACTTTCAGGATTCACGCGAGCAATTACAAATCCTTCCCGTTGGTCAAATAGCTAATGAGCACACCTTTGGTACACTGGGGTCTGAGTTCCATTCTCAGTAGTTTAATTTGAATGCACTGTGCTGATTGGAATTGGGAATTGAACAAAATTCAGTCTTCAAAGCAAGTTATGTTGGTTTTGTGACAAACCAATACAAGACTCCTCTGCTACATTTTAGAGGGGAAGGGGATAAGTGCGGATTATACATTATGGAGATTGTGTCCAAACATTTGGGCGGGGGATGGACATGGCTATAGAGCATAATTAATAGATGCTTTTTTCAGTAAGTCCTTCCATAACCAGCTAGCAAGGCCGCTAAGACAATATAATTATGAATAGAGTACACCAGCAATTCCTAACAGATGAATTTTATTATAAGCAAGGATGAGTTTGCCAAATTCCAGTTACGGTAAGTCAAAACAACCAGACTCTCAATATTTACCTTATTTCACCATAATTGCAGTGTGCTTGAAATTGCTTAATTTGGTCACAAACTGCTAAGGTCAGCTGACATATAACTGCCTGCCTATTGGGGTATGGAGTAAATGAACTCTCCCTTAAATCTGAGCATCCCTTCCTGCGGGTGAAACGTTTTAAGTAGAACTTGAAGTAGAATTAGATTGTCTTCTTTCGCTTCTTGTGACACGATAACATTACCACATGAGAATACGTATGCAGTTACTTTTCCCTTCATGGTTTCATAGCCTGTGATTGGATAAAATTCATTCGGTACTCTTGATAGTCACATTTCCCATCATAGTTCCATTGCCTCTGATTGGATGAAATTCATTCGATCCTTCTAACAGTCTGCTACTGACTGAAAAGTATTATCTACTCTATAATAGTAGTAACTGCTCTTTTCACATGATAGGGAGAAAGCAGTAATGATATTAAGCCTCCCTCAGGGCCTCTTAAGAAGACACTAGGACTCCTGAAAAGGTATAATATAGCTGTCTATAGTCTGTCTAGGATTAAATGAAATCAAACAGTTAAATAGGAACAAATTGTGGCGTGTTTACCACTACGAAGGGGAAAAAATCGATAATTTGCTGGGAATATCGAATACATTCGAAAGTACAAAACTATCGAATGACTCGATAGTATTCATTCGAGTGCAGAGTACTAGTTGCGAGTAAACTGAAACCAGTGTTCGTTGTTTGAAGGAAATTTCCCTAATATAGAAAAAATTCGTAGGTATATTCAAGAAAAACGGAAAAGGGGATTTTTTGATAAAGCGTGAAAATCGACGAAAATTCTCGTGCTGACTGACTGATCAATATAAAATCCTTAATTTTTTGTTCTTAAGAAATAACCCAATACAATAACAATTGTGTGTGTGTGTGTGTGTGTGTGTGTGTGTGTGCAAAAAGTGGAAAAATTTGCACCCATTGTTGGTTGAATGTATTTGTGTTTTTTTATTTAAGGAAACATTTTAAAAATAGAAACAATAAACAAATGTGGTTGACACTTTAATACAGCTAAATTAACTTTATCTCAATTTCTGACATGGTTATTGGATATTCAACAAACTAGGGAAAATTTGATACAAAAAGGGGAAATTTTGTGTCAATCAAGGGAATTTTTCTTGAAGAAACATACGAACAGTGCCTGGAACATTCGCTCGCTCAGCGCGCAGCTAACCTATTTAAATAAATAGAAAACTCGTTTGTGGCGAACCTCAATGGCGCGAAAATATGAGACAACAATTATCTCCACCTGTTTTCTCCCTCAGTGTGCGGCCAGCCTTAGCAACTCGATCTCAGCAGCTAAGTTAGTTTAAAGAAGTGGCTCTTCTGATATCTAAACGATTACACTGTATGGCACATTTTCTCGTAGAATTTTGAAAATTATATGGTCATTTTCTGCATATCTATATTAGCTCTTAGATAACCTATTCCTTCGACTGAAGTTACTGCAGAAATGGTTGTATCTATTATTTGAGTTATCTCCATAGCTAAAAACATTATTATTACCATCATTGTTGTTACGCTGGAAGCTCGTTTCTATACTATAATTATTTCTACTATTTTTTCTTTTCTTTTCTTTGGAATGGGAATTCTGATAATGACTATTAACAGGTTATTATAGCAGTTTCTAGACTTTTTACATATTCTTCGATATGCCCACATTTCTTACTGCATTTGCGACCTTGTTAATGCAGGCTTTGGAAGAATGTAGAATGTATATCGTATAAAAAGATGGCTGGAGAAACTTGAAGAAAAGGTTCTGGTATTATGTACCTTTTCTTATGTACCTCTGGCATTGCAAACGACAAGAAGTAAGTACAGGTTATTTTCAGTATTATGCTTATCATCCTTGTTTACAGTAACATTCCGTAGTGAGAACAGACCTTGTCCTTTCAAAGTAGCATATGCATGTAGTTTTCGATTCACACTGCCGTGTATTAACGAGTTACAGTGGCGTATTTAGGGGGTGTCTTCCGGGCTTAAGCCCCCAAAATCTTACTTAGTATAGTAAAGTAAATGAAATATCTTGCAGAATTTTCACATTTCGAGGCAAAGCCCCCCCCCCCGAAAGTTAGCAAAACCCCTCCCGAAACAAAATCGTAAATACCCCACTGCTGAGTTATATTCCTGTTTCTTACCATCGGCAAAGGACTACTAACACTAATGTAATGTGAAGAGTGCAATGTTTGTTGCAGTTCGAATGATAACAGAATACGTGTTTGAGAATTAGGCTATGCATGAAGTTTTTTTTCAGCAACAACACCAAACCAAGGTTTGCTCCCCAGTGAGGATAGATGGGTGTCGAGCGAAGATTACTATTTTCCCAATTGTAAATTAAGGAAATAGACAAGGAAAACATTTACAATCTAGTAGCAGCTGGAGAAAGGGCATACGCACAATAACTTTCTAGCCAGAAGAGGAAGTCTTCTGCGTTGTCGATGTCAAAAATTACTGTGATATTGTGTAACATGTTGGATGCTGAGATTTGTATTGGTGTTTCAGTTTTTAATTCTTATACAGATTTGGTGGTTACTATGGAAGTGTGTACTGTTTTTACCGGTAATGGTAGTTTTTACATTGATAATAAGGATTGTAGGGTTGTTAAAAGGTGGTTTAAACAAGTTTTGCTGAAGTTAGAGTGGTACCATTTTTTTCATCATAATTCGTTAATGATTCTTAATTGTAATCTTTCATAATCATGCTGATTATTATAAGGTTACTTTTCCGTAATCTGCAATCGCGCTCCTCAAACTATCATATGTTCTTTCTCGGCAGTATCTTTTCTCTTTGCAATATTGTTAGTATTTTATTTTCTTTATGGATTGTTAATCTAGGATGTCTGTAACAGCTTTTTATTTGGTTATTTAAATGTGTCCAAAATAGATTTAATTTATTGAAGAATGTTTCCCAAGATGTTTAACGGATATGTAGACCTAGATGAGTTTGTCCTGAATGTTAATCTTCTTAAGCTTTTAATCGCGCATCTTTTTTTCCACAGGAGTATTATAAGACATAACTTGGGTTTCATTTGAATTTAAAGGAATTTCAACAAACCCTCCAATCCTACTAAAGATTATCAATTTGAGCATCTCAATTGGCCAGAACAGTTATTTACTAAAACGTCTCGTAAACATATTCGTAATTGCGAAATAAACCACTAATGCTTTAAACCAAACTGAGCATGGTGGAGTTAATGCATGCCTTGGCGGTATTAATACATGAGTTAGCGTTGGAGTGATTCTGATCTGCTTATCAATGAAAGCGCATTCGTTGGACAGAATAGCTGCAAAGGATGGAGTAAAATAGAAATGCTCGAAAATAACTTCTACCTAGGTGGTGTGCTTGGCTGGTGTATCAATATCCTCGTTTCCCGGAGAGCCAAAATATATCGGCACCAAGAGACAACTCTACCCAGTTTGTGTAGCTGATTATATCTTCCAAGGATATCTTAAGATTTTAACACCATAATTACCAGGTAAATTTCATTGCTTGTCAGAATCGAAGTAATGAAATTAAGAATTTTAGACAGGAGTCTGACGTTGGTCAAATAGAATACAAGTGGAGATAAAAGTTCTGAGTAATTTGTAAGAAGAGTATTATTAAACATTCTTATGTTTTCTTGTTTTGGTCATTATATTATGTAAGGAATCCCAAACAACATACCTCACTGACAATATTAGATACTGACACAATAACTAGACTATATGCTCGAGAAGCTTTCCTTCTAGTTACTAGGATCCTATGTTTCATTAATGTCCCTTTAAGCTTCACATCTTCTCCGTTTTCTTCTTTGCACCTGAGGTTTCACTTGCGCCTCTACCACCAATCTCATTCAATTTCATTCGTTGGGTTTTGCTTTTCTGTTTCTGATTTTGTATTACCTTTACCCTTTCCCTTTGAGTTCCAATTTTGACCTTAGAACACAAGATTGTTTTCCACAGAAGCGAAAGTCAGAAACCAATTTTCTCTCTCTTTGCCACAAAACCCATAAATATATTTCAACTCTCTTTTCGTTTGCTTTCTTACCTTTCTTCTGTTTGTATACACTTTTTGTTCTCTTTCTCTTTCCAAAATGCTGCATATTTCGCTACAGACGGAAACGAATCTACTAAAATCACATTCATAGAAAAAAAAGAAAAACCTCAGATGTGTTACAGCGTTTTCTCATCCTCCTGAAAGCACCTCCCAAAAGCATTGAAACTTTATCGCTTCAATTCAACGCATACGGAACCTTCTACCAATGTTTCCAAACCTACATTACACCATTTGTCCAAAGGGTAGTACATTCCTCCCTCGCATAGTGCCTCAAATGGAAAGTTATTACCACAGAAAAATGTTAAAACTTGGTATATAGATGCTTTGACTCCACTCACAAAAGTAAAGCAATTTAAAATGAGAGTAGGAAGAAAATATATTTAAATATTGTAAACTTACGATAATTCTTCATGTAAAATTATCTTTCATTTACGGGTTCATTAGAATCAGATGCATGACTGCTACGACTGTTTGTGTCACCGTTAGGATAAAATATTAAGCGCTACATATGAGTGTGTATTTTCAGATACAGTTACGTAAGTGGATAAATAATTATTGTAGCAGAAGGAAACTTAACTGTATTAGATTGATAGTGAATGACTTACTTTGAAACATCATAATTTTTTTTAAAAGTACTCATGGGAATTCCTATCAAGCACAGTTTGTTCAGCCTAAACGTGATCTATCGATTAAATATATTTGTATCTTATCTATGGACAATGTTATAGTTTAATACTAAGAATTAATCGGGATATATCTCACTAACTATACTAATACTGTCGTCTTCTTAATTTCATAACAAAAAACTTAATTAGTCTATAGTTTAGTCTATACTTCAGTTTAGACTTCTTAATCAGTTTTATATTAATAGACGGTGTGGTTATTGTACATAATAAATTTTTAGGCTCAAGTCAGTTCCTGATATTTTGAAGCCCGAAGTTTTGAGCCTGAGCTCTTGTCTTTCATGTGGCTTTTGTATGTGCCAGTGTATTTCTTCTTTAGAACTGCAAATGTCGCGGGTCCTTTTCCCTTCTTCTGATTCACCACTGTGGTCCTGGCATTTTGTAGGCTACTCTTAAGGGTGAGGGTCTGGTTCCACTTGCAGCTACGGCAGGGTTACCATGAGTTTTGACCCGGTGCCACAATTTGATTGACTGACGTTATCGTACATCACTGAGAAGATATAGGTCCACGTCTTCATGGATCTTGGTAATATTTACCTCCAGAGCATGGCCTCTAATTGCTCGGGCGACTTGATTGTGGATGGTCTGGAGGCAGTGGTGGTAGGCCGCTGTATGCTCCTACACTAGATAAGCGTAGAGTAAAAGGGATATGATGTACACTCATGTCCAAAATTATTGTCGCATGTCTATAAATATGTTGTTCTAGGAATATAATTTGATAACGAATTCGCCCGATATTTCTTATAATGTTAGTATGTGTATAATTGGCAGATATGTAAGTGGCAAATTTCATGTCAAGAGAGCAGTAAATAAGAACAATAAAAGGAAAATAAATTGTTCTTATCCATTTAGCAAATTTCGTTTTACTCATTCTAATTTTCGTATTTATAATTCTTTTCCTACGAAATTTACTACAAATATACATTTTCCGATTATACACATAGTATCAGTATTAGAAGTATCCTGCAAAATCATTATCAAATTATATTCTTACAAGAAAACAGTCATAGATATGTGACAATAATTTTGGACATGAGTGTACGTGACGTACACGTTCTTTCGGGCTTCATGAGAAAGTTGGTTGCTGAAGAGTAGGGGCAGTAGAGCTTTGAGTCGCTGGTTTGCTGTTGCCGCTGTTTCTGTCATATGTGAACCAAATGTGAGTTTTAGGTCGAGGACGACTTCTAAGTATCTGGTCTTGGATTGCTGTTCCAAGCGATGTACCATACAGCATCATACTGTACTGTTACAAATACTTTCTTTTTTAAGACACGGATGATGATTTACAAGTCATGTTGCTCAACTCAGAATGTTCTATCAATTAATAGATGACTCACATTTTTTCTACTAATATTATTGTAGATTTTTTCGGAATTATTTATGTGATATGCTGTTTCAACAGAACAAGTGCTTAAAGAAACTGATTGACCTATTATAGTACAGAAACTGAGCTGAACTAAATCTTGGACACCGTTCAACCACTTTACTCTTAGAAAAATACTTCTGTAAATGTGTGATACTGTAATGCAGACACTGTCAATTAATAATAGCAGATTTCCGACTAGGCAAACAAACGAAACTGCCTAGGGCTGCATAACTCACAGGGGTGTCAAAAGAAAGAAAAAAAATCAACATTTGAAACAATCTCGTTACTGGACAGTTTATCACGAGGTCCTCTGATCATAAACTGCCTAGGGACGCAAGGTGCATAGATTTGCCACTGATGCTTTTTTAACTATTCCCAAACTAACAGAATGTTTACCTACGGTCAGTCTGTCATGCAGCAGCATCGAACATTCTAACACTCACCCACATCGAGCACAACTATTAACCAGCATTAAATTCACCTTCAAACATTTTGAATTCTAAATTTGTTACTGCATTTTCACCAATTTTATGTAACCAAATGCATTAGTGTAATAACGTATTAGCCATAGTGTGCATTATTGAGGCAAACGATCCTCCTTTGTCTCTTACTCTAATTTCAACTTCAAATTATACGAGTAACTCTAATCTCAACCAAAATACACACTAGGTTTGACACAAATTAGCGTATCCTTATAAAATCCTCACTTTGTAAGAAATGCCTTACTTAGAACGAGACAGAGGGATTTACTCCCTCATTGCCAACAATTTTAGCTCCATGGTAAAGATGATTGGAAACTTTCGAAAAAATATCTACCGTATTGCACCAAAACCGGATGATTTTATTTTACGAAAGCTGTTGAGGAATATTTATCTTATAATCATAGTAAGTGTGTATTAGGGAGGAGATATGGCAACTGCTCATTTATCGTTGACTTCATTGGGGATTGTGTTATAACCTCAATAAACATACATACCATATTATGTAAAATATGGGATAACTATTATGGAAGTAGTTGTGGAACATATATTTCTTTATGTCAGAAGGAGTATAGAAGAAACATTCACTCTCTCGTTGTTCACGGATTTCAAATCCAAGTAGTGAGAATGACTGGGAAGTCTGAAAAAATATGTGTCACACTGCATGCAAATCTAATATTGCTTTACGGTGGTTATCGTGGGGACACTTTTTTTTAAAAAAAAAAAATCGAAGGGAATATTCACCCCATTATTCATCACCGCTCACTCCTGACTGCTTTAAATTTCAAGCACTGAAGACTGTTGAAAAGCCTCAACGAAAATGATCTTCCAATATTGAGTATTTTCACGGATGTTATCCTGGAACTTTTAAAAAATCTGGAGGGAGAAGTATCTTGATCAACAGAATACTTGGTCATTTTTTGTAATAGCCACTACTTCTATAGTACCAGCCTTGATTTGATTTGATTTGATTTTTAGTTTAGTGTCCCTTTCAGCATCTAGGCTATATGAGACGTGGGCCTATAGCTTAATGTGGAACCCGAATCACATGAGCTCCTGCCGGGAATCGAACCTGGATCTTCCACGGCAAAGTGCTTAGCTACGAGGGAGCTCCGTATTAGTGTTGGAATGAATTAATCTTACATTTACCTACAATGGAAGTGAGGATTACACATCTCTGGAAATAAGCTGTTTTCGATGTTTGCAAAGGTTTGTTTGCTCTTTCGGTAGCAAGTATTTAATCATTATATAGCAACATTTGTAGAAAAGCAGCAGCCTCTAACCGGAAGCATCGGCATAGAACTGGAGGAAAGGCTGATTAAAGCATGTGTGTGAAGTGTGACATTGTATGAATGTGAGACAAGAACACAGGGAGAAGAGAAGCGGAGAGTAGAAGCCTTTGAAATGTGGTGCTATACAAGAACGATGAAAATTAGATGAACGGACAAGGTATCAAGTAAAAGAGTATTGGAAATTGTGGGAGAAAAAAGGAAGTATATTGAAGAATAATTCGAAAACACGAGACAGAATGACTGAGCACATTATGACATGGAGAAATTGCGCTAGTAGCTATGGAGGAATTGCACACGGAAAAGTACATTGAAGAAGGCCGCGATTGAAATGTATGGAGAAAATAATACAAAATATATGGAAGAGAGGATAGAAAGAAATGAAAAGTTTGGTCGGAGATAGGGAAGAGTAGAAAGCTGTGTCAAGCTATAATGCAAGATGTAAAGAAGAAAAAATACATGGAAATGAGAAGTCTGGCTCAGGATAGGAAAGGGGGCAAAGCTGTGTCAAACTATAATACAAGATGTAAAGAAGAAAAGTACATAGAAATGAAGAATCTGGCCCAGGATAGGGTAAAGTGGAAAGTTGCGCCAAATCAATCGAGAGATTGCTGAATTGAAATGATGGTAGCCTAATTCAGAACGTTTGCTCGAAGTAAAGAATCATTAAAATATCTAGAGGAGACATTTCATGTAATTGAATGATTACAGCATTGTACTACTGAGCAAGTGCGCCGATCACGGGGGGGCGGGCCCCCCAAAGCTCAAGTGGGCCCCCTTACTGTATTTGCAAATTTACAATATTTGGCATAATTTGAATGCAATTTGTTTTAAAATCCCTCATATATGCTTTCTGCATCTGAATGGGCCCCCTTCCCAAATTTACAGAGAAATCGGTACCCTTGCTACTGAGGTGCGGACAACAGCATAAGCAAACAGAGAATGTTTTCGGAAACTTTTCAATGATCTTTCTCGAAGTTCTGCTTGCTGATTTCAACTTAAAACAATAAGCATAAAAATGCATGAAAAAAAGTTCAAAAACTGTGTTGGGAAAGGATATGAAAGTCATGTTGAAATATTTTTCTTCTTCTAAGATACGAGAGGGGAAGTTCATTGTTTGTTCTTGATTGATTTAAATCCCAAACAATAGGTACAATTTTGGAAGGATACACATCATAAAAATATGAAAAGAGTGTATAAATTTATCGTCAAATAAATATGCTTTATGTTGTTATTTTCTTATGCTAGACTGATATCACCTTTGAAAATTATAAATGACTGGTAAGTCTTAAAGCAGCATAGACAATGTTTCATAAAAATTGAATATCTTTTACTACTTTGTGTGTAAATGTATGTATGTGTGTGTGTGTGTGTGTAAAATCACCTTGTATATGCGCATTAGCAGCATTAACGATGTCTCTCCAAAGCGAATTTTAGCATCTATTAATTCAAGTTGCTTCTCAGTTGCGTCACGATACAAGGTCAACCGCAAAAATCTGTAGTCCTAACAGGAACTGAATCCAATACCACAATATCGTCTGTTAATCTTGCCCTTGATTCATAAGATTAATTATTATAAACCTGACATATATCTTTCCCTCAATCAGTTGCAAAATATACTTTATTATTTAAAAAGTAATTTTTAAATCTTAAGAAATTTCTACGATTACTCAGGGGGTTGTTGGGAAACGAATTGTACTTGTACACTATGTATGTTTAAATATTATTAACATGGTTTGTGGTAAGAAATAATCACCTGTTAAGTCTGTAAAACTAGATAGTTCTATGACAAATTGGAGGAATGGTGTAGGTTTTCAGGATTAAAGTAGAATTAAATTTAAAGAGAAGTGTGAGAAGTTGTGTTTGTGGTGTGTAAAGATGGGTCATGTAGATGAGAGAATACCCAGTTGATTACCGGAATAATAAAGATAACAGAGGCACCGAGTATTGGACTCATAGCAGTTGCTTATAGGTAGTCTTAGTTAAGACTGAGTAAATACATAATATGAACATATCCGTTCAACAACACTACTGCATTTGAAAATCGAATACTGTTACTATCATATATTACTCTCTTCTCAATTATTTTAACAAAGTAACACGGGGAAAATAATTTTTCAGTTTATTGTGCAGTGAACTTGACTCAGAACATTGAAGAATAGACTAAAATAATTCAGAATATACTTCCTCTGCACACTATGATCAGAATTCAGGCTTACAAATTATTTTGTGTGTAAATACAGGAATTGTAAATACAGGAATCCTTATAAAACGATACTCTACGATCATCTCTCTGTCCACATGTATCGAAGCAAAACTGCAGAAATATATTAAGAATTTATTATATGATGAATTTCCGTAAAATAGGTATCATATTCGCCCTTGTCCTTGTTTAAACAGAAATTAATAGACCTGTAATTTATGGTTTCGTTACTGGAATCCTCTTATTAGAACAGGAATGTTAAACTCATGGGTCCTCGCCTATTTTTCTGTGACCCTCGTTTTTTACTCCCACACAATTCTGAAGCAAAGAATTAAGTGAACAGGGTATCATCCAAATTTGGCAAAACACTCATCTGTGTGGTTCCCAGAAACCTGCAAATTTGTATAGTATGTGATTATCGTGTTTGATAGTACCTAACATTTTGAATAATTTGTCTCGCTTATGAAAAGCAACAAGTCTCCAGCAAGATCCTGTTAACAAATTCTTCTGACTTCTGTTCTTTGTTCCCAGACATCGGAAAACTAGTTGTACAAACGAAAATACCCGGTGTTGAGAAACAAAATTTATTCCATCTGTTACCCTAATTCCGAATGTTCCTCCTGGTTTTTAAGAAAACTACAGTGTTAGGTAAAATTTTGTGTATTCACTTACTTTGTGCATCATTAAGGATGAAAATAGCCCTTTTTTCTCGTGACCTATATTATTGTACATTGATGATTATTTGGGCGACTTGACATAAAGATACCAGTCCGCCATTATTCTCTTATTGAAATCGGA
This sequence comes from Thermobia domestica, assembly GCF_964235325.1. Lineage (NCBI taxonomy): Eukaryota > Metazoa > Arthropoda > Insecta > Zygentoma > Lepismatidae > Thermobia > Thermobia domestica. The sequence continues at coordinate 263,235,960 of NC_137462.1, read as the reverse complement.
AGTGATCTATCATTTGTTGGTTTTACTACTGAAACCCTATAAAAGAGGCACGTGAAACTCGCAACTCTCCCGCTCTAGAGCAAAAGTGGTGAAAAATGTCGAGTTTATTATTTTACTGTTTTTTTTTTGTTTTTTTTTTTTGCATAGACTCTACAAAGAATATGGCTTCTTATCCGTCCTTATTTCTTCACTGAATTCTACCATTTTTATTTTCAATATAGAATTCCCATACAGTTTCAGTTAATGGCATATATAGAACGTAAAAACTGGTAACAGTCAGAAACCAGGCTATTATAGGTATATGTAAATAATAGCTTAATTTTTTCACTTAAAAAACAAGGGGTGCTAGGCCCTCCGGCCCCGTGCTACATCCGCCTCTGCTTACAGTTCCACAACGTGAAATGGAACTCATTATTACCCTGTCTTATTACTTGGTATTCTTCCCAAATGATGTGAAACTAAGTTTAAAGGAAAATTTGGAAGAGTTAGCACCACTGCTGCAAGGTAGTGTAAAAGCATACAACGCAGAATGCAAATAGGATTTGCATCTCTCGCGGGAGTTAAAACATCAGCGTGTGCTGCACCCTACAGGCAAAAGAAGGGAAAAAGGTAAGTTAGAAAAAAGGACCAAAAAAGTAGAGGAAAAAGTGTTAGCAAATATTTATTCTTCTAATTTAAATAGCGGACACCTTTCAATATGGAAACTACTTCTCTTCCCCCAGGTAAGATGTTGCTGAGACAAAATGAGAGAGATTTCGGAATAGTGGGATGAGGAGAAAAGATATAAAACAGAATTTTAAAGACGATCACTTCATACGAAGTACAAGGAGCAGAAACTCCAGTTAAATATTGCTTGTTCCTGTTTCTGTGATAAGGGTTCTGTGCCTTTCTGTGGCACTATTCTTACAGTATCTTCAATAGAATTGACTAAGCGCTTACTGTGTTGCCCTCGACTACGTACATACGGCAGCTCTTACTTTGGCAAAGTAGAAAGAGTTAAGTTCCAAGTAGAGGATTTTTGTTTGTCTATATGAGCTTCGAAAGTAGTGCATTTCTGAATGTGATAAGCTTTTTCATCAAAGACATGACGAAAATCACTAATATACATGTATTCTTTAATGGAGTGGATCGTTGGTCACGATGTGTGGATCGTTGATCGCGATCAATAGGACGTGACTCACTTCGATCTACCACCCACCGTGGCTCTCTCACCTAATGACCCATTCTGACCCACATACCCACTCTGCTTAGTGCAGTGTGTACATTATCTGAACACTGTTGAATTTGTCTAGGTTTTGCTTCCAAGATCTCCATTTTTCATGTGTTTCTATTTACTTATCTGACATGAGTATATCTAAGCATATCCACTGAAAAAAGTATCTGTAATTCAACGAGGAAATAGTTATATTTGGTAATTAAATTAAAATATTTCGTAATATGGCCCATAACAAATATACTTTACCATTTTATATCGTGAAACTCAGATCCACCGGTGTCGTAACAGAGTGGTACATGAGGGATTGACCGTAGAAATTCAAACTCCCATCAATTGTAATTTCACAGGTTGTTTTACTACAAGTGTAAACTGTTTAGTCAGTGGAAAGGAGGGCGTGGATCAGAGTTGATGACAATAGGTTTAGGTGGCTATGGGTCAGAGTAATCACCGTCAATAATAGGTCATGTTGGATCGTGGATCACGGTTGGTGGTGGGTCAGTGAGTCATGGGTCAAATTTTCATTGACCCACGCCACCTCCGCCCATGTCATACCAGCTTGCCTCCATATGCTTGAAGAAGCGTTGCATCTCATCGTTGCTAAAGTGCTTTCCGGCCAAATGTTCTTTCAACTTAAGAAACGGGTACTGATCACAGGTTTGCTCAATCTTCACAATTAATTTGTCGGAAACCAACAATTTCTTTCTTTCTTTCTTTCTTTCTTCATCGTGAATTTCAGTACGAAAAGCTGCAAACCTCCTACACCAGTTCTGGGCGTTTTTAATATCAATACACAACTCGTCATAAATTTCCGTCAATTGGCGATGAACTTCAATCGATTTAATACCTTTTGTGTTCAAGAGCGAATACCTGCGTGACATTTGCACTTGATGATAACGACAAGCGGGAGCTCCATTACAAACGGCTGCCATGCAAAGACAGAGCTTCTCAGTTAGGTATACGCAGGCTTATTTGGGAGTGGAGAGGAACAGTGTTGCCAGCAACTGCACGAACAGTTTCCCTGAGTCTCCAGCACTTTGGAGACTTTACTTTTGGGATAACCCTCGTATCAGAAAAATATTACTTAATACTGGCACGGAAAATCGCGTGATAATCACGCGTGCTAAGGAGCCTCAAAATTATTAAACTGTATACTACTTAGTTGTTTTGAGCTTACAATATGAAATGTTTTGTTTTGTTTCAGGACTATGCTCTTTCACCCTAAACAAAACAAATGATTAATTAAGGTGAATATGAGAGAACTCGCAGAATTTTAATGTGAAAGGAAATGGAATAATCCCAAGAAAACCTACTGACACAATATCGCCTTGCAATCAACTAAGTAAAAACACACCAACGCGTCTTACTTTCACGATATTCTGTCTAATGGTGCAAACGTAATTTGTTTATTAAAATTTGTAGTACAAGTGACCAATGTATTTCATCTGCTAATTTCAATTAGTAATATTTACCTTTTCGTAGGAGGGACTTGTACCAAGTAAAAAGAACATTAAAAAGAAGCTAATTAATGAAAATCTATTGAAGCTGTTAACTTTTATTATGTACACATGAGTAGGACAAACAGAGAAACATACATGAAATGTAAATTCATTACACATTGAACATGAAGCTGCTAATGATACGTTATCTTCCGTTTTGTTGATTTATTTATGCTTGGCTATTCCTTCCTTTTTAGTTCATAAACATGAGGAAAGCATCTGCGTCATTTTATACACGAAACTGAGACTCCACCCTCCGGAAAAACAAGGAAATGCTATTATCTATTACGAACATTCTCGCTCAGAAAACAAAACTCTCGGCATATGTAGACGCAACCAAGAGCAAACACCAGCTTCAGTGTTCGCTGATCAGATGTATTTTCGTGATAAGCTTCCGCGCCATAAGCCCAAAGTGTTGTCGTGGTTTGTAGTTGAAGCAAGGGCTGTAGTGAATCCCTAATGAAGTCAGCCTGTAAACATACATATCATGTAGATGTATGTGTTTTAAGAATGGGGTTAACTTTTCCTTTAAGACAGCATGAAAATTCCGGCTGTGAAACAGCTACATATTGAGATATTTGTTGCTGTTTTCACACGATTATACAAATTAATTTTTACAGTAAAACAATCTTGAGAAAACTGGAATTCATGTTACGTTCACTTTTGTTTAAAAGTATTCCTGACAATTATGTAACTACGTTGTTTATGCTAGCTTTCTTGTGGTTATAGTAATATGTCACTAAATATGTAATATTCATTATATACGAAATGTAATAAAGAATATGATTAATAATTTTATTAGAAACAAAGTTTAAAAAACTCAAATGCAATTTGATTTGATCTCCTTTAAAGCACTGTCCTTGGCTAGCAATGCACTTATCCCAAAGTTGAATCCATTTCTGGAAGGTTTCTATCGTTGCTCAGTTTCAACCGACTCCTTGACACTTACATCACTCATGCTACTTACAAACAATCTTCAATGTCATCGCTTCCTTGCCACACACTGATTTTGACTTTTTGTGAGTTTCTTGACACTTTTTGTTGCGGCTTAGAGCAAAACTTAATGTTGGTACGCGACAGATACTTTTAACCCGTCCTTACTGTTCAACCCCTGTGTAACGTAAATTGAAGAATGGGGGCGTTTGCGTAGCTCGAGAGGGCCAAAGCAACTGGGCAAAGGTAGAGCAAATATAAAACAAATAAAAGAACGGTTTCAAAATTAGAGAATGGTAGCTTAAGGTGCGTGAAGGGATAGATGGTAGAGCAAGGGAATAGCAACTAAATGATTCAGTCTCACCCAAACACAGACAAGATGAGCAGGCTGGTGTCTGGTCCTTCTGAGGATGATCTGAAGTTCTTCGGTAAGCCAAGTGGACTTTCGGTGAAGTAATACTGCGGTTAAGTTACCATCGACTGGTCTCCTCTCAGTCAGTCGACCCGCCAAAATGACCAAGATCAAGCTTTCTCAAGACTATTTGTTCCGACTGTCTCTCTGACGTCATGCGGAAGAAAACATCGAAATTTCCACGCAGTCATGGCCCCGTTCATTACCCCAGATTGACACAATTCGAGTGCACCTGCACTCCTATCGATGACACAGCGTGACTTCTCCAAAGTCCGTTCCGGGATGCTAACGTCGTCGAGAATTTCTTGTACCAAAGCAGGAAGGAAAGAGCTTTTTACTGACGACACATACTTACATAGTAATGATGCTTCCTAGTTGTGTCACAGACCCTGGGTAAATGTTCGGAGCGTCCATTGAACGACAATAAGGCATGACTATGAGAGTCCAGTCGAAACAAACTTACTGAGAAAGCAGCTGATCAAACTAGAAGTACGGAAAAATAGCAAACGCGGATGAGACTGTTAAAGGTTAAGGTTCTGAAGGTTGCTACCACTGTTTATTACACAAAATACTTACAAGGAGCTTCCTTGTAGTAAGCAAACAGTTTTCAATTTTAATGATTCAAAAGACTAAAGCTGACATCGGGCGACGTGGTCTGATGTTGTTGACACCTGCCAGGCGACGAACTCCCAAGGGCGATGACTGAAGCACTTCCAAAGAATAGATGAAATCTCGGGAAGGCTGGTGGACAGGCCTTCATATCCCGTTACACCTGGAAGCCAACTAATATGTCGCAACTCGTTCAAATTCGACACTAACTGTACCAAAGCTTTAGGCTATCGGGCTTTAATATCGTACTCCCATTGCACCTAGGTCTTCCTAATGGTCATTTTAGGATTAAATTACTAGTTGAACTTTGAAAATGTTTCTACATTCTTCCATTCTGGCTACATGACCTGTCACCTGAGCTTCCTAGATTTAATGACCCTAACAATATTTGGTGAATGATATAAATTATGTAGTTCCTCGTTATGAAATTTCCGTCATTCACCAATCCCGTTCCTTTTGTGTCTCGATATTCGTCTTAGGATCTTGCTCTCAAGAACTTTCAATCTGCGTGCTTTCCTTAGAGTAAGTGATCATATTAAACAATCATACAGCACAACAACCAGGGTCATTGTTTTATATATTTTGAGCTCCAAATTCCTCGAGAGAATTCGCGACGACAAAAGGCTTTGAACTGAATAATAACACAAATTCTCTGCGTTTAGTCGACATTGAATTCCTTCGTGAATATGATTTTGGTCTGTTAATAATTTGAAAGTATCCACTTTATCGAAAGCACTTATAGATATTTTAACGCATCCATAATTTGCTGCTATTTTGTAAAACAACGAGAATTAAAATTAATACAATAAAAATAATGATGTAGAAATTGAAAGAAAGATAATTTTAAAGAAATAAACTTGAAAAATGGCTAAAGGATTGGGTTGCTTAACTTCATAAAATGATTCTTCACTCCAGCAGTAATCATATCGTTGTAAATTAATTACGTAATAGTTTTCAACGAATGAAAAAGTAGGAAAGATTCATTAATATTATGCTTCTGTAGTAATAAATAGAAGTTTTAACGTTTAATAAGATTGTCTTCCATTTCACTAATTACCGTACTTTTATGCTTATTTCTTGTGCATAAGTATCTACAGAAATGCAAACATATTGTTACAAACATTAGGGAAATATTCGGTTTACAACAATGCAAATAACGAAAAGAAAACAAAAAGACCACGTTATCCAAGGATGTTATAAAATAGAGGATCTTCCCATACGTATCTTCACCCTATGAACTCAGTGAAGCCGAAAAACGATTGAGCATCATCTGAACTGGTACGTCTGATTGGCTATTCTCGTTTCCGCCATGTTTGTTGGCTCGAAACATTGCGATCTTAGTGGCGCGGAGCGAGCAGAGTAGGTGTGGCGGAACTGTGACGTATGGCTTCTTGATTTTGTTGTATGGGCAGATCCTCTATTTTATAACATCCTTGACTTTATCTGACTGCAAACACTATTACAACCAAGGATGTTAAAATATAGAGGATCTGCCCATACAAACAAAATCGTGAAGCCATACGTCACAGCTTCACCACACCTACTCTGCCCACTTCGCGCCACTAAGATCGCAATGTTTTGAGCCAACAATCATGGTGGAAACGAGAGTAGCCAATCAGACGTGCCGTATTAGACGATGCTCGGTTGTTTCTTTTTCTTTCTTTTCTTTCTTTTTTTGGCTTCATTGAGTTCATGTGTTGAAGATACGTATGGGCAGATCCTCTATTTTATAACATCCTTCATTGCAACTAACATTTTCTATATATACAAGGTCAAGCATGAAATATTTCTTCCAGTTCTTTCGTCACCACTTATTTCCATTAAGCAGGCCACGACTGAGTAGGCTGGAGCAGTGCAGAATCTATCCCAGGGTCGGGGAGACCTAATTTCCGCCAGATTTTTTGAGTCACAAAAATAATTGAAGTATTAAGTATAACGACTTACCAAGGGTAGTCGTCAACCTGGTCCGTCTAAGTAAGATATACAAATCTTAAGTGGTAGTATTTTGTTTGCATGTAAAAATTATCTTTAATAATTATATACCATTATTCTCACCTTTTCTATTAGAATGATAACGTCGATGAACGTTGCTAAAATGGTTTATTAGCTGATATACTTTATAATATATTTTCCTTCAAACTGTCAAGCACACAAACTTGCTGACTAGGTATCCATAAACATTTACCTAGCAACAGCTATCCCATAATAATCTCTTACATATCTTAAAATCATTCTTCTTCTGTTATTATTAAATTAACATTCTATGAAGTATAGTGCATATGTATGAGCACTTTCTGCCCAAGGTACAGGTAATTATTAACCTATCCAAAGTATTTTGTTATATAAGATCTATGTATTTCTGAAACATTTTACTAACCGTTCCATTTAGTTCTTTATTGGGAAATTTCTGAAACATTTAATATTGCTTGTTCGTGTTAACCAATTGCGTAAACTGATTTGCGTAAACTCATGATATACCTATCATAATCCTGGGTTCTGGTCGGCACTGCCAACTTTTATATTCTATATCCGCCACTGGACTGGAGCCTAGGGTGGTGTGCAGCCTAGGACTGATATATTTGGCTCCAACTCCAAGTTCTTATGCAGCACCGAATAAGTAAATTTATCGTATTAGACATTTTCCATGCATGCGTTTCCACCTTACATACAGCGTGTCTATAAAAGAATTCCGGGGTTTTGAGGCAAAATATTTTAATTAAGTAAAAAACGTACATACGTGTGTTATACATGATTGGAAAGCTTACATTTTGAAGTTTTGTTTTTAACAATTTAATAAAGTTCAATATGAGCCCCGCCGGGGTTTTGAGGCAAAATAAGTATTAAAAAAAACGTACATACATGTGTTATACATGATTGGAAAGCTTACATTTTCACGTTTGTTTTAACAATTTAATAAAGTTCCATATGAGCCCCGTGAGTGGCATGGCACACAACAGACTTAGTTTCTATGAGCCAAATAACACATTGAGCCTTTTGTTGTGGCGTCACCATAGCGCGAAGCGCAACAATCCACACGGCACGGCACTGATTCACTGACTACCGCAGCCGCCACGTCGTCTCAAGGTCAACGCTCCGCAGCGCTGCTACCTGTTGATAAAAACATTTCCAACTAGTATGACTAAAACTTTCTGAGCTAGTCCTTTCAGAGAAATTAACTAAATTTTGCTCTCTTTTATCGTTAATAAGATATGAATTTTTAAAACCCCGGAGTTCTTTTATAAACACCCTGTATAATAATGTACTTCCCTTCCGAATGTTTCTGCCGTACAAACATGTAGCCTATTTAACAATAAGATTTTGCATAGCCAGGGCTGATTGTTGGATCCTTTAACGACTACAATGCGCTCGGTTCTTACAACGAGGTCAAAAATGTAGATCAAGACTAGGTATGTAATAACCGCAAATTTGGAGCCAAGCAATCGACCTTTATTGGTTATTCATAGAATTTTTAGTGCATAGATTGTTTTCGTGAAGGAACACGACATGCAAATAGTTGCATTTGGCATGTTTAACCACCACCGGATGCAGTAACTACCTGGCTTAATAAACTGACAGCAGAAGAGTATAATCCGGGAATTCTGGAGTTTGTGAACAGATACGGCAAATGTTTAAATAAAGGTGCTGAAGTGGCGTATCCAGAAGGATAGAACTCAGGGGGGGAGCCAGAATCAAGATTATGATATGTATATCATGAGTTTATTATAAACTTTCAAAAATATATAAATAATAGCTTCAAATCTTTTTTTTTTTTTTTGGCTCAAAATACTGTGGGGCCTAGGCCTCCCGGCCCTGGTCTAGATTCGCCACTGAGGTGCTGGTTATGTAGAGAACTCAAGGAAGCTTCAGATATGAAAACAATTGTTTTTTTTAATACATATTGTGTTTTTCATGTTGTATACGTAAACATTCTTTATTTTCTGAATGACCCGTATGAACCAGGGATAGACTAGTGGACGATATACTCTTTCCGAAGCTTTCTCGCATTCTAGAAGGACATTCGGGAAACGTGAAAATAAAAGAAATAACAGAAGCTCTTCAAGAAGAAATAGTACATGGTGATTGAAAGCGGTGCATCTACGAAGTACGCGCTCATAACTAGGGCTAAAAATTAATGATGGGCACAAAAACCGGGTCGAAAAACCGAGTTTTTTGAAAATTAAAAAACCGGTTTTGGAGAACAAAACCGGTTATCCGTTTTCTCCAAACGAGGTTCGGTTTTTCATCGGATACGGTTTCGGTTTTCTTCAAAACCGGTTCCGATTTTTTCCAAAATTTGTTCTATTTCAGACCAGAATAATGTTACGTTGTTCTCCGTAAACCGAATCCATTTCCACAGAAGTAGTTTTATGTGTTTTCCAAAGGTTTTCACCGAAACCAGTTTGGATGAAAACCGAACCGGTTTTAAAGAAAAGCGAACCGGTTTTGGAGAAAACCGAAATGACAGTTTTTCTAGAAACCGGTTTTATGAAAAAAACGGTTTTGCCCATCCCCAGTAAAAATGAAGGGCAACGCGGGTAATGCCGCCCACCATCTCTAGAAAATATGTACGGCGTCCCCTCACGTTCCCAAAAAATACAATGGCCAAAGATAGGCAGGGGAACGACGTGACGTCATGCCGCTACCTACCGTCCACCTACCTTTTCAAATCCACTTTTACTCCTGCTTATAACTTGATATAGTGTGGAGCAAAAATGGTTTAAAGAAAAACAAGAAATGTGTCACAGTACATAATTTGACCATGTCTATGGTTGTGAACTTTAACAATTCAACTTAACAATGAGCATTTTGTTCAGCATTTTGCGTAAATACTTCTCAACTGGACATTTTAAAACTACAAATTTTGGTTCAAATTATGTTCTATTGATATATGACTTTTCAAGTTAGAAAGAAAAAATCTGCAATTATTTCAGTAAACAGTAATAATGGCAAGGAAATTCTGCTGATTTTTTTTTTTTGTGTGTGTGTGTGTGGTTGATTTCAAGTTTGTAATGTCAGATTAACATAAAACTGCCTTAAAAATGAAATTTTAAAAAGAGCTTCGTTATTTGCTTAGAAAGACTAAAATGATGTTCATGAATTCCTGAAAATCCGGACCCGATTTGTAGCTATCCATAATATAGTATAAGGAAAATGAAGAGTCGTGGGATTTCTAACATTTCAGTGATTTCTTCATTCCAGACGTTTCGTTCAAATAACTGGTTATCGCTGGTTGACCGCAAAATAGGATGTTTTCCCATGCATCATACTTTCATCAACTGCTCAATTAAAGTTAGTCACTACACGAACGATAATGGAATTTGTTGTAAACTGGAATGATCACAAACCACACGGAATCCTTAGACTGTTTCGAAATGAAAAGCCTTTTTTTTTTTTAAGTTTATGCTGTTCAAGGGTTTATAATACATCATTGAAATATTTTTTTTAACTACGAATTTGTTTTATACAATGATAAGCGGATCCTGATTATGTAAATTTAATATGGGATGATAGGAGAACAACAGAAAGAAATTCAGAGGACCTATTAAACGCTTGCCGTAGAGACATGGATTTAGATGTAAACGCAGAGAAAACTAAATACATGGAAGTTTGTCGGGATCGTAACATGCCAAATTATGGATGCTTAAAATATCAAATAATATTTGATGAAATGGAAACTTTCAAATATCTAGAATTAATATTGACAGATGAAAACTTATTTACGAAGAAATTAAATATTGACTAAAAACAGGGAATTCATGAAATTGTTGAGCTGAAAATCTCTTGAAGTTGCGAATTCTGTCGAGGAATTTGAAGCTTAAAATATATAAAACGATAATCATGCCTGTTGTTCTGTATGGTTGCGAAACATGGTCTCTTACTCAGAGAAGAAGAACATAGACTGAAAGTATTTCAGAGCAAGATCCTAAGACGAATAGTCGGACCTAAGAAGAACGGGAATGGGGGAATGGCGGAAACTTCATAACGAGGAACTACATAATTTATACGGTTTGTTAGGAAATGAAATCTTTGAGTTTTACGTCCCACGGTTATGTCGGTTAGGCTAAAGGAGACGGTGATTATGAGAAATTAATGAAATGGTGGAATGAAGAAAGTGGGAGGAAACAGGAGAACCCCGAGAAAACCCACGCACACGGTGTTTGTCCACCACAAAGTTCACTTGGCGGGGGCCGAGATCGAACCCGGGACCCCAAGCACCAGAGGTGAACGCTCTACCACTGAGCCACCGCGGCCCCACGGTTTGTTAGGATCATCAAGTCTAGGAGGCTCAGATGGGCAGATCATGTAGCCAGGATGGAAGAAAGTAGGAACGGTTTCAAAGACTTAACTGGAAGACCAATAACAAAATAATCATTGATAAGACCTAGAGAGAGATGGGAGGACAATATTAAGATAGATCAAGCACCGTAACTTAGATTTTTGTCTGGGGGAGGGCAAGAATTATACGTGTATTTAGGCCCCTAAAAAAAGTTGTTTTTCTAATTCTTGGGCCCCCTCTTTCCATCTTTCTCTTACTCTTTATGGGCCCCAGAGCCTGTGGGTCCTCCCGCACGGCAAAGTCTGCGGGGCCGTTAGTTACGCTCCTGGGCCCGTTCCATACATAAATTAATTGACGGTACAATATTGACAAATCTTAAAACAACACGAACAAATATTATTTCTAGGGCTCTAATAGTAGACATTTTTACAGAAATGGGCCCACAACTCAATTCTGTTTTATTTACCTTTTTGTGTGCTGTTTTGTTTATGTAATGTAGTGAACCTGTTTGATGCTTCATTTATAATTTCATATTCGTATCGTATATGGAGTAAGAGATTTTTTCTTAAAATGCCCCACCCTCGCGGAGTTTTCCTAGGGGCAAAGTTGCCCTCCCTTCCCCCCACAAGTTACGGCCTTGGAAAGATCTCGCAGGAATAGGAATACGAAGTAGAAACTGGATTCAATTGCCTAAGGACAGAATTTAGTGAAGAGATTTTGTGAACGTGGCATTGAACCCTCGGGTTTCATAGGGAATACAGTTAATTAGTTTAGTTTAATGATAATAAACGATCAACTTTCTTAAGTTAAAGAGGGAACAAGACTTCGTTATGCCATGATTCGTTACGTTTCGTGGAAGCTGTTATTCCTCGACTATGGATAAATATTGCAAAACGGGGTCGTATTTTAGCAAATAATAATGATTGATTTGATTTGATTTTTAGATTAGCGCTCCTTTCAGCAGCGAGGCTATATGAGACGTGGACCTACAGTTTAAAGTGCAATCCGAAAAACATGAGGTCCCGCTGGGAAGTAACTCCGAGTCTCCTATACCAAAAGGCACTTACGCTAACCGCTTAACCACGAGGGAGCTAGCAAATAATAATAATAATAATAATAATAATAATAATAATAATAATAATAATAATAATAATAGTTTTGTATTCAAATTTATTGCACCATCGATTGTTTGCGCACTCTAATCATGGATGCAAAATTTAGATGTACCTAGGTAAAGAATGCTTATTACGCTTGGTGCTTCACTTATTTTTGATCGAAATCCAACGCGAGGAGTAATTTTTCAGTAGAAATTTGACTAAGATATTGCTAATACCTATGAAGATTCTGGTAATAAGTGGAATTAGAGGTTCTAACTAATAGTTGAGATTAAATCTGTAGTAATATTACTGTACTGTAACTGCGTTTGTGAAGATTCGAAAATTCGTCCAACATTTTTTTTTTTTTACTTGTATTCTACGTAACTTAAATATGAATAAATGTCCAGGTAGATATGACTATAGTATACCGTAGGCAAGAACCAATAAAATAAACAACCAAAAGGGGATAAACATTTCAGAGAAGAAAATTCTATCATTTTCATCCCATGTTACTGTCAGACAAAATCCCATCCTTGCCCGCAATTAATCGCGGCTACTATCAAGGAAGCTGTGCACGCATTAACCTGGCTGTCGAAGATAAGAACAATGCAGTTCTCTGGATTACAGCGGCGCTGGATATAACTGCGAGTTTTATACTAGATTATAGCCCATTAACTGCAATAAGGAGAAGGTAGAATATTACACATTTCGTGCAAATGTGAAAGGACAGACGATGCCAAATAGAGTCTAGGTTTTATTTTGCAGAAAACGCTAACTACATGAAATGTGAATGAACATACTATGCTGAAAGCGTGAATCCAAAACTGGAAATAAAAGGAAAAAAATGATTTTTTTCGCGTTTAACATCCTACACCCCTTAGGCTAAGGGTGGCGGATTATTATTAAGTGACTGATGGAAGAATTGGTGGAAAATAATGTGGGAGGACAAGGGAGTATTCCGGGAAACACACGGATATGATTGTCCACCAGAAGCTTACTTGACCGGGAACGAACCAGAGACCTCACGCACCAGAAGTGGGCGCTCTGCCACTGAGCCAGTTGCTAGAGGATAATGCAAAAACCAGGGGCGGATCTAGGGGGCGATTGCCCGCCAGAAGAAGGAAATTTCCTTTGTTATATATATATATATATATATATATATATATATATATATATATATATATATATATATATATATATATATAAAACCTATCCCAGAGTTTGGAGCTCTTAAAAGTAGCTCTAAGTAGCAGTCTTACTACCCACCGCCCCCCGGAAGTCCGTCCTGGATCCGCCCCTGGCAAAGACAGACCTAGCGGACAGAACAGCGGAAACATTCATTTTTGTGTGCCAATGTAGTTACGATCCTTTGCTGCACCACCATATTCACCAGATCTGCTATATCTATTTACAAAATATGACGGAACATTTGCGTGTTAGAGATTTTGCATATAACGTGGAGGTCATTAATGCCGTGGACATCTGCTTTACCTCGAAGTTCGCAGACTTTTTATGCAGATGCTATTACGAGACTGATTCATACGTGTGGGAAATGTAAGGCAATACGAGGCGAATATGTAGAGAAAAATGCAATCTTGAACCATATTGCAGGTCCCTAACTCATCTCTATCATGTTGAGGGTAAGAACTTTCTGGTCTCCACTGGTAGAACATGAAGCTCTACAGTCCAAAAATCGAAATGAATATTATAGTTTCATGATATAAATCAAAACTCCTTGTTAAAATTGAACTAGAATTATCTAATTATTTCCTGTGAATCTTAGAACTGTTCTGACTCCGATGAAGAAACATCAAAGAAGAAACGCTTTCTTGGAATGAAAGATGAAGCAGAAAGAAGATAATGGTGCAACACGATACGAGTCAATTGGCATTCATCGTATTAAATTGGAAGAAATTATCGTATCACATGATTTCGAGCAATCGATCAAATAGCTCTTCAACTACTCTATAATTCTATAATAAATTTCTTTCAAAAGCTCTCTACGTTTCTTAGAACAAATCTCACTATGAAGTTATTCTGTTGGAAAAGTAAATCAAAGGAAGAATGAACCAAGAGCTAGTTCGCTTGACATTACCTAAAAGGGATTCTTATATCAGTTTCAAAGAAGAAAGGAAAAAGGATGAATGAAAGATCCTCAAAAGGAAGCAAGTTGCATTGCACATAATGAATAAGAAGTAGCAGCGTCAAGTGTACATCACGTGGTTTGCGTTGTCTGATATTTTCCTCAATAGTCAAACAGAAAATTATAATAGGTTTACACCACTTCCGGAGTTTGTAGCTGTAATAGAGAGATGCGCGTGGAGATGGAATATATTCTTGACACGCTTAATGCATTAAAAAAGAAAAAAAACCTTCTCGCTACCTGTTACCATCTTTACTCTATAATGATCAATATTATAACCGGATCTGTTTTTTTTTTTTTTTTTCATTTCTGCTTTGAATAGGTGTTAAGAGAGAATATGGTATCTATAAGGGAGAATTAGAAACTAAGGTTAGAAGGAAGATATTTCTGGAGTTTCGTCTGTTATAGAGAAATTAGGAGTATACAGTAATTTTACTACATGGAGTTGGCAACTGTGCATAGTTTCAGACACCTGTCACCAATGGCGCTAGCTGTAGGTAAACAAATGGCTCATTTACCTAACTCGTGGGCGAAATATGTAATCGTGGCTGAAATTCACCGGCAACTGGTGGACATTTACGTCCAGGACTTCTCACCGAGGCCGTCATTTTCTTTCACAACAACGTGCGCACACATATAGCCTAGCAGACCATCACGCAGTTGAAGTGGTTTCGCTGGGATATCATCGACTACCCTCCCTACAGCCAAGACCTCACTTCAAGCGACTTTCATTTCTTCCCGCACTTGAAGAAGAACATAGAAGTCGATCGCCCGTCACGTCGCTTCAGGGAAGGACGTAAAACACCTGGTGAGAAGTGCTTCTTCAAGACATGTTTTAGGGGGGCACTGCTCCCCTGGAGCTCTGAGAGTCCCCTCGGAGGAAATCAAAATAATACGTCTATAATATTATAATAATTAGAATAGTACCGTGAGAAGATAATATGTGCCCCTTCGAATAATAAGTATAACTCCCGGAACATATTTTCTAAAAGAAACATTGATGGTGACAATGTTGCTGAACACACAAGGACAGGTTTTTTACTAGGTTCGAATCTCTAGGGATGCGCACGAGACGAGTCGAGACAGGATTTTCTGACAAAATTCGAGTCGAGGCACGGCTCTTCCAATTAGAGAAATATACATTTTTCGAGTTGAGGCATCACTTTTATACCATATTTTCGAGACGAGACAGCCACAAATCTTGTCTCGTGCGCATCCCTACGAATGTCCAAACTCATCCCACGATGGGACAAGTGCCTTAACCGATAGATGGAGAGAATGTTGAAAAATAACCTAGTACGTACTATCTGTTGGATGAATTGGTTGTATGAAATAACATACAGTTTTCGCTGAAGGCTTTGTAACCTTACTTTCCGATCACTCCTTGTATTTCTAGAACGCTAAATCGATTCCGAAATAAATGCTTCTCGCTATCTATCTGTTATAGTAGTTGCTATGAAGATCAATATTGAAACCGGAAGTTGTAGTTGCTATGTAGATCAATATTGAAACCGGAAGTTGTAGTTGCTATGTAGATCAATATTGAAACCGGAAGTTGTAGTTGCTATGTAGATCAATATTGAAACCGGAAGTTGTAGTTGCTATGTAGATCAATATTGAAACCGGAAGTTGTAGTTGCTATGTAGATCAATATTGAAACCGGAAGTTGTAGTTGCTATGTAGATCAATATTGAAACCGGAAGTTGTAGTTGCTATGTAGATCAATATTGAAACCGGAACTTGTAGTTGCTATGTAGATCAATATTGAAACCGGAACTTGTAGTTGCTATGTAGATCAATATTGAAACCGGAAGTTGTAGTTGCTATGAAGATCAATATTGAAACCGGAAGTTGTAGTTGCTATGTAGATCAATATTGAAACCGGAAGTTGTAGTTGCTATGTAGATCAATATTGAAACCGGAAGTTGTAGTTGCTATGTAGATCAATATTGAAACCGGAAGTTGTAGTTGCTATGAAGATCAATATTGAAACCGGAAGTTGTATTTGCTATGTAGATCAATATTGAAACCGGAAGTTGTAGTTGCTATGTGGATCAATATTGAAACCGGAAGTTGTAGTGGATTACTATAACTTGCGGTTTTAGTACAGAGTTAGAGGGTAGGGTGGTTCAGTTGTGGAGCGCTTAACTCAAATGCGTGGGATCTCTGGTTCGGTCCCGACCAAGTAAGTTTATGATAGACAACATCGTGTCCGTGGGTTTTCTCGCGGTACTCCCGTTTCCTCTCACTTTCCCATTCCACCAATTCTTCCACCATCATTTACTTGCCTTAATCATTCGTTTCCCTTAGCCTAAAAAGAGTAAACGAAGGACGTTAAATTGATAGATTTTACTCAATTTGTTTTAGTACAGTGTCATGGATAGAGATGAAATGTAGTCTTAGGATGCTAAATTGATTGCAGAAAACCGATTCATGATATATATTACAATTTTTTTGCTCTGTGCTACTATTTCTCAACCGATGTGTCGCACGCAGTCCCATAAAGGTGTGTCGCGAACTTTAAGAATTTAAAAATCATGAATAATTTTATAATATTTAGTTAAAATCGAGGCAGACTGTAGCCCTCAACACCTCCAGCGGTAGCAATAGTACTCAGTGCGACATAGCCATTATAAAAATTAATAGGTTTGACTATTATAATAGATATTATTATTATTATTATTATGTATAATAAATCTATCAAACAAGTGTGTCGTGAGTAAAAAAGGTTGAGAACCACTGCTCTATAGGGATTAACACAAAAACTGGGAATGTTTGATTTCTACCCCATTCCGGTTTGAAATTGGTCCTCGAAAGCGAACTAGGTTCTTAACTTTTCACATTGATGAAATTTCGTGATAATTCATCATGTAGTTCTCGAGATTTCTGTTGTCCGGACGGACGGACACATGACCAAGATAAATATATAAAGGAGTTTTAGTAAACCCAAATCTTTAAAAAATACTTTTAAAAAATTCTAGTTATATCTATGTTGCGTACCACCACTACCATTTTAAACAAGTGAGTTTCGTTTTAGAAACTAGGGGAAGGGGCAGAGTGGCTCAGTGGTAGAGCGCTTACCTCTGAATGTGTGGGGTCCATAGTTCGATCACCGGCCTAGGTTTATGGCGAAAAACACATTCTATTCGTGATTTTTTTCAGCGTACTCTCGTTTCGTCCCACATTATAATTCCTCCCATTCTTTCATCATCATTCAATTGTCCAAATCATCCGTCTCTTTTATCCTGACAGAAGTAATCGTGGGACGTTAAACTGAAATATTTTTGATTTCACATTGTGAAATTACGGTTCACTTCCAAACTATGCGAACTCGATACCAAAACCGGAAGTGATAAAAGTGTAATAATTTCCGGTTCAAACAGAAGGGCAATTTCGAGGTTAAAATTATTTTTGGAACGCTAAAGCCATAACAGAAAACAATTTCTTGCCCTTTGTTACCGATTTCACTCTATTAAGGGTCTTCATTACAACGAAATTAAACTACCGCTAATTTTATAATTTTTCTATAGTACCTTCAAAACAAATTAAAATATTCGAAAAGCAGAAACGTAGTGAACTAGCTAATACGATTTTGCATGTGATACCTTTACCATAATTCATCTGTCTGCTTTTAGTATGCCGCTATTTGCAGAACCCGCAAAAAATGCTAAATCTATCTACAGTTGGAAATCGAAAGCAGATAGATGAGTTGTGATAACGGTATCACATGCAAAATCGTATTGTCTACTTCACTACGTTTCTGCTTTTCGAATATTTTAATTTGTTTTGAAGATATTACAGAAAAGTCTAAAATTAGCGGTAGTTTAATTTCGCTGTAGTGAAGACACTTAAAATTGAAATTAATACTGAAACTAATATTGAGAGAAAAAGTGTTTGATTTCTGCCAGAATTGACTTTTTTAGTAGATCTATTAAAGATATGCGAACGTAAAATAAAAGCAAGGATAGGAATGGCGAAAGAACCCTTTAGGAAGAAGAAAAACTTTGTTTTGTTGGACCTTCAATGAAGGGTTGAGAGAAGGACACATACAGTACTTCGTTTGAAATATTGTACTGTGTGGGGCAGAAACATGGACATTATGCAAAAATGATGAAAAATGACTGAAGCTTTCGAAGTGTTGGTGCGGAGAAGAATATA
Source organism: Thermobia domestica (assembly GCF_964235325.1). Classification (NCBI taxonomy): domain Eukaryota; kingdom Metazoa; phylum Arthropoda; class Insecta; order Zygentoma; family Lepismatidae; genus Thermobia; species Thermobia domestica. The sequence goes on along the minus strand of NC_137462.1, from coordinate 263,217,619 downwards.
GAAAATTAGCGGAGTCGAACAAAAAACAAATGAAAGGGTGTTGTAAATGGCGAGGGAAAGAGAACAGTTCTAGATATTATTAAGAACAAGAAGGCTATGAAGGAAAGTTTATCATGAGGGTCATGCTAGAGGAGAGAGTGGCAGAAAAGAGAGATACGGGATGATGGAGACTATAATTGATGGATGCTATCAAAACAGAAGAAGCGTACGTGAAGGCGAAGAGTTTAACGAAAGACCGCGGAGCATGAAAGCTTCTCAGCTGCGGCATATTACCTGTCAATAATGACAGAATATATTTCATGATGATGATTAGTGTGAAGATGGAAGCATGCTTAATGGATTGCAGAAAACCGCTTTCCGTTATCTATCATCAATTTTACATTATGCTTATAAATGTTAAAACCTGAAATGATTTAATTCTATAGAGTATTAAGGGAGTTCGAATAGAGTATTAAGGGAGAAAACGAAACCCATTCTTGGGACGGTGACAACTCCAAAAATCATCTTCTCGTTATCTCTTGCCATTGTTTGCTCTGATATCTGTCGACAGAGAGACGAACATACATACACTTTTATGATAATTCCGATACCTACGCCTGGTAGTTCGGAAGCCTAAAAAGTCAAATAGATTAAGATATAGCAATGTTCTACAATCTCTTCAAGTCTGGAATCCAATTCAAAGAATACTAAGCTCCATACGACCACAAGTGAAACGTAGATATATATAACGATAATGATGTTATCAATGATCAGAGGCGCAATATCATAATGATGTAATATTATCAATCTGTACTTGTCTTATGAATATGATCAGAGGCGCAATAAGTGAGCAGAAATATATATTGAAAAAGAAAAAAGTTTGTTGATTAGGTTGTCATGGATATAGTTAGTTGGTTGTTATGAAGATATAGTTGAGGTCACTAAGAAGGATATTTGACATGCATTTGTGATGTAAGGGTTTCGAGCAGTCATCTTTTGGAAAAATAAAAGAAGTGTTAAGATCTTCCACATAGCAGCAAATGGTAGAACTTATTATTTATTAATATAATTAATAGTTAAATATAGATGATATATTAAATGCTAAATAGATTGTAATATTCTCGTTATAGATATATTGCTCAATAAATTAAATTAAACTTATTAGTCGTATGTTGTAAAACGAAATAGTTTATTTACTAAATTATTGTTGCTGTTCCTCCTGCTTTCTCTCTCTCTCTCTCTCCCTGTACACTTCTTACGTGAAGTTGTATGTTGTTGCTAATGGTGACAGCCAGGAAGGACAAAATCTATATTTATTAGGATTGCAAGTGAATCCAAGAATAAATTCAATTCCAAACAAGCATGAGTATAGATGGATTGGTTTAGAAATTTCAAGTATTGTCTGAAATTTCCTCTTATTGACATCCCACAAGTAACTGTAAACTCTGATATAAAGAACTTTGAGACCTACCAACAGGTCGTTACTTATTATTTGAGGACCACTGAGCTACAGTAATCATGTTCCAAAACCGATACCAAGAATGTTATATGCATGACTTGACAGAACACAAAATTGGTTCTAGTATTTGATTATGAAGTCATGTTTTTCTCTTTACCTTAAAAGAAGATCTAGTGAGCGATGAAGAAACGAGTTGTAAACTGTGAGTCGGAAGCAGTCACACCTGTGACCCAACATATCAAGTGAACTCGACGGATAGTCAAGTCCAGTATGACCTGGAGCACAGAAAACTTTGTCATACTAACGGAGAACTAGAAATTTGCTAACCGAACTCTAACAGGTATCAGTCTCTCTCTCTCTCTCTCTCTCTCTCTCTCTCTGCTTCTTTTCATTAAATCTACGTAGCATATTATTTCTTGCTGTGCGCATTAAGGAAAAAACAACACTGAAAGATAAGTGCAAGGACTTTTAGAATTTAAGCGTGTGACAATCACAGAAAATAAAGCTATATACTTTTATTTTGTGGGGTATGTCGAAGTTTGACAGAGTAAGTTTATAAAACTATCTAAAAAGTCGCCGTGTAGAATGAAATCGGTGTCGCTGAGCCCAATTTTACTATAGACTCTAATCTATAAACAAAGCCACAAAATTTTCAAGACACGATATTTTTATTAAGAAATACGTCACATCGGAAATTAACACTTTTTTGCTCGAGTAGTAACCAGCCGTAATTCAGTATAAAATCCTGTAATAATGATATTTGATCTTACATATGAAGAAATTGAGAGGAAATCTGCGGTTTCTACCAACAAATTGGTAAAGAGGTTAACGTAGAACAGATCAATTGTATTCTCATATTTTAATTTTCCAGTGAAACCGTGATATCATCTAGAATAAAAACATCTTCTCATTCTCTCCAATATTCTTGCAGGACAAAGCTTTTAGGTGTAACCACAAGGGACTATCTCTCATCGTCTGCTCACATCTTCACTTTAAACAAGAAACTAAATAGCGTGTGTTTTGCCTTATGTAAACTTCAAAGTATGGCGTCGAGATAAATACTTCTCAGCTGTTATTACGCAAATTTTAATTCACTAATTAGGTTCTGAAAATTACACTGGGGAATTATTGAATATAGTTTAAGTACTTTCCGATTGCAAAAGAAAGAGATTAGAATAATTTTCGGATTACCCGCAAGGTTATCATATTATATATATATATATATATATATATATATATATATATATATATATATATATATATATATATATATATATATATATATATATATATAGCGTGTATAAAAAAGAATCATCCGGTTTTAAACAATAATATCTATTCTGTCTTTTCAGAGATGTGAGTGAACAACGTTCTGTTGGAAAGAGGAACATCTCTAGTTGTAGGTGGTTTCCGCTAGGTAGCAGCAGTGTACTTGAGTGAACGCTCACTTCGGTTCTGGTTAAAATGGCATCTGGACAACAGAAAGCGTTTTGTGTATTACGTTTTGCGGAGTGCAAGTCAGTGATAACTGTTCAGCGTGACTTTCGTACTAAGTATGGTGTGGATCCTTCTACTGCACAGACCATTAGACGATGGCATGAACAATTCCGAACAACAGGTTGTTTGTGTAAGGGAAAATCACCGGGACGTCCTCGAGTGCCCGACGCCGACGTGGAGCGCGTCCGTCAATGTTTTACACGCAGTCCGCAGAAATCCGTTCGTCGTGCAGCTCGACAGCTCAACATGCCCTCGATGACCGTCTGGCGTGTGTTGCGTCGTCGTTTACACATGAAACCATACAGAATTCAGCTACTGAAAGCTCTTTGTGAAGGTGACAAAGAACGACGTATGGAGTTTTGTAATTTCATTCTTGACGAGATTGCAGAGGACGACAGTTTTGTTCAACGCTTAGTGTTTAGTGACGAGGTAACATGCAATTTGAATGGAAATGTGAACCGGCATAATATGCGAATATGGGGAACGGAACACCCACATGAAGTTGTACAACACGAGAGGGACTCGCCAAAAGTTAATGTTTTATACAGTTTCCCGAAAAAAGGTGTACGGTCCATTTTTCTTTGCCGAGAACACTGTGACGGGGATAACCTACCTTGATATGCTTGAGTACTACCTTTTCCCACAGTTGAAGACTGATTCAAATGATTTCATCTACCAACAGGATGGGGCACCGTCACACTGGAATGGGAAAGTACGGGGATTTTTAAATCGAACGATTCCACAACGATGGATCGGTCGCACTGGACCAAATGATGCAGCGTTACATTACTGGCCTCCAAGGTCACCTGACCTTACTGTATGTGATTATTTCTTGTGGGGGTTTATAAAAGACTCCGTTTATGTGACTCCGTTACCAAGCACGTTGAATGAACTGCGACATCGCATAACGGCAGCTGTGGAAGCTGTAACTGAAGACATGCTAGCTGCAGTTTGGGACGAATTTGAATACCGTATGGGCATATGCCATGCATTTTACGGGGGGCACATTGAACACCTATGGACAGGTGCAATAAAAGCTTTTTGAGTTCCACTGTCATGTAAAACAAAAATTATTTCTGTATGTTTATTAGTTTGAGAAATTCATCCACTTTGGCAAGTCTGTATCTTTTTGATACATCCTATATATATATATATATAGTTTTCATAGGAGTAAAACATTTTAACACTTCCTAGCTTATATAGTCTAAATTATTCTTTTTATTGTGAAAAGCAGGCATCTTCTTACCTTTAACAAAATTGTTTATAGCCATAACACAAGACAAGGAAGTAACATTTTATGCCAATGCAATCTAAACTGTGTATATTATTTGTGTTAGGTTATATAATAAACTACCTCTGTACTAGAAGAATATGACTAATGTTACCGTTTTTCGTAAGAAGTTATCTAATCTATTTGCTGTTAACTGCTATTACACAGTACTATCAAGGAATATTTAAATGATTTATTAAATGAAGAACTTGTAACAAATACTTACTTCTCAGTACATGCCAAGTATGGTGTAAATGGTTTCCTAATTACCATGTCAATGGTCATGTTTATGTACTTGATAACTCCTTATTTATGGTTTTATATTTTGGTAAGATGCATAAGTGAAATATTATGTATACCTTCTGCTACCTCATAGTAGTTTATATCATGTATTTATTTTAGTGTCAATCGTAATGATTACATGAGAATTTCTTATATTTTGTCAACTAATGAAACAGGCAAATAAATAAAATGAAATATGATTTTTGCCACTTAAGAGTCACAGAGTCTATATGGGTCACCAGATCTGTTAGGGTAAAAGCAAGCGCGACTGGATGACTGGAACAAAATCCTTTTATTTTGGTGACCCAGGTTATGTGGTGACCAGTACTATTACAGATGCTGATACCCTGCCTAGGATTGAATTGATTAGTTTATTTATACATCTATTGTGAGCAGCGACGCAGCATAGAACGAGATCTATAATTTGAAGCGGTCCCTAACAGCTTTAATGCGTTCAATGTTTCCAAATGGAAATCGAACCCTGGAACCTCGAGAATAAAAAGCATGCGCGTTAAATGTTAGTCTAGTGAGCTTACATCTGCAATTTTAAATTAAAGGTATCTCTTAAAAATCTTAACTTTTGAAATGTCCCCCATTTATTTTCTAGTAAATTGGCATCACAGAACGTTACACGATTTTCAACTGTTATCTTTGCGGTTAGTAGTCACGGAGTGCCGGTTAGCGCATGATCGTTATCTGTTTTCTGAGGCGGACTTATAGCAACTTGATCGTTATCTGTTTTCTGAGGCGGACTTATAACAACAGTATCTCTCACGATAACTGTTTTCCGCAGAACGACTAACACGAGGACAACCCGAGGGTTTAATGTCCTCAACCAAACCGGTTTCTTCAAATTCAGCAATTAGTCTAATCACAGTCGACTTATTTGGTGCATTCCATTCACCTAATATTCCACGAAGTTCGCGAACAGTTTCTGCACAACATTCATTCACCATATTTGTTTTCACTATGATGACAACACGCTGTTTTGTCACGAAACTATCCATTCCTACGTGTACAGTATATAACACTTTCACATGGTTACAATTTGTGAAATTAGTTAGCTTTTAGCAGTTTTGGTACGTCATACAAGTGAACTTATTACCATAATTAGCATAAAATAATAAATTAATTTTTTGTAATACAATCATTAAAAGAACTATCCAGCATCATGTTATCGACTACAATATTGATATGTCTTATAGAATAAAGAACTTTAAAGTTAATAAGCAAATGTTTGTTTCAGGAGAAAACAAGATAAGTGACTAGAACGCAAGCGAAAAGTTGGATAATATTTCAATATGTAATGAAAAAGGTGTATGTAGTCTTGCCGGAAAATTTGACTTCTGTTTACGTCAGTATGAAAAAGTCTAGGCTCACATTCATAGATACGTTTCTGCTAGTCTTGGCAAGCTTCTGAAGACCATTCACTTCATATTGGGTGTGTCAGTCTACCTTCGTCTATCGTATATACACTGTAGTTTACTTAAAGAAGTATAGTTTCGTCTTTGAACTCCCAAACCTAATAACCTCTTCTGTCAGTGCCATTGACTTCGTGACACGTGTAGTTCAGGAAGAGGCACAACAACTTCCGAAAAGAAAAAGGGAAAAAATGTTCGCTCCTTCAGTAGCTTCATGAGGACCATGCAAGGGATAACAGGGCTTCACCCCGTAACTAAAGATCCGTTGGTGGTCCTGTTTTGAATTTCAAAGTGGTTCGTGGCAAACTTAATTTATCCTTGGGAGTCGTGTAGTGTAATTTAGCAGCACCAGTTACCAGAAGGGTTAGGTTGCGTGAGCGTCCAAACTAATTACATTAGCTTTTATCTGTTGACAAGGGATAGACTCACAGATGTAGGTACGAATTCACAGAATAAAAGGGAAAAGAAAGTGAACATGATAATACCGTAACAAAGCCAGCTTTAAAATTCTGGATGGGGTCTAACATCAGATTGGATTACAACTGATAAGTTTCTCTGCTTCAAAATCTAATAGAGTAATGATTGCACGTAAATATACGACCCAGGAGTAACAACGGAAGAGGGCGTGGTTATTGCAAAATGCCTACGTATGGGTAATACAAGTACGTAGGAATACTTATTTTATTTCACAAGTATGTAAAAAAAATGCTGAATTATCAGCATATAACAAAGAATATTATTTCCAGGAAGACATATGTTTAATTGATAAGTATAAGTCAGATGAACAAAATAATATGACTAAGTCCAAATCATCATGCGTAGTATTTGAGAAAAAATACACAGAGTGAAAAGTAGTAATGCACAAATATTGGTATCACATCGGGAAGTATCAGAGATACGAATTCTGGTCAATTGTCGTTGCTCCAGAGAAGCATTACCCCCTGATCACTTCCTAAAATCAATGCTTTGCAGGGGCGTAGGTAGGAATTTGTTTCAGTGATCGGAAGCTCTTTTTGGAGTTCATATTGATATTGATTGATTTCGCATATTGGACCTGTGCATGAAGTGCGAATTGTATGTTCATCGAAAAAATACATTATTTTCTGTTCTTTCAATTTTACATATTTGTGAGTGTTCTTAATACCTGCGCACTGTGTCATTTTCCCCTCAAATTTCCCCGGGAGTACTCTTCGCCTAATTTATCTGACAGACTAAAGTTTCATAATAATAAAAGTATTTTGCTCACACATTTTCTTATTTTGCTTCATTTATTTAAAAAATCATAAATAATTAATCATTACTACTCTGTTTTGTTAAAGAAATCACGAAAAACCAATAATATATGAAGAAAACTGAGTTATTAATGAAAATGTAGAAGTTACAGTGTATGCGAACATTTTTTTGAGGATGACGGTACATGTGGCATTAACTCAGTAATCATTCAGCGTGCCTACCTTACACGTGGCTTTGTATATTGTTGATCAGAAGTAAATTGAAACAGATAATAGTAGCATTCATATCCTCAACATTTCGACCCTACCATCGTGAGATATTTGAAACCATAATACTAGTGCGAATTTTGTGTATTCATCTACCTGGTTCTCTCTCTCTCTCTCGTCCAATATTTTGGTTTAACCCCGTCTGGTACCACGAAAAAAAATTACACTAAAGATACCATGGGGTCAAATTTGACCCCACTTACAAACCACAACTATACAAATAATATAACAAGGAATTATATTTCTTTATCCAGACATCTTTATTAAAGAATGTGAACAACATTTTCATTATGCTTCAATATCAATGTGTTATTTGTGTACACTCTTCTTTAGCACATTGCACATTGCATTTACACAAGAGTTTTCGTTATTTCTGTAATTGCTCCTTTGTAGTTCTGTTTAATCGTTTGTAGTTTGCATACAAAATTGATGCACTTGGCTCTTTCGGCATATACTGTTTGAAACCGCATCTTCCTCGAAACCCTAGCAGAGATTCATCCACGGTACACCCACTCCCAGGAATGTAGTTTGCTTTGCAGGAGTCCAAAAGCATCTCAAAAACTTCCCCGATTGTGCAAATTTGTCAAAAGCCCTACGCTGGTCTCGAATACTCCTGTCATCGAATCTCAAGCAGTAAAAAAGAAATAAGAACCGTTTCGGACTCATAGCTGCAATACAGACCAGTTTTCCAATACCATCCATTGCCCAAATGCTTCACAAACTTTACTTTGAACCTTTAGTCACACAGAGAAGAAGTCATACTCCCAAAAGTTCTTTTAGTTCATCCTCATCAGTCTTGTAGGTGAAACAGCATCTACCCTTGTACGTGGTTTTCAAAGCTTCTATTTTCTGGTTTGTACGGTACATATCACGATCACAGATATTATTCGCTATCACGTGAACAGCGAAAATGCTTTCAGGGGAGTGTCGGCTCGACTTTCAGCTCTCTTACGACCTGGTTTTCGGCTTACTAAATTTCTTGCGGGTGTTCTTTTTGATCGTTTTGTCTTTGTTTCTCAGATGTATCTATCCTTTCCAAGCATCACTCTACTATCGTTTTCTTCATCGCACTCAGAATCATTTGCACTTTCCTCACTCTGGAATCAATCGCTTCGTTGATTCAGTCAGTCTGATCCCAAACTGTCCTGAATAGTCTTCTTTGTCACTGACTTCCTCCAAATAGGCCAATGTTTCTTCAACATATAGCTTTTGTTTCGCCATAATGTTGTTTTGTTTACCTCTCCTTGATAACAAGGTGTCTACTGATGCTAGCGTTGCCAACTACATGTGGTGTAATGTAGCCAAGTCTAGGAAGAAAATAGCTCATATTCCAGGAAAATATATTAGACTCAATATGATCCCATATTCAAAGAACTGTTCACTTTGCGATTGTAATTATTATAACTATTATTATTATTATTATTATTATTATTATTATTATTATTATTATTATTATTATTATTATTATTATTATTATTATTATTATCATCTGCTATTTATTTTGGTAGGAAAAATTAATACATAGGGTCTAAGTCATAAAAGAATGAATCTAACACATTACATAATTTAGAAGACAAGAGGTACCATGGGGTCAATTTTGACCCCAAACACTTATACTAGCAAATACCTGTCATTATGTAAACCCGAGGTCAAGTGTGTACTAAGCACAATTGCTGTCTGAAAGCAAAGGTAAAATACAAAGAAGGGCTTGAAGCTATTTCAAATGTATTAAAAGTTACAGCACTGGAAAGAACACTGGGGTGAAATTTGACCCCATGGTACCTGACGCGGGTTAAATATTATTTGCAAAAACCTTAGCGACCGACTTAACGGTCTCGTTAATTTCGTAAGATGAATATTTCCCATTGAAAATAACAAAAGTTTCGATTTATCTTTGCTCGGGTTTAGGGATGCGCACGAGACAAGATTTGAGACTGTCTCGTCTCGAAAATGTGCTGTAAAAGTGATGTCTCGACTCGAGAAACGTATATTTTTCTATTGGAAGAGCTGTGTCTCGACTCGAATTTTCTCAGGAAAATTCCGTCTCGACTCGACTCGTGCGCATCCCTACTCGGGTTGGTTTAGTCATTTTCTTATGAATCAACCATATTTACAAGTCAGATTTTCATTGCTCATTACTATGTCGCAGTTTTCCCCTGGTTGAATTATCTGTATCATCGTTAGAAGGAACCAAACAACGTAAAAAAATTACCTGTAGTTAAATGATATTGTTTACATATACGAGGTCCGTAAAGAAAGAAACCAAATTTTCTCAATATACCCATAATGGTACTTTACCATTTGTCGATGTTATTCAGATTTATCTCCTTCAAAATAGTTCCCTTTGCTATTGTTATGAACTTCGAAATAGTTTAGACCTCCTAGTAAAATTATCTTTCTCTCTTCTAAGGGTAGGAAACTGATCTTCAATTTGGATTTCAATTTTCATAATAGAAAGATGCCTGCAAGTTCTAAATCAGATGGAAAGATTGGGGTACAAGTTTTATTGTTCTCCGCCAAAACTCCCGAATTAGGAGCGTCGAATGTGCCCGGCGCCCTTGATGTTGAATCGATTCCCGAAATCCTTTCGTCGCTAGCTATTTCCGTCTTTGATTTATGGCCATGTTGAAACTGATTGTGGTCGATTTCCACAACTTATGGTTTAAATAAAAAGTTGTTGGAGGAGATGTAACCTATTCTTGGGGTGCTGAATGAATTCCAGAAAACTAGTTCTCGATATATCTTAGATTTTGCTCTCTGAAAATCAATATTGAAACCGGAAGTATAAATAAATTTCTACCAGTTCTAGTATCCATAGAGAGATAGGGGTGAAGATGATATATTTTCTAGAGACGTTGAATTAATTCCATAAAACCGCTTGTCGCTAACTATTATAGTTTTCAATTTATGGCTCGTAAGTAGTCGATCTCTATCACTTTCGATTAATGTATAAAATTAACAGAGGAGATGGAACCTATTCTTAGGACGCTAAATCGATTCTGGAAAACCCTTCTCAACATCTTTTACCGCTTTTGGTCTGATACCTGTTAACAAACAGGCGTAAATAGCCGTTCTATTAGATTCCCGAGACTTATGCATATAATAAACACAGGTAGAAGAAATATTATTCATCAAATTATTTTCGTGCAGATTAAGAAGATAGAAAGAATTCTTTTAAATCCGTTATTATGTCCTAAAGAATAACGGAGGCCGCGGTGGCTCAATGGTAGAGCGTTTATCTCTGTTGTGTGGGATCCCCGGTTCGAACCCAGCTCGCGCCAAGTGAGCTTTGTGGTAGATAAACACCGTATGCATGGGTTTTCCAGGAATTCTCCCGTTTCCTCAATTTTCTTCTTTCCAACATTTCATTCATTCTCATCATCACCGTCTCCTTTAGCCTAGTCAGCATAATCGTGCAACGTAAAACTCAAACCTATCATTTCATTTCTAAATAATAACCTAATGCATTCTACAGTGTTCTATTGCCGGTTAATGCCTCAATAATAGAGTACAGATTGATGATATGCTTGCAGATTGATATGCCATAAAATCGATTATTCATGCAAAAACAATGCACCGTCTGCCAGATAGTTACTACAAGCAAGAATAATGTCTATTTTGTTCAAATAGTGTTTCTTATGAGACGAGACAAGACGAGAAGTAAGGGGTTTTCGTCTCGTTTCCTAAATTTAATGGGTCTCGTCTCGTCTGGATCTTGGAAGACTTATTTCGCTCTTGTCTCGAAATGTTATTGTTCCGTTTTCTTAATTTATAGAGGGTCTATATTATATTGGATAAGCTTGCATATGTGCATTATTTTTATTCATATTAGTTTCATTTTTGTATATAGTTTAGTGGTTTAGTGAATTCTTTGTGATTCTTTTAGTGATTTTTCTGGTGAGTTTTAGTGAGTTGTGTTTGCATTGGCTGGCAACAGTGCCTTCAGTGTTCTATTCAAGTTGTGTCTGTGCATTCGACAACGTGCTGTGAAGTGCAACTAGCATATTCATTCATAGTTTTAGAAAAGCATATTTATTCATAGTTTTTAGAGAAACACTCATGTTCATTAATATACAAGATTTACATGTTCTTAACAGTGTTTTAGAGTGCTACTCAGTTTATGTGTGACCGAAGACAAAGTATGATGGTTTAGCAAGCAACCATGTGGTTTAGCAGCAAGCAAGCAACAGTTACTGCAGAAAGAAGTTAAGTAATTCATTGTACTAATATTTAAGTATTATATCATTATATTAACATATGAACAAAGCATGTCATATTTATCATATTAACGCATGTACCTTTAAATAAGAATTGAAGCAAATGACATCTAAAATATTCGTTAAGTCTTATTTCTCGTTCCTGCATGATATCTGGGTGAAACAATGACATGGGTTTAATCATACAGTTCATTAGCTGTGGATGTGATATGCGTGATTTGTAAATAAAGTACATAAACATATCACCCCTTTATACATAAGCATCAACATATTATATACACCCTAATTTGTTTCTTAATTTCATCTGGAGGTTATCACAACCGTTCTGCGTCACGCTTGGTTCAAGAATAGTGAAATATAACATTTAAACCATGATTATTATTGGAGTAAATTGTGTAATGACTTGCATATTTTAAACGTAGATAAATGCTCTTCATTGCTTTCGTACTACCGTTTATCAATTTGTAGTTTTTTTACTTATGGATCATGTAACACTTAAACAGGATTTGAGATTCAAGACTTATGTGAATTACGGTACTTGACAAATTTCTGTTTCGAAAACGAAACGGTAATTGTTGTGTTTCTTGCCTCGTCTCGATTTTAAAAAGGTTGTTTTCGAGATTATAATCAAGACAAGACGAGAAATTTCTGGTCTCGTGGACAACACTACGTTCAGTTCAGAATAGGATGAACTAGTGGACTTGCGCAGGGTGCGTCTGTAGGAAGTAAGTGCGTTAGTAACGGTGCGTATGCGCGTAAACTATAAATTTATCCAATCATTATGTGAACTACAATTTAAAAAATATAATTTTCGATTTGCTAAAATTTAAATACATCACGAATATCGACCAATATCCAGTTTTTGGTTTTCTTACGTCACAGTGAAATATTTTCCAGTATAAACTGCCAAGGCGCTTATAGAGATGTTAGCTTCGAATGTAGATTAACAAGTATCTCTGACACTTTCATTCACGAGGTCAACCCTTTGAGAGTTCTTTCTACAATACTACTACATATACTAATATCTTATGTGTTCTTACTTCGGTGCTAATTCTGGTTTGAACTTCCTATAAAGTATTTTTACGTATAATATGGATTCAAATGCTATCAAAACCAGTGGTGTATATAGGAGATTGTTTGGGGGGCGGCTTGAGAACCAGTAAAAGCATTTGTGTTGTACGTACCTAGGTATAATGCGAAGAAATAATCAAATTATTTCGGGGATCTTGAATACGATAGCTCCCTAAATGCGCCACTGACCAAAACATATTTGTTGCTCATTGCATTGTTTACTAAGAAAAATATCATGGTGATGGAGAAAACGTTTCAAGGCTGTATATCAGTTACATAAGTTACACGTTATTCGTCTACATAAATAAGTTTTTAGTTTCTGAGTTAGCAGGTTTTCCCCGTAAATTTTCCATCAAGTGGCACCCCATTCTTCTTCTCCACCTCTATTTAATTAAATTATATGATTCGCGTGAACTATCAAGATGTGTTTTCGACACAAGTGTTATAAGCTGGGAACTATCTGCTTACCTGTCTTTCTTTTTCCCTTAAAAATTAATAAAATCACTTATGTTCTGTCTTGTCATTTATTTATGATAATAATTATTATTATTATTATCATCCGAGTTACATTGAATATTTTAAATATATATTTTAAACATTCTATACAGAAGAAAGAATGTAAGGTTTGGTCCCAAGAAATTTTATATGGCTAAGTTTTATCCCGCAAAGTTCTGGACAGACTAGATTTTGTCCGGCAAACTTTTGGCTATGCGAGATTTTTGCCAGGCGAGATTGTGGGTCGCAAGATTTTGGTTGCTATGTTTCACCTGCAAATCACCAACAGATCTAGTATTTACTCTGTTGTGCTGGAAGGTCTACTACAAAATAGAAAATGCACGAATGTGGATATATGAACTAATATATCTTTCTGTAGATATAATTTTATTGATTCCGTGCAATTTCTGATCATTCCAATTTGCGACAAGGCCATTACTGTTCATGTATCGGCCACATTTGATTGAGAGTTTGATACGATTCTTCAGCCGAAAATAACAATAAAATAATATTATATATATATATATATATATATATATATATATATATATATATATATATATATATATATATATATAAATATATATATATATATATATATATATATATATATATATATATATATATATATATATATAGTCAAAATAAAGCGAAAAACATTTCACTTGCTTACCTTTGGAATACCAATATTTGATCCAAATGATCTAGACTCTCAGAAATATTGTCATATTTATTTATTTATTTTGTATATTACTGTTACACACACGCCTGAAATGCCATGATTTGTTCTTTCATCTTCCCAGATATTTCTTTTTAAGTTATAAGCTTTATTTTTTAAAGTTACATTCCACGATTTTGGAAAGAAAAATATTGGTGACAATTCTTTTAGTTTTGCCTTCGTTCTGTCGTGTCTCCTTCTTCACGCGCAAGAATCAAGATTTAGGATCAAAAATGGTTGAAAATGAAAATAGGGAAACTGCACTCAGTTTGAGAAGGCTTATGATAAAATACAAGGAAAAATATGTACAGGAAGATAAAGTTGTCTCATTTTTGACAACAGCCAGTCTTGCCTCCCACAACCCTTTCTTCTTCCAAACCATGTGATCAGTTTGTCAATTAACATGACTTCGAAGATATGCATTCTCCTCATTATTAGATGAACCATCTCTTGTCATTTCGTAACTTGTTTCCTTCCCCTACCAACTTTTTGAAGATCAGCAAGTAACAATGGTGTGAATAGATCTGCACCTCCAAGAGCAGGAAAAACCATACTGATTCTCCAACACTTGTTTGTGTATATATATATTTATGTTGTTTCCAGAGTTGTCACATTTCCTTGTAAAAAGTAGTATTAATGAACTATAAGAGCTAGTTTAAAAGTAAAAAAAAAATGAACATGTAGTATTGGGGTAGGTTAACATTTGGAGAAAGTTTGAACTGCATAAGACGAACAGTTTTCATAATACTTTGGAAAGAAGTTCCCATGTTATTATATAGGTATTGATGATCTCAGCTGAGAACATTAGACACGGCCTTAAACGCTCCACCACATCCAAATAATGCTCTTTGTTGATGGTAGGACCACGTGGAACATATTCATAATGAGCACCTCCACAATAATAAAAGAAAACAATTAGAATCACTTTAATGTTTGAGCGACTTTGACGTCTTTTTTGTCTCGGCGAAATTTTTCCACCTATTGGGATGACTCCGCCTTTGTTTAAACGTTATAGCGATAGGCCCAATTCCAGTCAACTATTACGATTTTAAAGAAACTTTGTTTTTGCACGATTCGAAAGGCGATCACATATTTCCATACGGGTTTGTTTTTGTTCGATTTTTAGCAACTGTGGAACAAATTTCGCAGCAACACGATGTATGTTCAGTTTTTCTACTACGATCATGTGGCAAATTAGTGATATCTACTTCTTTCACTGTTTCGCGGACGATGAAATAACGATTTCATCGTACAATATAGTACTCTTTCTGAATGCGAACGTAATCGCATGACCTTAATAGGCATCCAGGTTTAGCATTGTCTTCGATGGATGTTATTTCTGTTTTGAAACGCTGAAACTATTTGCAACAACGGGTTTGGCTCATACATTTTTCCTATATACATTCTGCAACATTTTCAAAGGTTTATATAAATGCCTTGCCCATTTTGGAACAAAATTCGATTCTTATTTTCGTAATACCGAAAAATTGGCACAAGCATTTAACGCAACTTAACTCCAATGCACAATGACAAAAGGCAGGATGATCAAATTACTGTTTAAATGCTTGGCAATAATCCAACTTCGCAGGTTGGCAAGCAGAAAATCAAGAACTCTTTCGTTGAGCGTATTCTTTCGGAAATTGTTTCCTTTTGGAAAGACCTCGTATATGGAACATAAATAAACAATCTATTCCAGCAGAGTAAAGCCTAAGAATTCGTGTTCAAACTGTGCAGAAAAGTTCACAAAATCCGGCCACAGTTGCTCAGGGTGGGTCTACTGATTCTCCACGGTAACACTCGTATGCTCATCGCTAATGATGTGCGTACAAAGCTTCACAAATACGGTTGAGAAATGTTACCTCATGCTCCCTACAGTCCTGACCAGACTACGACCTGCTTCCAAAGTTGAAATAACGTATGCGTAGACGTCGGTTTCCAAGTCTGAAAAAGCTTTCTGTAGCCACTACCCGAACCAATGGAGAGATTCACAAAAATGGCGTCATTGATGGAATACAGAAGCTACCTGGACGTTAGGATTTCGTCATTGCCAAGCAGAGAGATTATTTAAAAACCTATGTAGACATCATCTCCAAATAATTAACGTGTACGTCACAAAAATTAGTGTGCGTTATTTATGAAATGACCCTCGCTGAGATCGAAAGTTTTAATTTGTTCTAAGTTAAAAATAAGCACCTACAAAATTGAGTTGTTCGTCAATCACCTTCCTACGCAAATACGAGAACGACAGGTATATTAATTTTGTGCTCACCACAGCGTACTAGAAATTAACATCACATACAACAACTCATTTTAATGTTAACTCACATTCATAAACACAACTTATATTCTTTGTAGTATGTAACTAAATTTTCAAAACAATTGAAGTTATTTCTTTGAAAGACTCGGCCTCCACTTCATTTATGAGAAAGAAGTACAGTTTATTACACGTTAATTAGTAGACAATTAATAACGGTAGTTGACTATGGAGCGAAAATGGATGAAACTCTTTTAGAGCAGACATTTTGTGTCCGCCACAGATTATTTCTCCTCTTTTCTGTCTCTTCGTTATATCTAAGTTTAATTACACTCCTCCAATTTCGTAATTACAAGACTGGGAAACAAAGGAAGAAACGGAGAAAGCAGTTTGTACGAGTGCGTCTAAGGTTCTTTCATTCTTAGAGAAGTATTTCCAAGAGGGTTCATTTATAATTAAATTCTAACAACAAGACGAAGGAGAATATACTACATATTTGCTACGACTGTAGGTGGATAGCCTTCCACTAAAATACTTTATCCATAATTTGTGTCCAACTTATGGAAAACTTTTGTTGGAAAACTTTTGCATTAAAGTTACATGCATGGCCGCCTGTAGCAAAGGGCAAGTGGGCAATTGCCACTCTCCTGGATTTTTCGAAGGATACTCAGTTGGACATATATGTCAAATGACACTAATATGCTCTCATATAGTATTGTACTTAATATATTTATAGTAAATACTATAGTACTAGAATTTATTTACTGTAATAAGGATATATGTGTAAATAACCTGTTTTAAATTTGTTTTTCATACTGTGTATTATGTGCATACGTACGTCAACGTGTATGTCTATTCGACTTTGTGCTTTTGTACTATATGCACAAGTGCGTCAACATGTATGTCTATTCGATACTGTGCTTATATATTATGTGCACACGTGCGTCATCGTGTATGTCTATTTGACACTGTGCCTGTGTATTAGTCTTATCCTTCTCCGCCTTGGAAAAAATCACCCGGCTATTCTAGTTATCTGTACTAATATGCCCCTTGTACTTATACAGGGTGGCGTGGAGCCGACAGACAAATTTTAAAGTTGACTATTGCGCAAGCACGATGGCTTGGAGTGGGTTACTGGCAGGAAATTGGAAGAGAAGAGGATGCTATTTAATAGGATTACAGTTACCGTGGACATCGTTGGAGAGTTGAACAACGTGCTTTCTGTGTTCGTACTTGTTATGAAGGGAAGTCCACCATTAAAGTACAGCGATCATTCAGACATTTCATTGTTTTTATCTGACATTATGCTAAAGGTCAACTGCAACTGTTGCTGAGTTCTTATGAAATGGCATCCTATCTACTTTCCATCCCCCAACCACAAACTCTCCAAGTTATCGCGCCTGCGCAATATTCAACATGGAAACTTGTCAGTCGACTCGGCGCCACTCGTTATTAGCATGCTTCCGCTGCTTAAAGTCCTAATTCGTTACTAACGATTCATTCGTAGGCTTCCAGAGAAGAGCAAATTATACACGTGCTTCCCAAAGAGTTTAGGTTATTTGTAAAACATCCATCAGAAAAAAGGTTATAGGGTTTGGTAAATTAATTACAGTGTTACTTTGCAAAACAAACTTAATCCATTCTAGAGCCTTGTTCGAGCTTCAAGACTATTTCTCTCCTTTAAAATAAAAGAAAGTGGATTAATTCTCTTCTAGGCAGGTGGCCGCAGTGGCTCAGTGGTAGAGCGTTTACCTCTGGTGTTTGGGGTCCCTCGTTCGAGCCCAGCTCGCGCCAAGTTAAGTTTGTGATATACAAACACCGTGTGCTTGGGTTTTCTCGGGGTTCTCCCGTTTCCTCTCACTTTCTTCATTCCAACATTTCATTCATTTCTAATCGTCACGGTCCCCTTTAGCCTAGCCGGCATAAGCGTGGGACATAAAGCTGAAGATTTCATTTCATTTTCTCTTTTAGAACCCACGAACTAAAAGTTTCACAATAATTTTTAACAGCAAATACACTTGATTTAAATATAAACTATTAACAGATATTTAAAAACAATGTTTGAATAGACGGAATCATAAATTTAGTAGCGAAAGTCACACAAGATGCTTTCACTATACAGCTTTGAATTGAACGACTAAGTGGTAAGGTGGCCTAAATACAGTTAAAATATATACAAACACACACGAAGAATGGGCTAGGAGTATTAATTCCAAAGCAGTGTCCATATTCCGGAGCAAAACTGCTAAAAGTTTTCGTAATCCAAGTTGTTCGAGTTTTAAGGGGTTGATATTACGGAGACAATGATATATCTTCTCTCTTTCATAAAATTTTCTAGTCAAGCAGTCGTTCTGCTGATACCATTTAGCCCAAATACTGTCCATTATTACGTAAGGAAGAACTCCGCGAAACCAGAACTCAGACAACTTACTAACTTAAAAACCACAACACCGATAAGTACAGAGTTGAATTGGCGCCACGAGAAAGTAAATTGCACAATTATTGTTTTATTACATTAATATATTACTGCTAGTACCTTGATTTGTCAGATTTTTGAGTGTCAATGGTGATCAGCTGTATCTGTAATTACGTTCATAAATAAGACAAATAAATAAATGTAATATTTTAAAATGATAATTTCACAACAGTGTTGTTACGAAATTTGTATTTATTATTGTTTCTCATTGCAGTGTCTTCATTGCTTTGGTTGTTTCATTCTAAAATGATACCCTGAGTTACGAACTATTTGCATACATACGTTAGTAGACTCAGTAGCAAATCAACGTGCTTTAGTAGCATGTGTCTTTATATAGTTGTTTGGAACTAAAACGGGATATATAATAGCAGAAAACATAATTAGTTATTTAAGTTAAAATAACGATCTTGCAAAGACAAACTTAAATGTGGAATGTTTACCTGGTAATTTCTAACTTTACGCGCTGTGACGTCATATTCTTCTTCTTCTACCATCAATAAATACAACAAACAGTAACAGCAGCAGTCGGTAGAACAAGCTTCACGTTATGCAAGCAGTGATATCAAGTAAACAAAAGTGTTGATAGCAGAGTTCGCTATTAACACTTCCCTACGGACGCCGACAGTTTTTTTTTTTTTTTTTTTTAATTTTAGTGTATAAGTTAAACACAAAGAATATCAGCAATTTAGAAAGCTAGCCATACAAACGGTGTGACAAACATCTTGGCATTTGCGCTCCAAGTTCTTTTTAAATGCTGCTAGCAAATAAGAGGCCAGCGGTATTGCCACGTTTGTTTTGTACACATCCACGTCTATCCCCTGCCACCTGATCGCGCTGTAGTTTGCCTGCTTAGCCATAGCCACACTCCTTTACCACTTGGCAACGTCGCGTCAGAGCTTGCGTTTTATTCGTTTAGCAGAAATGCCAAGATGTTTGTCACAGGCTTTAGTATCTGCAAAATAGAGAACATGACGTAAGAGAAGCTTTGGAAACGCTAGTTTATTTAACAATTTTGTAGATTATCACCTGTCTCACGTTCTACGTTTTTATATAGGGTGTTTAAAAACCCGACCTCGTTTTGGGAGGTGATTCCTGACACCAAGACAAGATGAAAAGTATAAACCAACCTGGGAGCACAAATGCTTCCTTTCGGAGTTATAGGCTGCCGAAAACATAAAAATAAAAGTCAACTTTAAAGGTCCGTAGGTCGAATACTATGGGACCTACCGAAGTCGGGTCAAGACTTCACGAGGAACTAGTATGTGCCCTATCCAAATATCCATGTTTCAGAATCCTCCGATACTTCCACAACCATTTCTATAGAGGTAGTTGGTGAGTACTTTAAATTGTATGCCTGTAGCCAGACTCCCTGTATAAAAATTGTTCCGTGAGAACCTTAAGATTTTGGATTTTTGGAATAATTTTTGGGGCTATGGGCCTTTAAATTTCATTTTTTCGTGGTTTCGGTAGCTTATAACTCCGAAAGTAAGCATTTGTGCACCCAAGTTGGTCTATACTTTTTGTCTTATCTTGGTGTCAAGAAGGGGCCGCGGTGGCTCAGTGGTAGAGCGTTCACCTCTGGTGCTTGGGGTCCCGGGTTCGATCCCAGCCCCTCCAAGTGAACTTTGTGGTGGACAAACACCGTATGCGTGGGTTTTCTCGGGGTTCTCCCGTTTCTTCCCACTTTCTTCATTCCACCATTTCATTACTCATCATCACCTTCTCCTTTAGCATAACCGTGGGACTTAAAACTCAAAAATTTCATTTAATTTTTTTTGGTGTCAAGAATCGTCAAGTCGGACCGAACCGCGAACCGCGACAGCTTACCGTCAAATATTTGGTGGGCCGATGTTGGCTTAACGCGGCGGTACCGTTACGATATTACACGAATTCCGCAATTTTAACGTCATGGCGGTAATAAAGCGGCATTAGTCGTTTCTTCTTGTCTGAACCGCTTGTGCGGGCTTGAAACCACAAGTACTGCCATTAAACCGCCACACGGCCGCTTTATAATCACCAGTATCACAATTATCCCGCCACGTGGGCTCTTCTCTGCCGCCTTTAACCATCTACTCTCAATTTTGCCAACAACGTATTTCAGTGGTATTTATAGCGTGAAAGTTCTATACTAATACATAGTTCAAACACAAAATAACTACTGCTATAATGTACTTGTATGTTAACACCAAAAACATGGCCTTTCGAGCACAGAAGTAACTAGCAATTGTCAGTGAGAATTTTTAATTGGATTTTAATTGTTGCAACGAGCAGAGCTTTCTGCAATATATTTGACATTTTTTCCAAGTAACGAATAACGTAACATGTTCTGTTGTAATCGGTCACGAAAATAGTTCTGTAAGTTACTAAACAGTCTGACAACGGTTACACGAGTAGCAGTGCTGCCACCTATTGTTCTTGTACCCTAGGAACTGATGTTACCAAGTTCTCGCCATCATTCAGCGGTCTTTCGTTGAAGTCTTTCTAGAACACCACCTGGCGGAAAAACGACAGCTCCCAGCTAACTTTCGGAAGATGACGGCAGCTTCGCTCCCCTTTCGGTTTCTTTCCGCTTGGAACCGAAAGCAGAACGACACCAGCAGTCATTTTTTCTTCACTTCGGCGGCTATCCGCCAAAAGGCAACGGCGGACCGATGATAGTTGGCAGCACTTTGCACACGGAGTCGAACGTTAACGTGTTGTTTTGAAACACCCTGTATTTTTAAGTTTCATTTACTTATTCTGTAGTTAAAAAAATGGGGTGAACTTAGCGAAGAGACTTTAAAGTCAGCCCAGAACCTCTTGTCCTTGAGTGTTATTGGTTCTGGAGATGTCTGTCCAAGCAGTGATGCCACTTGAAACGTTATGAAATCCCATCTTGAGAAGTCAAAAATTCTCATTTTTTCTTAAGTTTCACACGTTATAATAATTAAAAAATTAACATGTAAATTTTATATCCATATACATATATATAGAATGATATGAAGAGAGAGATATATGAAGCCATTGTATGATACTCACTTTTATCCGTAAATGTTGATCTTCTACGAGTAGGGAAAGTATATTTTGTTCTCAGGATTTAATATTTGCAAAGTGTCTTTGAGTCATCGTCTTCTAATGAACGTAACGATACTCTAAGAATTTTATTCTCTGAACATTTTGTATCAAACATTTTTCAAGTCAGTTGTTTCTTATTTCTTAATTTACTTTCTTCGGTTATTACTTTCTTTTTTAAAAAAAAAAAATACCAGAGCACAATTGCCGTGTTTCGGACGGTTTCTTTTTTAAATTACAAATTACTTCTGTACTAGCATGCATGAATTTTCCGGTAACACAATTTGACGACTGGCACTTGTATCAAGATTATTGAGGACTCATTGGTCTAATTTTCGTCCATAGACAATTTTGTTCTGCCAATGAAGTATTATATATATATATATATATATATATATATATATATATATATATACATATATATATATATATATATACACGAGGCGTATCCGGAAAGAAAGTACTGTTTCACATTCCCGCCCCTGCTGCGCTGCGATCGGCGTTCTGCGCTTGCGCGCTAATTCTTCTTCGTCTGTTCGCAACTGACGCCATTTTGGTTGCTGTGCGTAGTGTTGTCTGTTTACACTGGAAGTTTAAAATATCTAAGACAACTGACGATCTCGCCGACTGTGAGATTCGTTCGGTAATTCGATTTTTAAACGAAGAGAATGTGAAACGGATAGAAATTTAATGTCAAATTAAAGATGTTTATGGTGAGAACGCAATGACTCATGGAATGGTGAGAAAGTGAGTAAGGATATTTAATGAGGCTAATGTCAATTAATGTCCACGATAAGCCCCGGAGTGGTCTACCTTCTGTTTTGAACGATGACTTGGTGAGAAAAATCGATGAAAAGTCCGTGAGATCAAGTATTTCACTATAACAACGCTTTCAGGCGAATTCCCGACGAAGTGAAATTCGCTGTGCAGCAATGGTTCTCATCACTGGCTTCATATAGTGTCAAACTCACTGGCGGCAATGTTCTATGAAAAAGGACTAGACCGCTACGCAAGTGCCTCAACAACGCTGGAAACTATGTGGAAAAGTAGTGTAAGATATGCTCTTTCTTACAAAACGGTATATATATATATATATATATATATATATATATATATATATATATATATATATATATATATATATATATATATATATATATAGATAGATAGATAGATAGATAGATAGATAGATAGATAGATAGATAGATATG
This sequence comes from Thermobia domestica, assembly GCF_964235325.1. NCBI lineage: Eukaryota > Metazoa > Arthropoda > Insecta > Zygentoma > Lepismatidae > Thermobia > Thermobia domestica. Next base: position 263,194,719 of record NC_137462.1, on the reverse strand, counting down.
AAAAATCCCATGTATACTACTAATTGACACAAAAATTCACTTTATTTCTTTTCAAAGAACTAGTGTCAAAATATCTCACGTGTTTTTTTTTTTTTTTTTTTTTTCTTGTGGCTTAGCATCACTGCGGCCAAGATAAGAAGTTCTCAGGAGTCATATTACTTTTTCCAAGAAGGTAAGTCCTGTCTCTCCAAGTCAAATTCCTATCGCACTTCCTACCTTCTTTATTTTCCCTTATATTTTAAAATGTCTTTATATTTTAAAATTTTATACTTAGTGTTTAGACGTTTTCAGATAGAAATTACCAACCTCATTCACATGTTATCATAGAAATTCTAACCCCAAGCGAAGCGGTTTGTAGAGTTTTGCAAACACCTTGCCCACGATGCGTCCGTTTGTTTAGGCGCTGTTTACTAGTTTCATTTACTATTTGTTTAGGGAGCACGGTGGTTTGTGGTAGGGCGTTTATCTGTGGTGCGTGATTCGATCCTTGACCAAGCAAGTTTGTAGTGGACAACATTGTGTCCGTGGGTTTTCTCGGGTAATTCACGTTTCTTCCTACATTCTCATTCCACTAATTCTTCCACTATCGTTCACTTGCCTTAATTACTGTCTCCTGTAGCGTAAAAAGCATAATCGTGGGACGTTAAACTAAAATATTTCATTTTCCTGCTTGTTTATTTATACGTTCCTCATTCAGACATGACTGATTTAGGCAGGAATCCAAACGTTTTAATAAAAAAAAATTGGAAGTAGTATAATACGTAATCGTTGATCAAGAAAATACCTTTTTTTAAAAAAAATTCTCGGTCGTAAGTACCATTTCTGAGTCGAAATCTGAGTAGGGACAAGAAATAGCACTAGTCGAATAATACTCAATATATAGAATATTAGAAAACGGCATGTAAAGAGAATGGAAATATACGCATGTAAAATTGGCTGAAAATATTACAACTTTAGTACATATGGGGTTTGGCATTGAATAAATATTTAAGGATGGTATTAATGTTAGGTTTGACCGAGCCTGACTTCTGGTTGATAGGGATGGGCACGAGCGAGTTTTCATTGAAACTCCACTCGAGTCGAAATAGACATCTTTGAGCTCAACTCAAGAACGCTGCTCGAAAAATTTTCTCCGTGTGTAGTTTCAAGTTCTTCTTCAAGAATCCTACATAGACAATATAATTATATTCAATGCTACTTACAACTATTATTATTATTATTATTATTATTATTATTATTATTATTATTATTATTATTATTATTAGTAGTAGTAGTAGTACTAGTAGTAGTAGTAGTAGTAGTAGTAGTAGTAGTACTTGTACTTGTATAACAACACTGTACATAAACATGGTGGTTTGTAGCTCACTACGAAAAATTAGTTGACTGCTGACTTCGGTAGTCGTGAATTCTACAAGGCAAGGACATCGTTCACAAGGTTCTGGGTTTGAGTTCCGGAGGAGCAAGTGTTCAACCTCGAGCCAAAAAATTGTTAGGCCTAAAAGTTAGAGAGTTCCGGCTAAACATGTTCAAAACTGCTCGGCCCAGGTTTAGGGTTGTCAACGGCTCTAGTAGCTCGGCTCACAGCTCATTCACTATCGAGTCGATCCAACAGCTCACCGAACCTAGCCAGCTGGAGCGGATGGCTCACCCAACCACGCCAGCTCGAGCTGTTTGCTCAGCTGACTCGGTTGACATCACCACCTGGGTCGGGCTTCTACTTGGTATTAAAACTTTGACCGTGCGGGTCTCAGCCTTGATGTAAGAACTACAGTATATTGTAATGTTTGGTAGAGTCAAATGATAGACCGGGTGTCTTTTTCCCTTCACCAAGTTTTATTACGAAATATAATATAATAAGTACAAGTGTCTTTAATTCAATGTCTCTTCCTCAATGACCAAGTGAAGGAATACTAAATGTTTTGCCGGGTGCCCCTTCCACTCATGGTAGTTTCCAGAACGCTTTAGCAGGTTGTTGGTTAGGCTTGGATTATAAGTTTAAGATGGATCCCTATCCCAGTGCGACATAGGGTAAGGAAGAGGTGCTCCTAGTCCACAGCGACATAGGAAGGTAAAGTTTAGGCGATCAGTTGGTCGACTGATACTGGGTCCCTCGGTGGTCCTCCTTTTATTTGTCCTCCTCGGGTCCTTCCGTGAGATCCATCTGCTTTCGGTTTCCCTCGGTGTTCCTTCCGCGTTGGCTTGCTGTCTGCTATGATGTTTGTAAATAATAGCACGTGTTGAGTTGACACGTGCGTCTGTTGTGATGTGGGGATCCTTGCAATATACTTGTATTGGTGCTCACGACATTTGAGGCTGTATAGTTATAAAAATCCATTATCGTCTCGTTAATTGAGACGAGATGAGATACGAGTAGTGTCCCATCTCCTGAGCAACAATAAAAATATTCCACATTACTGCTTACACTTCTCATGCCTTTCGCTTTCCAGTCAACAGTCCTGAGCAACGTTGTTAATCGTGACGGGGACACACAGCCTCGTTGCTGACGTCCCCATTAATTCCCACTATTAATTTATTCGCTTTCTAGTATAATCAGGCAATAATTTCAAAACGAGTTAAAACGAGCTGAACAAGCGAGCCATTTATCAGACTCGAAACTCGACCTCAAAACAGTGACTCGACTCGGAACTCGACTCGAGAAAATTACCTTTGACTCGACACGAATTTACTTCGAGTTTCGAGTCAAGTCGAGTTTTAGCTCGATTCGTGCTCATCCCTACTGATTGATCTTTTTTCTTAAGCGAGCGTAAGAAATCTCTGAGAAGTATACGTTTCCGTGGCTTCTCACTTACAATAGTTTTCGTATTCCAGTTTCAATGAAACTTAAGCTTTCGTTAAGACTTAATATTATTTGAGATTGCAACTCGTCCAGTATCAAATAGAACATAACCGTGGTGTGTAAAGCAAATAAATCACTTAATTTCATTTACTTAAAAACAAATTTTCCTTTCTTAGACTTTTCCGAATAGCGAATAGTAGTCCATAAACTAATAAAATTCAACATTAATAAAACACAGTAAAATACTCGAATGAATTAAATCACTACTTAAATCTCGTTTTTTTTTTTTTAAAAAAATAAATGTTCTGAATTTCCGAAAAGGCAGGATTTGTAATCATTTCTTAAAAAAATTACTAGAAACTTCAGCGTTATACTTGCAATAATAAAGCCTCTTTATTATTTTGCTATTTGCATAAAATGATTTCTTACATGGAAGGTAGTAAATTGTAACCGACTCTTGTTGAAAGAAGACACAGCATTCGATCCGGTGTGGAGCTTAGAAAAGCATTCCACTCACGAATAGTGGAGACAGCTCAAGACTCGAAAGAAATAAGTAGATTTATGGGAATGGATTGAAAGTTGACCATTTTGAACGTGATCTTGTGTCACGATTGCGGAAACAAGCCAAAACGTGAAGGTACTACATAAGTATACGGTTTCCAGAATGTTAGAACTCTGATTGAAACAATGAAGTGATATTACTGGGATTTCATAGCCAAAACTACATCAGAAGGTAAGCTTATTTCTTGTTATCTTAAATGATATTTAAGTTCTTCTTTCTTACAACAGAATTCTTTGTTTCAATTACAATAGATCATAATTTTTTTTTCAGCAAACTCTGAGTAACTGCACCTAACTGTATGGTATAATCAGGATAATTACAACTCAAAACATTATTAAATTATTTGTTTTACTCGCTTAGGAAAATATGAATGACTTATCGAAGAATTATTTATGGACGGAGAATTTGATTGATGTGATTGACCGTTATAATCAATAACAAAATCTTTTAATTTAACGTCCCACGATTATTCCCTTTAAACTAAAAGAGGCGAATGAGTAAAATCAAGTTAATGATTATGAAAGATTTGGTGGAATGATAATGTGGGAGGAAACGGGATTACCCCCGAGAAAGCCTACGGACACGATGTTGTCCACCACAAGCTTACTTGGACGGGGATCGAACCAGGGAGACCAGCAGTAGAGGTAAACTCTACCACTGAGCCACCGTTACCTCCGATATAGTCGACAACAATTTGCAAGTATGCGACGCTGTGAGTGCGTTTGTTCCACAATAAGTTTCTTGTTCTTTCAGGCTAATAAAACAAACTCTCCAGGTTGAGGTTGATCCACAAGGTTTGTTCACATAACTTCTTGGCTGTGTATTGTTTTAAATCTTTCCATTGAGGGCAGTATTGATTCATTACGTCTATTAGTAAATATACAAGTACTCTGTAAGTATAGTTATCAGGAAAACACTGGAACATGCAGTGAGAAAGTTCTACCCACAGAAAATAATGCGCACAAACTGTAAATTCGACAAAAAGAAAATATTCAAAATTTGAAAAACCAATCACACGATCGGTGCACAGTAGCGCCTCTAACTTGCGACGGCGGAACTACATTCACTCTGCTAACAGCTATTTGGAAATTTTGAACGTAACCATCGACTAGTACATGGTAAATGAATCGTGGTGTGCAAAGATAAGAAAATAAGCAGGAAAAAGTATTTCTTAACTTAGATCAAGGAACAAATGAAAATATGATGCTTTTTTTTTGTGTTATTAACGGCTACAATAGGAGAAAAATAATGAGTAGCAGCTAGATGGGCATCAGGGTTATTATTTAACTGATCTTTCCGCATTGAATCAACCACTCAGAAAGACAAGGGAAGCAGTTGGGAGCATGCTGATTACTGATAAACAATGACATCAGTGCGAAATCCGATCCCAGCGCCTACTCCTTGAGACGGAATACCAACTTGATTTGTTCTTTTTCACCGAGATAACGATCAAAACCAATTTCCGCAGCGCATGTAGGAAGATGCTTGTTTGTATATATTCGTGTCTGTGATGGTACCCGTAAGATATCGTCAAATACTGTCGTGCAAAGTGAATAGTCTGTTAAAAGATGATAGAAAGAGGGTTTGTCTAAGTTGAAGTTGAAATCCATGAGGAATAAGGAGGTGAAATCCACTTTGAGTTGCAAGTCCACGCATATAGACTACACAATAAGTGTGATAATGAAATTATTTTCCACATTAAGTTACGTAAGAATTATTTGAATTTTATACGGATTTAACAGATTTTTTCACTATGTCCCTTTGATTGGGGTTAAACTGGTCAGCGATAAAGGGTTAAAAGATGGAAATTCAACTTTAACTTATAGTGTTTCCACATATACCTCATATTATAATTGTCTCAGGTTTTTACATAATATTATAATAGGGGTAACCTAGACATCGAACACCACTGGTGATGGAAACATCATTTCCTCCGGTAAGCGGCACATTCAAATTCCGCTCAATGTATATGAATCAACCTCTGTAATAGCTCAACTGGTAATGATTGGATTTTGTATAATACGTAGTTTCTTTCAATCAAGCACAAAAACAATATTGGCTAATGTTTAGTGTCATCATGTAAATTTTAGTACCTCAAAATACGTCTAATGTTTTCATTTATGAGTGGCTATTTTCAACTGAAACAAATGAAGATGGTAACATAACCTTGGGCAAGTATGGAAATTGAATTCTTCTTATCCACAGTTATATTCATATTCTATATTTCTATTCCTATGTTAAATGTGATTGTGACTTCACGGTGAAAACTCTTCAGTATTAGAAATAAAATATTTAAGTTTAACGTCCCACGTTTATGACATTTAGGCTAAGGGAGACGATGATTAAGGCAAGTGTCATGATGAAAAATTGGTGGAACAAGAACGTGGGGAAAAACAGGATTTCCCGAGAAAACCCTCGGACATAAGATTTTCCACTACAAACTTACTTCGCTCGGGATCGAACCAGGGGCTCTACGCACCAGAGGTTAAGCGCTTTACCACTAAACCACCGTGTTACCCCTACTTCATTATTGAAAATATTTTTTCACTTTACTCACAGTCTGTTTACGATATCCAAAAATTTAAAACAATATATTCGATTACTTAATCGTGTACAAGACTACCTTCTTGAAATTTCTGAACAAAGGTAAAATCTCTACATCACTGCGGCTTAAAGTGCATTGTATTTCTGTACAATAGTTTAGACTAGTTATTTATTTCATTAGCTTGATTCTTCTTCAAGTAATTTTTATAATAGCTTAACTGGTAATAATTCGCCTCACAATTCCCTAATTCTTAAACGAAAGAATCACTAAAATTAAGTTTGTAAAAGACAGATTTTATTTCTTGTAATTATATCTAAATATAGGACCAAAATCAAATCTTTTATACATCAACATTTCCTTCAAAGATGGAAGAGTTAAATATAAGGTGTGATCAAAAGGTACGGTGACTGTAGTTGCACAGTGCCACCTGTCAACCTTTTATTAATTTTTACAAGTAAGCAGATAGTTTTCAGTTTGAACAAGTTGTGAGGTGTCAGTTGTTTTCTAGAGGCAGAACAGTGTTGATGTGATAAGATTGACTATCGCACGTCAACATTAAGTTTTGTTTTAAGATGCAAAAAATGTGCCAAACAAGCTCAATGTTAAAGTCAGTGTATGGCGATGAAGCGGTAGCGTATTGAAGACTGTTTACAAATGATATAAGCGATTCAAAAATGGCAACGATTCGGTTGAAAACTAGCAACGACCGGGACATCCTCTGACGTCAAAAACAGAGTAAAACGTGTAAAAAGTGACACAAATGATTCGTTCTAACAGGCGAATGACCATACGACAGATTGCCGAAGAATATGTCACACGGGTCCATGAAAAGCATTTTAACCGCCGATGAAATAGGAAAGTGACTTCTTCCTTCATCACAAAAGCGCACCGTGTCACAAATTGTTTTTGATCCGCGAGTTTTTGGCAGACAAAATATCCCTGTCTGTCCGTACCCGCCTTACTCACCAGATTTAGCACCATGCTACTTCTGGTTCTTCCCAGAAATTACAACTGTGCTTAAAGAAAAACGTTTTGACAGCATTCCTGACATTGAGAAGACCAGAACAGAGCACCTGAACGACCTTCCAAAAGAAGTCTTCCAGAAATTCTTCCAGTCATGGATTCAGCGTTGGGATAAGTGCATTAGTAGATAAGGACCGTACTTTGAAGGAGATCAAATTAAATTCCATGTAAGATTATTACTTTGTTTGTAATAAAATTATTCACCGTATTTTTTGATGATGCCTCGTATTTGGTATAAGGTATTGATAGTGGCTAAAACAGCAGCAGTGATAGGACTCGAAATTTAATTTCACACAATTTTGTCAGGTAAAAAAAATTTTCCTTTCTAATATGATCAGCAACTTGTTTCCTATTGCAGTGGCAAAGAGGGCGAGTTTGTTTTGAGTGCCTGTCAGCTTACGTGGAATAAATAATAATGTCATGTGGCAATGATGTTCCGCAGGTAATGATGTGGTGGCTGACGCTGGTTATCAAAACAGTGTCTCTAATGAATGTGGAATGTACGGTTAATAAAGGTAAATACTGCGAACCACTTTGTTAGTATCATAGCGAATTTGAATTCTAAGTTTACTTCTTATTTTTGGAAGTATCTGTAATAAGTAGGTATGATACTCTGTAGAAGGTTCAATACTAAAAAACTACGGAAAAGAATTAATTATGTAGTATTGGAAACAAGTAATTAATAATCTAAGATTGTATATTTGCAGCAGGCAAAATAAGGTTCATCTGTAGGTTAGTTTGCTACTACTGAATGGGTAGGGGGTGATCTATAACCCCGTTTACTTTATTATCTTGTTTATAAATCTTACATTAAATACACGCAACTTATTGAACACTTATTTTATTTAAAACTCTGGAATGGCATTTCCTTGCCTGTGCCACTAATAGTGCAGAAAAGGAAACATTGCCAATGGAAAAATAACATGATCTTTTTCTATTCCACGAACTTTACCATTCTTATTCACTACATTGCTATCGATCACATACTTTTCATATATGCATGACTTCGACTTTTCCATTACATTGTCTCTTGTGTTAGCAGTCTACTAAACTTTGCAGTTCACTAGGTGAACAAAAATTATTATTACTTATACTTCCTTACGTTTTCTTTATTCTGTGGAATAATCGCGAAACATATCCATTACTTTTATTCCATGTTATTAGGAGCACATAGTGAAACTTACAAGGTTGTGTTGTTAGTACTGTTGCACATACAGATCTTTTTTTTATGTGCTTTTGTTTATCAAGTTTTCGTTTAGTGACGTCAGGGTGAGTGACGTGTATTACCTTACGCCCTCTAGTGACAATACGTAAGGGCAGTTGTAGCGAGATGCACACACACACAGTTACAGTTCGTGTTATGTATGAGTGCTGTGCGCTGGAAGTTGCTGCTCTGTAGGAAGCAGTCGTATGCAACTATCGTAAAGTGCGGTCAACACAGATCGTGTGCTTGTCTAACACAGATCGTGAGTTTAAATAGTAAGTGAAGTGAATATAATTACGTGCTCCGGTGTGATTTTTATAGCTACTGGAAGTTAGTACTGCAGGAAGTTGGGACGTGTATAATATTGGACTCCAGCCTGTGCACAGGACTGACTGACAGTGTAAAAATCACGTCGTATCTTCTAGAAGATAGGAAGATCAAGGGGAGCATTACCTGTAAGAGAAGGTTTTTCCTTTTTATCCACGACGACGAACGGAAACCACGTTTGCGGAAATTGAGGTAAGATACTCACGTACTTTATTTAGTTTTTTTTTTTTTTTTTTTTTTGTAAAATTTCCAACATACTGGTTATGGGCCCAGTGTGCTTAATAAGGCCCAGTGTGCTTACTGAAATTTTTCCGAAATTGCTGTATCTGGTTTTAAGTGCTTGAATAGTGCAACGAACGGCTTACGCATTATTTTTAGGCGTGCTAGTGACATATGCATATTCTAAGTGAAGTGCAACTAGTGTGGTGTGAAGTGCAAATAGATTTATTGCATTTTATGTTTCCTAGTAGTAAAAGTCGAGACGCTTGTATTCAAATACACCTAGTAGGTTAGTTGGTCTGTGTCAGTTTTTTTTTTTTTTCTTCTTTCTTTCTTTAAACACGAAGATGGATTTGTTAAAGAATATAAAGCCGTTATCGTGTGAGAAAGAGTGGCCCGTATGGAAAAGAAAAATTAGGGACTTATTAGAATACCATGAAGGGACACTAGAAGTTATCGATGGCAAGTTGCGAAAACCGGAACCGTTAGAAGATTCCGCTTCAGAAGCTCAAAAGAAGAAATATAGAGCAGAGGCTGACGTTTACCGGAAAGCTAATAGTTATGCCAAGTCGATGATAACTAGTGCAGTAACGGATGAAGTCTACCAGAAGATAATGGAGAAAGATACGGCTGAAGAAATGTGGTTAGCTTTAAAGAAGCTATTTGAGGCAAGTTCCACAGATCAATTGTTCAAGATTTGTATGGACTTTTTCGCCTTTTCTTGGAGTGAAAGTGAAGATGTTTCCACACACATAGCTAAATTGAACAGTTTGTGGATGGAACTTAACAGTGGATTGAAGGACAAAGGACATACTGAATTACCGGATCTTTTGTTGATCTGTAAAGTGTTACATATCCTACCCAGTACTTTTGAAACTTTCAAATCAAGTTGGATGTTGCTGACCAAAGAAGTACAACGTACGTTTGACGAATTGACTACACAATTGTGTATGTTCGAAAGGAACTTTGTACAGCGGTCACCAGTAGGCAAGTACAAGGGTGCGTCTTCAGAGCAAGAAGCATTAGTAGTGAATCAACCGAAGCAATTACAGAAGAAGGTGAAGAAGGACGATATCTGTAATTACTGCAGACGAAGAGGGCATTGGGTTCGAACGTGCAAAAAGTGGATTGCAGATGGGAAACCGCCTAAAAATAAGAAGAAGAATCAGAAATCTAGTGAAACCAAGTTGACAATTGTCTATTCTGCGAACGAAGAATGTTCTACAGATGAAAATGGACCTTTCGTTTGGTGGATTGACAATGGTGCAACGAAGCATGTAACACACACACCCGATTTCTTCCTCAATTATCAGAAGTTTGAGAACCCGAGTAGTATTTCAGCAGCAGGTAAAGAGAAGCTGTTTGCATTAGGGAAAGGTGACGTCAAAGTGCTTTCAAAAGTGAAAGGTAAGAAAGTTGACTTAATCCTTACGGATGTGTGGTACGTTCCGAATATTACGAAAAATCTGTTCTCAGTTTTGGCCGCACAGGATAGGAATAGGAATAGTAAATTTACGTCCTCTACCACAGAGTGTTTGTTAGAAGTGGACGGAGTTGCTATCGTTCAAGGCAAAAGAAAAGTACAAGGGGCATTGTTCAAAGCGCAGTTTGAAACAGTACCCTCAAGTAATCGTGAAGAAGTGAATGTTGTGATGTCTGATAAAGCTCTTTTACAATTGTACCATAGCAGATGGGGACATCAGGACAAGCAACATATCAAAGATTTAATGAAGAAAGAGCTGAATATTTCTGTGAAAGATGAAAATGTTCTCTGTGACTCTTGTGTTTACGGAAAAGCGCACAGACTACCGTTTAGTAGTAGAAAACCTTCATCTTCAGTGGGACAGTTATTATCAGCAGATGTCTGTGGTCCCTTTAGTGAATCGTTTCAGAAATACAAGTACTTAGCTATATTCAGAGACGATTATTCAAAGTACAGGTTTGGTGTTTTTCTACATCAAAAATCAGAAGTGAAAGATGCCTTGAAACAGGTGTTAGCCAGTGCCAAGGCAGAAGGACATACCATTAGAGAGTTTCTTAGCGACAACGGAGGAGAGTTCGATAATGCCGAAGTACGGAAGATACTCAAGGAGTATGGCATCAATCAACGGTTCACAGCGCCTTATACACCGGAACAAAATGGGGGTAGTGAGCGTGAGAATAGAACCATTGTGGAAATGGCAAGAACATTCCTTTACTCTAACCAAGAAGTGCAATTTCCGCAAGAGATGTGGGCAGAAATGGCCTCAACAGCGATCTACATTCTTAACAGGACCGGAAAATCTTCACAAAAAGGTGTCAGTCCATATGAACTTTGGAAGAAGAAGAGACCAAGGATTAAGCATATGAGACAGATCGGTTGCAAGTGTTACGTGCACATTCCAGTACAAAAAAGAAGAAAGATGGACAGGAAAGCCAAGCAAGGATATCTCATTGGTTACAATGGAGATGAAGCATATCGAGTCTGGATTAAAGAAGAAAGAAGAGTTATTATCTCCAGAGACGTCATTTTCAAAGAGAGTACACTTGAAGAAACGTCTCGAGAAGAAGTGCAACTACGAACAAGGGACGTTCAGAGTAGAGAACCGGAAGAGATCTCAAAACCTATAGTCAAGCAAGAATCGGCAAAAATGAAAGATGATAAACCGCTAGTGTTTCCCAAGCCGAGTACGGAAGAGAAACTTAATGGTCAGGGCATAGTGTTGCGAGACCGAGCTACTCTGAAGAAACCTGCAAAATACGACGATTATGTGATGGCAGTAGAAGAGTTAGTTAATGACTTAGACAGTCCCAGTTCCTATGACGAAGCCATACAAAGCAAAGAAAGTTTTGAATGGAAGAAGGCAATGGACAAGGAAATGGAGTCGTTGCGCGAGAATGAGACATGGGAACTATGTGATTTACCGCAAGGAAAAAAGGCAATTCCATGTAAATGGGTCTACAAGGTGAAGAATAACCCAGATGGTAGCATTGAGAAATACAAAGCGAGACTAGTGGCGAAAGGTTTTAGTCAGAAGAAAGACATCGATTACAAGCAGACTTTCAGTCCAGTGGCAAAACTTGGTACAATAAGAGCCATGTTGAGTGTAGCAGCGAATGAGGGACTACATCTACTTCAATTTGACGTATCCACAGCTTTTCTCTATGGAAATCTAGAAGAAGAAATATATATAAAGCAGCCAGAAGGGTACCAGGATGGCTCAGAAAAGGTGTGCAAACTTAAGAGAAGTCTGTACGGATTGAAGCAAGCACCCCGTTGTTGGAACAGACGATTTGGTGATTTCTTGTTTAATCAGGGTTTTAAGAAAAGTGATGCTGATCCATGCCTTTTTATTCGGGAAAGAGATACGGATAAAATTCTCTTAATTCTTTATGTGGATGACGGCCTGGTCGCATTTAGTAATAAAGAAAAAGTTAATGAATTCCTAGCGACGCTGAAAAGCGAATTCAAGATAACTGTTCAAGAAGAGGCTCACTACTTCCTGGGATTGGAAATAGAGAGGCGTGACAATGGCGATATCAAAATACATCAGACAGCATACACCAAAAGACTGCTTCACAAGTTCCATTTTGATGCGTGTAGAGCAGTAACAACACCTGTTATTAAAATGAAAACATCTGAAGAAGAAAAGGTAAACAAAGACTATCCTTATCGCAAGGCAGTGGGTTGTTTGATGTATCTCATGCTAGGTACGAGACCAGATATTGCTTACAGTGTGAGTGTGCTTTCAAGAACGCTTGAACATCCTACAGACACTGATGTCATGAGACTAAAACGTGTATTTAGATACATAAGAGGTACTGTTGGGCTAGGAATTGTTTATCAGCATAACAAGAATACAGGTATTCTTGAATGCTTCAGTGATGCTGACTTTGCTGGTTGTGAGAAAACAGGGAAGTCAACCACGGGAGTTCTTGTGCTGTATTCTGGAGGAAGTATAAGTTGGTTGAGTCAACGTCAAAGTATGGTAACAACCTCAACCACAGAAGCTGAACTAGTAGCAGCTACAGAGGCGGCGAAGGAAGTCATCTGGCTAAAACGGCTTTTCCAAGAGCTTACACAGCTGGAAAAGATGCCCGTCATTCAAGTCGATAACAGCGCAGCGGTGAGACTTGCAGAGAACCCGGAATTTCACAAGAGGACCAAACATATTCAGACCAAGCAGTTCTTTATTCGCGAAAAGGTGACACAAGAAGAATTAGGGGTGAACCAGATCTCAACACAAGAACAGCTGGCAGATTTGCTGACAAAGCCTATCATGAGAAATAGGTTAGCATTACTTTGTAACAAGATAGGCCTTGTAAATTAGAACATAGTTAGTTGTACATTAATTGTATATATATGTAAGTACCTTTGATATTATCCATGTATCATAATATTGACGAAAACTTGTCAACAAGGGAAAGTGTTGCACATACAGATCTTTTTTTTATGTGCTTTTGTTTATCAAGTTTTCGTTTAGTGACGTCAGGGTGAGTGACGTGTATTACCTTACGCCCTCTAGTGACAATACGTAAGGGCAGTTGTAGCGAGATGCACACACACACAGTTACAGTTCGTGTTATGTATGAGTGCTGTGCGCTGGAAGTTGCTGCTCTGTAGGAAGCAGTCGTATGCAACTATCGTAAAGTGCGGTCAACACAGATCGTGTGCTTGTCTAACACAGATCGTGAGTTTAAATAGTAAGTGAAGTGAATATAATTACGTGCTCCGGTGTGATTTTTATAGCTACTGGAAGTTAGTACTGCAGGAAGTTGGGACGTGTATAATATTGGACTCCAGCCTGTGCACAGGACTGACTGACAGTGTAAAAATCACGTCGTATCTTCTAGAAGATAGGAAGATCAAGGGGAGCATTACCTGTAAGAGAAGGTTTTTCCTTTTTATCCACGACGACGAACGGAAACCACGTTTGCGGAAATTGAGGTAAGATACTCACGTACTTTATTTAGTTTTTTTTTTTTTTTTTTTTTGTAAAATTTCCAACAAGTACGTTCGTCCGTCCGTTACTTCACACGATAGCCTTTGAATGAATGGAATTTTCTAGATTGTGTTGTTAATACTGTGTTATTAGTCCGCCCGTCCGTTCCTTCACATAATAGGTCTTGAATGAGATTTTTGTAGATTGTATTGTTATGTCCGTCCGTCCGTTATAAGGTTGTGTTATTAGTTCGTTTGTCCGTCAGTTAGTTACTTCACACGATAACTCTTGAACGAATGCGATGTTTCTAGATTGTATTGTTAGAATGTCTGTTCGTCAGTTACATGATTGTATTGTCAGTACTCCGTCCATCCGTTATAAGATCGTAATGTTAATACATTCGTTCGCCTATCCGTTACTTCACACGATAATCTTGAATGAATGCGATTTTTTAAATTCTCTCTTTTTTTTTGGGGGGGGGGGGCAATAGATGCTAGAATAATTACCTCTGTGACTTTAATGTGGCTATCAATATTTCATACATTTACTTCGCGTGATCCTCTCTACTGTGTTTACCAGAGTTTTTCTTTTTCTTTTTTTCTTTCTTTTCTCTTTTCTTTTCTTTTTTTTTCGCAAAGTAATTATTTGCTACACAACCTATTACAGAAATGCAATTAAGTTTCTGTAGTACGGGACAAAAATACTTTTCATTCAAATTTTAAGCAAATATTTTTACTATAAGCAAGGCTGTATTTATGCATGAGCTATCATGGACCAAGGCCCAGTATGGCGAATTTTCTTGAACCAGTTTCTTCTGATAGTCTAGTTCCGAAAACTTCAGAAATGTATTATTTATGCACGTTAATTATACGGATATGACACGAAATTCTTACATTCGTATATATTAATGTAACAAAAATCTATTTGACCAGAAAGAAGTAATAAGATTTATAGGTGGTAATGGTCACATAACTAGGCAAGACTCAATCCCAGAGAGGAATTTCGAATGAATACTTGCCCAATAATAGATCACTTCCCTACAGAGTTGGAGAAAACGTAGAAACACACACAAAAATATGGAAGACTGTTTTCTCATTCCTAAATAAATAACAGACCTGGTCCCTGAAGACGCAGGATCATCTGCTACTCTTTTACATGTAAGCTATTACTGATCCAGACAAGGCATTAGTTCAAGAGTGAATTCATTTCCGCATTCATCGACTAAGTTTATGAGATTATCCTTCCAGAAATTAGGTCGATGATTCGAAACCGGGATTTGAACAATATATGTATGCATTTATAAGGTTGCATTTGTTTCTGTACATTCCAGTGTCCAACAGAGTGTCGAAATTTTGATATCAAAACTTATCTTGGTACTTCTGTATTCCAGGGACGTTTACAGAACTTTTCCTTGTATCAAAAGTTAAATTTCGAAAAACATAGATAACAAGGATGCGATTGAACCTTTAACACCAGAGAAAGCGCAAAAGGAAGCTATTTAATACTTATATGTAATATTATTAATTAGCAATATGAGATAATATCAGTAACCAAAACTTAAAGTTTACTCATTTATATATTTTGATTTCCACTTACACTCTGATTATTTATTTCACTGTCTCAAATTTTTCACATCAGTATTAATTGATATTCAGGACCCATCATTGTTTCCATAGACCAAGACGGAGGAAACATTAAAGCCCTGATTATACGAAGATGGATCAGAAACTACGGTTATATTGCCGATATTTATGGAGTTTCGTTTGTTATAGAGGAATGAGGAGAGTACGGTAATTTTAATACATGGAGTTGGCAACTGTGCAGATTCGGCAACCAGCCACCTAGAGCGCTAGTTGTTGGTAAACACAAATGGTGACTCGTTTGGAAAACTAGTCTCGCAAAGAAATCCGCTCAGTTATTCGATTTCTGTGGGCGAAACGTAACCACGGGTAAAATTCACCGGCAGCTGGTAGAGGTTTATGGAGAGACTAATGTCTCGTCAGCATGTCGCAGAATGGTGTCGAGAGTTGGCAGCTGGTAGAGAAAACGTCACGGACGAAATGAACAATGAAATGAAATTTTTGAGTTTTACGTCCCACGATTATGCCGGTTAGGCTAAAGGAGACGGTGATGATGAGTAATGAATGAAATGGTGGAATGAAGAAAGTGGGAGGAAACGGAAGAATCCCGAGAAAACCCACGCACACGGTGTTTGTCCACCACAAAGTTTACTCGGCGGGAGCAGGGTTTGAACCAACGTCACGGACGAGGAGCGCAGTGGCTGATCGAGCACGGTGTCAACTGATTTGAACACAACTCTCGAGGAGGAGCTGATTAACAAAAACAGGAGAATAACGCTTCAAGCGACTTGCACGTGTTTTCATACTTGAAGGAGCACCTTGGAGATCTTCACTTCGCTTCAGATGAGGAAGTGAAACACTCCGTGACAACGTGGCTGAAGGCGGAAGGACTTCACTTATATTCACAACTCATTCTACTATACGAAAAGTGCCTCAGCCTACATGTCAAAAAATAAACTAATGTATGTACTATTTGTAGGCTATTTTGATTGAATTAAATAATATATACACATTTCACTGCAGGCTTTGTAACCTTACTTTCTGTTCACTCCTCGCAAGAAAACACGTTATGATCACGCACTTTCTTATACCTGAAATTTTCGTTTAATTATAGATTTCTCTCATTTATTTTGTTGTACATAGAAACTAATTACAGAAATGTGTTATGAAAATTTCACTAAAGTTCAAAGCAGAGGTTTGTAGTACCAAACCTAGAAACCAGAAGTCTGTACATCATAATATTTCATACATATACTGAAATCTTTAAACTTCTATCACTAAAGTAAATTTGGTCAAGATTGAATTAGTTTGATTAATCAAGTTCGATATATAACACATCGCTCAATAAATTTGTAGATGTCGCCACTATTCACATAGCCATATGATTTAAAAAGTAGTAACCTTCAAATGATACTTGTCACAATTTCACAACAATCTGAAGTTTAGTTCACAAGTTACAGCTATGGCTTGACAAGTGTTCCATCGAGACAAATGGTAAAGAAGTGGTTTGTTGAATTTAAACGCGGCCGTATAACACCGATGATGCTGAACGCTCTGATTCCAGAAAACATAAAAATGTCTACAAAATAGTTTTGGCCTATCGTAAAGTGAAGTTGTATGAGATATCAAGAACCTTAAAGACATCAGATTGCCCATGAGAAAGCTCTGTTCGAAGTGGGTACCGCGTATGCTGACAGTCGACCAAAAACAACAATACGTCAACGATTTAGAGCACTGTTTGGAGCTGTTTCAGCGCAACAAAAGGATTTTTTTCATGTGGTATGTGACAATGGATGAAACATGACTCCACCACTACACTCAGAGCCAGCTGAGCGAACAGCAACGACGAAAGCCACCCAAAGTGACTAAAAATGCAAATGTTAGCTGGTATGGTTTTGGCCTTTGTATTTTGAGACGCGCACGGTACTTTATTCATCAAATACCTTGAGTAAGGAAGAACCATCAATAGCGAATATTATATGGCGTTATTGATGCGTTTGAAGGAAGAAATTGCGAAGAACGACCCCGAATGAAGAAAAAAAAGTCTTCTTTTACCTAGACGATGCACCTGTCACAAGTACATTGCAACAATGTCAAAATTACATTAATTACATTTCGAATAGCTTTCTCATCCACTGTACTATCCGGACTGTCTCTCAGCGACTACTACCTGTTTGAAGACCTAAAAAGAATGCTCAAGGAAAAGTGATTTAACTCCAATAAGGAAGTGATTGCCGAAACTGAAGCCTATTTTGAGGCCAAACATAAATCTTTCTTTAAAAAAAAAAAAAAAAAAAAAAAAAAAAAAAAAAAAAAAAAAAAGCACAAAAATGGCAGAGGAGCATTGGAATGTATGTTTCACTCTTTAAGGAAACTATGTTGATGAATAAAATCGAATGCGAACTTATTGAATGATGTGTTGCTTTCTCGGTGATACTATGTAAAAAAAGAAATCAATAGAAACTAGATAATCAAATTAGTAGTTTAATGTACCAGAGTTATACTGTGTATATGACAAGTGCTATCTGCAAATGAGATGAGAGAATTAAGGAGTTTGATGTAATAAAGGCGTAAGTTTGAAATATGCATTTGGAGAAAAACGATGTTGAAAATTTAAGTAGTGTTTTTTGTTTTTTTACATAAAACAATGTAATATGCAGCATTTTATTCCGATATTGAATTGAAATGTTACCAGGAGGCTAAACAAGCATGGCAAAAGCCACAAATGCGTTTGATGCAAAAAAGGCGTAAACTCGTTTACGCCCTTATTAAATCAAACTCCTCAATTTGTAGTGTTGCGAGAGTTAACCGAAGCTAAGAGAGCGATTATTTTCACTACAAAATCATGGGTGTCGAACATAAGCTTACCGGCAGTGGACATAAGCTTACTTAAATAGTTATGAAATTAGACGATTCCCTTTCTCTTCCATACTTTGAATCCTCGGGAGGTAATGATTGATTTTGAAGTTGCGTTTCTGAAGGAAATGAAAATAGTTTTTTTTTTTTCTGACAATGTTATTGTCCAAAATCATTGCCGCATATCTATAACTGTCTTCTTGTAAGAATATAATTTGATAATGATTTTGGAGGATACGTTTAATACTGATACTATGTGTATAATCGGGAAATGCATATTTGTGGTAAATTTCATAGGAAAATAATTATAAATACGAAAATTAGAATGAGTAAAACAAAATGTTGCTAAATGGACAGGAATGTTTTATTTTCGTTTTATTGTTCTTATTTACTGCTCTTTTGACATGAAATTTGCCACATACATGCCTTTGCCGATTATACACATACTGTCATTATAAGAAATACCGGGCGAATTCCTTACCAAATTATATTCCTACAACAACATATTTATAGACATGCGACAATAATTTTGGATTCACTTAACTCAGTTCACATGGAGAAAAATTGAAGCGCTTGGACTTTTCGGGATTGTACAAAGAAAGTGTAGAAAGAAAACAATATTGTGAAATGTTACAGGCTCTTGCTTTTCTATCACTTCATCCGGTACTTGAAGGATTGTCCTATTTAAAACAAATTTGCGCAGAAATCTTGCAAGATTTAGTGTTATTTTGATTGTACGTTCATTAGTGGTACCTTAAAAGCGTGTTACATTTCACATCAACATGGAACTTGTTTCTAGATGCAAGAGATACTCTACTCTCTTTCCTAAGGAAATGCGGAACGTGCGTAAAGCTACGCTGAACGGGGCAGAAAGAAGAAATACGAGGATCATTCGGAAAGTAAAGAACGTTTTGCGCTAGCGTGTGCGCGTGTTCCCCCACCCCCGCTACCGCTGGATTATTGACCTGGGCATGCTTTAGCCTCAGTCTGGCACCAACTGCGATCCGCTACGGTCCGTTATTGCTTCGCTGTGCGACTGTAAAATGTGCGATACAATTACTGATCTCGCCAAGTGTGAGGTTCGTAGTGTGATAAGATTTTTGAATGCAAGAAAAGTGCGTCCGATAGAAATTTATAGACAAATCACTGAGGTGTATGGAAATGTAATGAATGAAGCATCAGTTCGTAAGTGATGCATTATGTTTAATGACGGACGGACGAATGTGCACGATGAGGAATGCTCGGGCCGGCCTTCTGTTGTGACTGACGAACTCAAAGGAAGAATTGAGCGGAAAATTCAAGAGGATAGGCGATTCACTATTGATGGGCTGCACGAATTCTTTCCTGAAACTTCAAGAACTTAAGGAAGCTGTTAGTAATTGGTTCAACAGTTTGGCAGCAACTGTGTATGCCGAAGGCATAGAAAAACTTGTACCACGGTATGACAAGTGTTTAAATTTACACGGCGACTATGTCGAAAAGTAACTTAAGTATCACATAGTATGTAACACAAATTTCGCCTTTCTTTACTTTCCGAATGACCCTCGTAATTTAAGTGAAGGCTGGAATTGAGGATTTTCCGATCTCATTAACAGAAGTTAATGATCCTTCTGGAAAGGTTTGTTCTGGATTCTGCTTCATGCTTCCTAATATTAGTCAATCATTCTGCAGCATCAGCTAGGAAATTTTTCTGCAAAACGTCAGAAGAGGGAACATCAGAATAATAGATCAAAAGTTATTGGTTCTGTGTAGGGAAATCAAATAGGATACAAGGGATATTCAGAAGGGATACAAGGGATTTTTTGCGAGCTATTTGCCATACTATAAAGGATTTATATATGGAGTTCCAAAAATATGTATTTTAACGTACATTCAAAATAAATGGTGTATTATGTACTATATTTACTTATCACTGCATAATTTAAAGTATGTTTATTATTACGTCGCTGATTATTATTAGGTTGTTACAACCTAATTATTATAACATAGTTCGTTGTTACACAATTGTATTATTTATGGTGAGCTTATGTCCGATTGGCTTTCGTCCGCTTTTGTATTAATATAGGTGAACTTATTTGCGATGAGCTTTCTGTCGGTGAGAGCTTATGTCCGCAACCCACAAAATCACATTGGTTAAGATCGAACCAGGTACAACTGCACCAAAAGGTTAACGCTTTGCTGAGTCAATCTCTCCCCATTCCAAATAAAATATTAACCACAATGTGTACTACATATATTATTTGTGACCCATCTACGTAGTTTCTTCGTTTCCTCGGAACTATAAAATATTTTTGTAGATATAACCTCCCATCTCCGAAGACAGAAGATGAAAAATGTTTTTGCAACAGATAAGCTTCAGACGCTGTCTGTGAAGAGCTATAAAAAGGAACTTTTCCCTCCTTTTGTACGTGCCATATCCGGAGGTCATATGCTTTCTTTTCTCGCTTTCTCCTTCACCACTTTCTCTCGTTTCTATTTCCATCTATTTTTTTTCCTTTTGTCTTGTTTCACCAAGTGCCTCATTGAGAACGCGGAATAGTTTCAGGTATATTGCTGCTGTCGTGTGGGATATGAAACAACTAAAATAAAAAACTAACATAGATGGAAATACAACGACAATAGACATGGTTCATGGGTGCCATTTTTACTGAAATCCGACAGTTACATTCAAAATCACTTCCTCTCTTTTGTTGTTGAAAAAGGAAGGAATAGAAATAAAAATATTTTGTAAAAGAAAAAGAAAAGCATTGGTAAATTTTTACGACTAAAGTAAACATAGAAATAAAAAGCCACGTAATTCTGAGAAGAGCGAGCTGAAATTTTCATGCAAGTTTCAGTCGTCCTTAGACGCCATTACTGTTTCTTCTGAGACCGCGTCTGCTACTCAAATAATGTACTCTACACAATCTGAATTTGCTTCGGAAAATAGTTAAATGGCGAGAATTTGCGTAGTATGTATATATACGGGGCCAGATTTAGAGGGGTGCAAAGGTGCATGTGCACCCCGTTCATTGTAAATATACATTATCTAAAATGAGAAGCTAGCAGTGAAAATAGCAACACTTTCGGAAACTTTCTGCCATCATGCTACCATTTGGGGCTTAAACTATTGCTTTTTGAAAGCTCTACTTTCTTTTAAGTCGATTTTCTAAAGGTTAAAGGAAAATGATTCACCAAGCAAAGACAACATAACATTTGTCAAGTAGGGAAGAGAACAGAAGCTAGGAGGAGAGAACTTTTTTTTTTTTTTTCCTGTATAAGACTTGTGGCCCTCTTTAAAATACTTTTCTCCGTTCTATGCATCAGTGTTGTCAGGGGTAAAGAATATTGTCACATGTCACTTTGAAGAGTTTCAGTGTGATTGGTTATTTTCATAGTTATTGGTGCACCCCGTCAGACACATTAAGATTGTGAACAGCGAAGATAAAATCTTTCAGTTAGTCTCACGATTATGCTCTATATAGGATCGTCACGGTTACTATAGGTAGTCCCAATTTTATCCCATTCATATTTATTAACTGTTATTTGTTATTTCTTATCGGTTTATTTACTTCAAATAAAAGTAAAACATAATCAAACAAATACTTCTGATTATTAATGTGTGTCACAGTTTCACAATACGAGGTACACAAACAAATGTGCATGCCGTTTTGTTCTAAAGTCAACATTTTTTGTCATTTTAGAAAAGCAACTCCGGCGTCGGTTATCTTTATCCAGGGTTGCCAACCGTCCCGATTCTGTCGGGACTGTACCGATTTTTACATTTGTCCCGCGTCTCGATTAGACACTCGTCGGGACGCATATTGTCCCGATTTATCGATTTGGAAAGTTAACTAACATTTTACTGGGCCATTTTACTAAGGAATAACTTATTCTTTTATACGCTTAGTTTTATGTATAGAATCAATTTTACATTGTTGTGTTTTAACTCATGAAAAAAAAATAGTTCGCATTCATTCAGGTTCGTGTTATTCAGCTGATTATTTACACTGTTTTCAAAGAGTCGCCGTACGTATAGTCATCGCCGGGGGGGGGGGGGAGAGGGACTTCGACACCGATTGTCCGGTCCTGATTTTTTCTTAACAAAAGTTGGCAACACTGTCTACTCCCTTTGTCTCTAAGCAGTGCAGATTTTCTTTACTAGGTGGCAGCAGTTAAGTGACAGTGTCTTAAAATGTGTTTCTGATAGACTATTATCCGGAGACATGAATTTTCAGTTGAAGAGCAACGGTCAATGAAATACCTCATTGTAGCTAGACGTTGTGCAGCGTGCAGCCGATATCCATCATCAATTGGAGGGTGTGTGTGGCGATTAATGCTCTTGTAGAACAGAAATGAAATCTTTAAGTTTTACGTCCCACGGTTATGCCGGTTAGGCTAAAGGAGACGGTGATGATGAGTAATGAATGAAATGGTGGAATGAAGAAAGTGGGAGGAAACGGGAGAACCCCGAGAAAACCCACGCACACGGTGTTTGTCCACCACAAAGTTCACTTGGCGGGGGCTGGGATCGAACCCGGGACCCCAAACACCAGAGGTGAACGCTCTACCACTGAGCCACCGCGGCCCCTTCTTGTAGAACAGAGTACCTGAGTTCAAAGCAGGGTGAAGGAATGTGAAATATGAGCAGAGATCTGTACGTCCTGAACCAACTAACGCTAATATTATCCGTGTTGAAAATTTCATGGAAGTTATGCGTGTCGCCACGAAAGAGATTTGTGATGCACTGGGGTTAACAATGGAAATAATAGGACGAATAATTACAAATGAACTGGGCCCAAGTTAAGTTGCTTCTCGCTGGGTTCCACGAATATTTAACGATGATCAAGGCGAGGCAAAGATTCGATCAAGTGTTGAAAATATGACATACTTCAGAGAGAAGGGACGCAATTTCTTTGGAAAGTTTTGTAACATTTGATAAATCACAGATTCCATTAATCGACCCAGAAGAAAAGGCAGTCGATACAGTGGAAACACACAAATTCAACACTACTTCAAAAATTTTGTCAGGTGCCATTCAATGAGAAGGAGCTGTATGCTGTCTTCTGCGATTCGCATAAAAATGTTGTCCAACCCCGTTCTGAAAGGTCGTACAAATTATGGGCGAGAGTATTTTCATACATTTTGAATACAGATTTTTTTTGCCAAAATTGACTGAGAAACGACCACAAATGGCAGCAGACAATTATTTCAGAATTACATGGGATTTTACCTGGGGACGAACCCAAGATCACGTACGTACAGTAAATACATGCAAACTGTTTACCTGCTAAGAAGAAACTTTTACGAGAGTCCATTACATATTTCGAAAGATGAATGATAAAATAGAATTACGATGTATATTATACATATATATATATATATATAAGAGAAGGCAACTTTTTATTTTTTGAAAAAATGAAAATTCCGATGTCAGTCCCCCTTTCTTTGATGGATGTTAAGATACCCTTCCGAAGCACGCACATATTTGGGTTCCCACCGAATGTGTTGAAAAGATGATGCAGGGAACCTTGAGTCTCGTAAAGCAACTGAGAGCTAATGGCATTTTGGCTGTGAGCGTTACCATGACAACGAAAGCGTTAGGCGTGCTCATCGACTTCTTCTCAACCGTAAATGTGTTCTTTTGTGCAGGACGGTGGCAGCTTTACGTGAACCTTACCTTTGATGCTCACGGCTTCTTGATTTGGTGCATGGTTTCTCACAATTAGGATGCATTTTCCACACTGATGGTGCATGTCCAATTATATTTCCTTTTTAAAGTTTTTACAGTAGAATTTTTTATAGATCTATGTGGTAACGTTTCTCACAATATTTCTCCCTTTAAATTTCAGTTACTGAGAGAAAAGTTGCATGGTTTCTCACATCATACTCAATACATGAGTATCGAACTGTATTGATATATATTATTATCAGTAGTATTATCAGTATTGATATATAGTAAGTAGTTATTTAACAAATAGCGGTGTCACACCTACATCACATGAGGTTTGTTCTATATGGTGTGGTATTTTCCCTATATTGAAACCGAAAGATACAACGGATTTTTTCCTACTTACGGTTAGTATAGACATTAGAGTAGAGTGGGACCCTTAAAATTCATTGTAAGAAACCTTTTCTGAACATCTATTATCATTTTGACTATAATGGTCAACGTTAAAACTGGATATTATTGATTTCTCCATTTCCAGTTCCAACAGAGGGTTCAAGAAGAATATGGTACATACTGTTGGAACTAACTTGATTAAAAAAGGAAAAAGAAAGGTCCTCGCTATCTCTTTATCATTCTTGCTGAATGTAAGAGCGTTCAGTTCTGGTGTTTGGGGTCCCCGGCTCGATCCCAGCTCGCTCCAATTAGACTTTACGGTAGACAAACACCGTGTGCGTGGGTTTTCTCGAGGTTGTCTCGTTTCCTCCCACTTTCTTCATTTAATTAATTTCTCATCATCACCGTCCCTTTTAGCCTACCCGGCATAAACGTGGGACGTAGAACAAAGATTTCATTTCATTTTTAGCTATATGTAAGAAGAATACTGAAACCAAAACTTGTAGTGAATTTCTATGAATTCTGGTTTAGTAGAAAATTAAAGATGGAGACAAAATGAATTCTTGAGGACGCTCAATGGCCCTTTACAGGAAACCTTTTAAGATTTTGCTATATTGTAATCCACGTTAAAACCAGAAACTGTTCATTTCTACCACTTCCGGCTCGAATATGTTCACCTACGAACTCGATTTCTAATTCCCATCCTTTACTAAGATGAGTGGTTAACTAAGGACTTTATATTATGGGACGAAGATAAGAAAAGATTTTCGGTAATAAGAAGGTAAAATCTGTTAATGAATAAAAAAATATGATGTTGAACGATCGAAGAGGTAAAACACTCACAATTAGTTCAGGGAAAGCATCAGATTAGTAATATGTCTAGGTATGAACATTTTATGTGTCGTAACGAAAATGAAGTTAAATGACAATTGGAAAAAACCTTTGTTATAATGTGAGATCATCACGAAGAATAGAAGAGTAATAATAGAGAGTGGAAATGTTTAAATTATCGTTCGACGAGAGATGTGAAGACTTGAACGATCAAATAAAGCTCTTAGAATTGCTTCGGGATTTCAATATTGTAAACACAAAAGGATTGAAGGAGGCCCAAAAAGAAGAATATTTGAAACAATCCTGTGAAATACAGTACCAAAAGTGAATGAATAGGTGATGATTTGAAGAAAGGGGGCAATACAATCAGAAAGACAGATCAACCTGATTGTGGTTTGGGTGATATTAAGAGAAATCTTAGACCATGGCTGAAGTAACAGAAACCGTCGCCGCTAAATGTCAGCGAGGTCGCAAAACTATTTAGAAAGCATGGTGTTATCTGAAAAAAATCTTACACAGCAATCATGCGTGAGTGTTAAAAGTGACTTTCAATTGAAGTAAAATTATTTCGAATAAGTGGCCGAAAACATACCATTTCCATAAAGATTGGAAACATTTTTTTCTTCTTTGTGCCGAGGATAATTGTATTGTAGAGTTATATTTGTAACTTATTCATTGCAGCTTAGGAAAATTCAAGATTACTAATAAAATCCCAACTGACCAAAGCAGTATATATATTAAGATTATATATTTGTGTTACAGTTTCGGCTATATAACATATCCTTCCTCAGACACATTGTGACAGAAATATCCAATTTTGACAGCTTATATGCAATCTAAATGCAAGACACGCCCACTTTCTGTTTACAAAACGTAAACTTTTAATTGGCTCTGAAAAATAGATTTTTAATTTGTGTAGTCACTTTTACTTTTTGCGCATCTGTTATGAACTCTTAATTAAGTGTTTGTCACATTTTCTATTCGCTATTTCCCATATGCTGTTCTCCATTATACACCTGCTTCAACAGCTCGTGTTGATCCTTTTAATTCTTTCTTTCTATTTTGTCCATCATCTTTTCCCATAATTCATGTATCACAAGTCTACTAGACCAATTCATCTACTTCTCCTTCCCATATTCCTTAATCCACTGGGCTTCTTTCCACTTTCTTATCACACTCCTTTCTCCCTTTCTAATCCTTTTGTTCCTTCCCAAACTGTTTCATGTCCCGTTTCTTTAATGTGTTTATATATTGCATTGTACTCTCTTTATAGTCTGGCATCATCCTTATGTTGTTTTATCCTTTGTTCTAATCTCTTTCCTGTTTCTCTTATGTACTTCATATCGCACTCTTTACAATTAACCTAGTACACTACTCGTTCCTCTTCTGATCTTATCTCCTTTTCTTTCTTCTTTATTTTCTCTCTCACTAAGTCTACTATCCTCTTTCCTCCTTTCCCGTAAGTTTTAATCCCTTCCTTCCTTAACAGGTTCTTCAGGATCTCTGTTTTCTCACCTAAACTTTCAATACCAAATCAACTTGCTTCTTTCCCTGCTTCTTCCCCTTTTTCTTTCTTATAAATTTTCTCTTCTATATCCGTTTCCCTTTAATAACTGGCACAGTATTTCTATGTCTTCTTTCCTTCTTTCTTCGTTGCTATTTATAATTTCTTTCTCTTTTTCATGTTCTGTATAAAATTCTTCTTAATTGCCCTGTCTACGTCACTCCTCTTTTTTCATTATATCCCGGCATCAAATTGTTTCCTGTACCACCTCGTTTCGAATTTTCCATCCTATTCAGACTTTCCTCCTAAAGGTGAATTAAGAGAGATGAAAATGCAGTGACAGTGAATACTAGGTAGATCGCCAAAGATTCTGATAGATAGTTTGTTGTAGATCATTCACTCAAAATGGCCGGCCACCTCTGCTTTAGAAAGATTTTAGATAGATGATTTGTTGTATTTAGGTAGGCCTACTTGTTAATGGAAAATAAGGAAGAGAACAATGAAACACACATCGCAGAACTTCTGACTTACAAACTTCCTTCCAAAAAATTGAATCAGGTATTAAAAAAAACAAGTAAATGTCTGTTCAATTTACCCAAGCCGTTATAACGTTACTTAACTAGAGATCCACAGACAAATCTGTTTTAGCAGAAAGATAAAAGGAATACGTAGGAGTATAAAGAATAGATCATGGTAACTACTTTTAAGAAATAAAACGAATTCTTATCCTAGCTTTTTTTCTCTCTCTATTGACGTTAAAGTCGTCAATAATTACTTTCACGTATTTTCTAAAGCCATGCTTTTATGACATATATCACATATTTATGCTGTTTTTTAAGGTATGACACTAATGTTGTATCCTTAAGATAATCTGTTGTTGCCCCCGTTGCTGTGTTCCGGATTTATGTGCACAATACTAGATAATCGATCCTACAGTATGGTCCTATGGTCTATCTTCAAATTTATGACCAATGATCAGAATATATTATTTGTACCTACTTCCTACACTGTGAACGTCTGTAAAGCTCTCCCAGCAAGATTATATTCTTCAATATATATATATATATATATTCCTTTGTTATAACGTTTCACGTCTAGTAATTTGGGAAATCTGAAACCTCAGCGTTTTATTTATAAC
The DNA here is from genome assembly GCF_964235325.1 of Thermobia domestica. Taxonomy (NCBI): domain Eukaryota; kingdom Metazoa; phylum Arthropoda; class Insecta; order Zygentoma; family Lepismatidae; genus Thermobia; species Thermobia domestica. The sequence continues at coordinate 263,167,168 of NC_137462.1, read as the reverse complement.
TTATTTCTGAACTATCTATATAAAACAGAATAGTATTATAAATCATACATTTTAAAAGGATTAATATCAAGCACTTTTTAAGGCACGTGAGGTTTAGATTGCCAAAAAGCTTACCAATGTAGTCCCGTTCTGATCTCCGGGTGGGGGACTATTCCTGGAAGAATCATCAGAGAAGAAATTAATAATAACTTTCATTTCAGCATAGGAACCTGGCACGTATGGACGTTATGACGTATAGATAAACTTGAAAATTTGAAAGTGAAAATGGACAAATGTAAAGTGAACATAATGGGCTTGAATGAAGTGAGATGGTCAGGAAAAGGAGAGACAGTATCGGAAAATTACACAACATTCTATTCGGGTGGCGTTAAGGTTGAGAATGGTGTCGCCTAGCAATGAAGAACAAAATAGCAAGAAGTGTAACCAAAGTGGAACGCTGTAGTAACAGCTTGATTTTTGTAAAACTAAGTGCAAAGCCAGGTATATATATGCCAACAAGAGACCAGATGACAACAAAGTAAAAGTAATGTGTGATAAAATTAGCGACATATTGCACCAGGAGGGAAGAGTTAAGATCAACGCCATAGTAATGGGGGAGTTTAACAGCATAGTAAGAAAAGGAGCTACGAATAACGTACGGAACCATTTGAAATAGGTAGAAGAAACAAACGGGGCCAAATGCTTATTGACTTCTATAGGCAATATGATATGGTGGTGACGAATACGTGGTTTAAGAAAAATAAAAAAAAAGGCTATACACATGGAAAAGTGCAGGGGATAAGAAATGCTACCAAATCGATTACATTCTTGTGAAGCAACGTTTCAGGAATAGTGTACGAGACGTGAAGACATTATCGGGAGCGGATATCGATTCGGATCACAACCTCGTAGTGGCGAAACTGTAAACCTGGTTAAAGACAATCAGGAAAGAATGGAAGGGGAAATCGAAAATGGAACTTAAAGCGACTAAGAAGTATGGACAATGATGTGAAAGAAGAGACTAAAGAAAAATTGTGTGATTGGCGAAATAGTAGACAATGTAGAAAATAGTTGGGGAAAAGTTAAAAAATATTCTACTTGACACACTCCACAACAACACTGGCAAGATGGAAAAAAGCACGGAGAAAACCGTGGGTAACTGAAGCGATGCTTAAGAATACGGAAGGACGCGGAAGGGCGAAAAGCATGGACGTCAAAGGATACAGAATTCTGAATAATGAATTGAGAAGAGAGACAGACAAAGCCAATGAAAAGTACATGGAACAGATATGTGAAGAAATAATGGAAACTTCAACGGCTCGGTCGATATGATCTGATGTGTCAGAAAGCACAAGAATTAGAGAGGAAAGCTAACAAATGGATATGCACATTTAGAATCGAAGATCAGCAAGTGCATGTAAGAACTGAGCGTCAAATAATTCTTAGAGTTGGGGAGGAATACATAAAAGATCTGTATGACCAGAAGATCCGCCACAAAAATATTGCGATCGAAGCAGACGAAGAGGTGGATGATGAAAAAGGGCCCACATATTGAAAAGTGAGGTAGTACAATTCATCAAGGACATGAGGAAGAGGAAGGCCACTGGGGACGATGAATTACAGCATATTTGCTCAAGATATTAGGAGACAATACAACGAAAGTACTAACTTCACTTATTAACAAGATCTACCTGAATGGAGAATGGCTGAAGGATTTTCTTGACGTTACAATGATAGCATTACCCAAGAATTCCGGAAAGGAAAAGGCACCAGAGATGCTATTGGGTTGATGAGAATTATCTTAGAACGAGTTCTGGACGTAAAGGAAGAGTTGGGTTTGTGCTTCACAGACTGGCGAAAAGCTTTCGAGAGGATCAAGTGGACGAAACTTTAGCAACTACTTAAATAAATTGGGGTTAACTGGAGAGACCAACGGCTCATTCGCAACCTGTACATAGGACAACGAATCAAGATACGCTTGAATGAAGGAGAAACCATTAGTGTGGAGAGTGGAAGAGGAGTCAGACAAGGATGTAGTACGTCGTTCCAATTATAAAACATTTACAGTGAATGGTTAATAAAGGAAGCATTAATGGGAATCGAAGATTTCAAGATTGGAGGGCAGATCATTAACAAGATCAGGTATTTAGATGATATGGTTATTATAGCTAGAACCGAAGAAGGACAACAGGAGATGATTGACAAAATAGTTGGCACTGGGAAACTATATAGAAAGAAAATCAACATCGAAAAATTTAAGTCATGAGAGTATCCCGTGGAAATGCGCCCTTATGGATCAGAGTAGAACAGAGTACTTGAAGAGGTCGACCATTTCAAATATCTGGGAAGTATTTAGACGAAAGACGCGTACTGCACCAAAGAGATCAGATCGAAAATTGCCATAGCCAAAGAAGCATTTAACAAGAAAAGGTCACTCTTAACTAGTAACCTTAATATTGGACTAAAGAAGAAGTTGGTCAAGTGCTATATATGGAACATTGGACCTTATGGTTCAGAGACTTGGACATTACGGAAGTTAAAGAAATATTTAGAGAGCTTATAAATGTGGTGTTGGAGGAAGATGGTGAAGATAAAATGAACTAAAAGAGTAACAAACGAAGAAGTTTTAAAACAGATTGGAGAGAAGATGACGCTTCTAGCCTTCGTAGAAAAGCCAATTGGATTGGACACATCTTGCGAAGAAATTGTCTTCTTCATACCGCTATAGAAGGAAAGATGGAAGGAAAGCGAGGAATAGGAGGAAGAAGAACACAACTGATCGACGATTTAAAAAATAGAAGAAAATATTGGGAGTTAAAAGTGGAAGTTGAAAATTGAGTAACATTGAAGAAATATTTCCAGGCCCAAACTGAAAATAAGAAGAAATAAAAAAATAAAAAAAAAAACTCACTAGTCCCACGACCTGCCAGTAGACAGAATACTTAATAATAATTGAATACTGACCCATTGGTCCGCAATTAGAGACATCCTTACGGTATATTACATGAAACATCAACTATAGATTCTGAAGAAGTAAATTGTTGAACCAAAGATCATTTATCTATTATATAAAAATGAAACGGCAGGAAAACTGACTGAACTCAATGTTTTTATATTATATATATAGTTATCAGCTGCATAGAACAATCCTTATGTTACTTAAGGAGGGAGTGGAGGTCAAATTTTATGCATTAAATTGAGTTTCTCACAAATTCTTTCAAGTTAGGAAAATCGTTAAATATAAGTAGAATATATCCCAGTGTTTTAAAAAATATTTTGGTTTTAAGAGGAATGATTTCTTTTATAAGTCATTTCTTCAAATTAAGAGCAATGTTGCCTGTTGTTTGTGATGCGATCAAGGAGAAAGGTTGAGCAATTTGAAATGAATCATGCAATATGGCTATAATGTTTTTATAATGTATTTTGACTGAAGAAATCAATGAAGGATTTCTTCAAGGGGGTAAGGAAGCTCAAAATCTCAGTCAAAGATACAGAATATCATGAACCCGTGAAGTTAGGAATACTAAACTATATATATCCCGGTTTTTCCGTTTTAACAAGAGAAGGAGGACATTTTCTATAATTTATTTTTCCACATTGTGATCAATGTTACCTGAAGGTTGTGATCGTGTCAGGAAGAAACGGTTCAACAGTTTGAAATGGAAATTTGAACATAATACCTACTTCAAACCAGGATTTTACCATGTTATTTTTATTAAAAGGCGTATCTTAAGGGGTTAGGGGGCTCAAAAGTGTGCCAAAAATAAACTAATTGTTTTTTTCGTTATTCATAAGGGGGAGAAGAAGCTTAAATATATTCCATAGATATATTCTTCCCATGCGAAGAACGGGCAGTTCAGCTAGTAAATTCTAAAATAATACATTATTCAGAAGTGAAGATGACTTGTAAATTCTAAAGGATATGTCATTAAAAGAAGTAGCAAAGATGTAGAAAATGGTACTTACATAGCATCCTGTATGTGAACACACTTGTAACTACTACAATTGTCTAACACTCAGATCTGCAAAGATATGAATAACGCAAATTGCATTCAATATATATAAAATTAAACACCAGTACTTTTCAGATATATACAATATTACATTATTATAAATAGTTTTTACTGACTTATACTTAAATGTAAACTAAATTCTATCACATTTACACAGAACTCTACAAATTAAATTGAATTTCCTCATGACTATAGACAACAAACGCGACTCGGACACGGAAGATCCGAGATCGATCCCTGATGGGAGTTTGTGTGGTTTTTATTCCACGTTGAGCTGTAGGTCAACGTCTCAAATGATCTTGGTATCTCAAAAGAGTGATTAAATTCCAAACGTAATCAAATAACCAACCAGCTAAAATAGTCAGTATCGGCATCGTGAGACACAGAAGACTACACATTATACTGTAACAGCATAAAATGGCGAGCAACTAATTTGTATAGTACACTTTCTGTATCATCAAGACTTCCGATCTGTTGTCTTCAAAGATGCAAATTCAGCCGATAAGATTACACTATCTGGAAAATATGGTAGATACACTGTTTCCAAAATCAGCAATTCTTTGTGATTCACAATGTAGATAGTGTTATAAGGTTTACTTTTCACAGCGTGTCAATCAGAATAGAAGTACCTAAAGGAAATGATTAGAATAATATGTATAGTAATGATAGTATCTCTAACTACTTCTAATGTACACAGGGACCAGAAGTTAAATTGCAGTAGTCTTCATGAAGTAAAAGATTCGTTGTTAAGTGGTTTAGCAGCAAAACAAGAAGAGCCCCTGTGATTTGCTGATAGTCGTATAAGTAGTTTAAGACTAAGAATAAATTAAATCTTTTTCATTGTGTTGGAATTAACTAGTATTACCAAATCACAGACCATCAGAGTCCGAACAGGCGAGCAAACTTTCATGTGCAGCTTTGCCCTAGGTAACGCCAAATCGGGGATAAGTATTTAAGTAACAACTACTGTGTTGCTAATTCGATATTTATCACACTATATTTAGTAACTCGAATGGCATTTGCCGGCCCTAAGTTTGAGAAATACGTATTTTATTAGTCCGTTATATATATTAATATACAAATGAAAATTCGCAACTGCTATATCGGTGGCGAATCTTGTCCCAACCCCCAAGCAAATTTGAAAATACTTTCCTGCAGAGGCACACCCATGCAGAGGGTCTACCACGTCCGGACTCCCTCCAAAACTTCCCAACTCACATATATGTATACACTTTATTAATATAACTATACACCTCTAGCAGAGAAATGATTGGTGTATCAAAGATTTTAAATTACACTTCATCTGTATTCTCTTCTTATAACCACAATATAGTTCTTTTTTTTCTGAAAATATTGTTGGCAGTACTTTACAGTTACTTATCGTCTTTTCGGGTACAGAATAATACCCATTCAGTACTACATTGTCGTAGTGGTTTGTAGTGTTGGACCCTCCCAACATGCATTTCTCGATGCACATCTGCGTTGTTAAAGTGTCGTCGTTTTTAGCGTGAAACTTACAACTTTGAATCTCTGACTGTGAGATAATTCTCATTGTCTAGGATACACATCAAGTTGAAGATCCACGCTTCATGTTGTTCCAGCAAATAGAGCTTATATTTTTAATAATATTCATTTAATAAGTTCAAGAATGGAAAACGAAAATAGAGTTTGGAGTTTAGTCTGAGAAAGTCTACATATTAGAGGTACTATCCCATCATTTCTCTTGTAAGCTAGAAGCTAGAAAATACAAGGCTAAATGACTGACTGAAGACCAATACCTCCTAATTATAAAGCACGAGTTAACATTTGATTTACACTCGTTTTTGGAAGATATATTTTGAATTTGAGGACTTGGTTGTTTAGCCCTGTTGTACGTGTATTTTCTTTAACTTTGCTTTCTTCTTCTTCTTCTTCTTCTTCTTCTTCTTCTTCTTCTTCTTTTTCTTATAATAATAATAATAATAATAATAATAATAATAATAATAATAATAATAATAATAATAGTAGTAGTAGTAGTAGTAGTAGTAGTAGTAACAGTCAGAATTGTTTTAAGTTTCCCTAACTTCATGACGAGTGTATCTATTTCATATGCCATTTGATACGTATATTTTCATCCATAATACAAACTACAAAGAAAATAAATGTGATAATTTGAAACACAAAATTATTTCTATCACGAGCGTTTAAAAGTTCATTAATTTATGAATATTTTATCTATTGTAGAGCAACAAAATTTTGTTTAGTTACATTTTTCATTCATTGAACTCATATAATGTGTTTTGAAATAGAAAAAAAATGTAAAGCAAATAATTAAAAATAATGATAATAAGCAAATGTAATAGCGAAGTTAAATATTAGAGAAGAAAATATTAATATACAATGCTTTTTTGTGTGAGGGGGCATTTATAAACTTAATTAAGTTATTTAGGTACTCATCGTGATGTACTGTCTTTTTTTCTGGACACTTCCATGATTTTCAGTTTTATATATTGTGTGATATCCCGCACATGACTTTGTTGATAAACAACCTACACGTGCTTATTAAGCATTAACCATGTGCGTTCTATTACGACGTATTACGGTGGCAGACGTCAGAAACACAAGCGAACACTGGTCACGTAACGACGAAGGACCATCACACTGTAGCACCTACATAACCAGGAGGATCTCAGCGATCATTATCAGAGTATGGCTGGCCATCTTTGCTCTCTCAGCTTGCCTGGAGCTCTGAGAGGAACCTAACTCAAAGCCTTAAGTTTGTTCGGAACTCCATGCCTCCTTTTCTGCTCATTTATTTTGCTAGGAAGTCTGTGGGACTCCTAACCTCAGTCTTTGTGGCCTTTAACCCTCGTCTCCTTGCCTGGAGCAATGGGACCCTAAATCCAGTCCACTTAGCTTACACGGAGCTCTGCGGAGATCCTTTCCTAAGTTGCTCGGGCCTTAGAATACTTTATTTTATCCAAGTATTGCAGAATTTTGCATTATAGTAATTTCTGTCATGTACTGTTTATGGAATAGAGGGTTTTGTAATAAGACTTGGTAGTGGGAGAAAACTATTTCGGATTACAATTTGTTTTAACTATACCTGCATAAGCAGAACTTTACAATATATAGAGATTTATTAACTGTTTTGCATATATTCTTTGTCCTCACTTACGGCAAAAGTTCGCATCGACTAACAACACTCATAGCGGGATTAGATCAAATCTAATTAACGTTGTTCTAAATAAAGGAATCAGTCAGTGATACTTTGTCAATGTCAGTTAATACACACCATTCATGGTTGAAAGCAGTAAACAAAGAAGCAAATAGAAACAAAAATATTGTCTCGAGACCTTTCAATGTGTCCCCATACAATACTTCTTTGTCCTCAATGCTACAGCACTAACCACGAATGTGATTTGGAGCATAGCAAAAACAGCATTGTAATTTTCACCACTATAAAGTACAGAGGATGTAATTTTCATTACTATAAAAAACCTTGAAGTGCACTCACAAACGAAATTACTTCGACCTTTTGCATCGACACTTCTGTACACAACTGCCTCAAAATTTCCATAATCACTTAGATATTTAATTCCTAGGCTGATACAACTTCCTATAATTACTGTGCCATGGATTTCAGCGAATTAACATTCTCTTCTGAAGCATCTTCAAACGTAACATTTGTAAATAGCATGGTAGATGGTTGGTTGGGACACACAAAACAGAGTGACCGCAGCATGCTGTACTGGTGGATTCTCCCACTTCTTCAATATCTTAATTCCACCAACACTGTGACGTCAGTTTCAATGTGGCCTGTTTCTAATATAGCTTAGTTCGAGATACAGTTCGAAATAGGTCGTCTGCTTATCATCGTACTAGGACATTCAAACTGAAATGTCGAACACCAAATCCGTGTAGTCGTTTAACAATGAGAGGAAAAGTAAAATATGCACGTAGAAGTCCTTTAATGTAATCCAACAAGAATTACTATTTACTTTCGACGCTGTTCAATTTCGCACATCGTAAGTTCTTCGCCAGCTGCACATCCCAGACACTACTTGCTCAATATTTTTACGCTGTGCATATGTCATACTGTTCTGTATGAATGGTCAGGCCTATCATCCCCTCGTGTGTGTACATTTTTTACTTTTTCTTACCATATCATTTTAACGCGGCTAGGACTCCCAAACGTTTCGGATTTACATCATCTTTCCTCCCAGTATTTGTTCAAAACTCTGAAACTTAAGTTAATATAATGTGTACAGTATTTGTTTTTAAAAACGTTATAATAAATCATCGGTTCTCAATTTATACTCTATGTCATTCACGCTAACGTGTGGAACTATTATTTACCGGTACTTAACTCCATTACTTCATCGAAAAGAAACCCATAACTATATGCCTCTATAAACAACTAAGTCATACAGTGATATTTCGACTCGTACAGAACATGATTCAACGCACTTGATGCATGTGTGTGGAAATAGTGGATAGAAGAGGGTCGTACGAAAAAAAAACAGCGTGTACTGAGCTACACAATGCGACTACAGCACGGAGTGGCCGCCATCTTGTGCTCATGGCCGCAACACACCTTTTAGTTCATTCCACAGTGTTGGTTTGACCCTGGACCACCGGAACGGGTGTGAGCTTGTGTACGTCGACAGTTTGACACCATTTGCTGTGGGCTGGACTGATGGCACGTATGCTATTACATCGACTGCTATTGACCTACAACCAAAAGTATCCAAAACTTAATGGGCAAGTGAATGCCATTGGTAGCATACTGAGTGGGAAAATGTAGGATATGTTGAAGCACGATTCGTTCAGAAGCACTACATTTCGCCAGTTAGCACACCGGCGACTACTTTCATGTCCCCATTGAAGTCTAGAGGTATGTTTGGTTACTGATCAGCGACAGTCGACATAATAACATGCGTGCCACTAATCTAGCTCGCAGCAGACTGCGTCGAATCTTTAACGCAAACAAATCTACACCTGTTACAATGCTCCAGCGTTGAGCTAACACTATGAACGATGCTGTACGGCCTGTTACGGTCACAAGAGCAAAATGGCGGCCATTCCCTGCTGCAGTTTACATTGGTGATCAAATACTCACTCTCCGCTTCGTACGACGCTCTTCTACCCACTGTTGCCACACAAGCATCATTGTTGTAGTAGCATGCTCTATATAAATCAAAAAGTTACTGTATAGCATACTCTTTTCTCGAGGATCGATCATTTTGCCCTGTTCGAACACACGCACGTGCTGATTTTGCACCTTTTGGCATCAGCTGGTATTTGTTCTCATGATTCCACTTCGTTTGGCGACTCTTGACTAACTTAGCGTGACCTAATATTGCCACAAGCGAGGATGTGACGCTAACTCAAGATGAAATGCTGCTGAGCCTACGTGCCAGCCATCTCTTTGCGAATTTAATTAGTTATTGCTGGTAAACTATTCTACTCATCTTTCAAGTTTGGTGTCACTTGGGCAATTGATTCTTGGTGTTGTAATTTGCATAACCGGTATAACTTCATCCATTTCCATGCACAGTATACTTTCAGAAATATTTTAAGGAAACTTGAAATTTTCACTTAAGTTCTTTTCACGTAATGTTATTAGCATTAACAATGTCACATTCAAAATCAGCATAAATAACGCTCAACTGTTGCGGAGCATTGTTGAGAAGTATAAAAAAGACATAGTTTCTTAGGAATTCAAGTTGAAAGCAAATGGAAATTTCTGACGTATGTGTGCTTATATTTTAAATATAGAAGAATTTACAATATTTGCAATATCCCAGGTCAGTGATTTTAGCTATTTCTACTCTAGCACAAGAATATAGTAGAATCTGTAATTAGTAGCCTATATTGTTTGGTGTGCCATTTGAGATTTACTTTACTTTTAGCAGGTAGTATCCTATTATGAACGACATTTCTAATTTAACGGTACATGCGTTCCCAAGATTATTGGAAAGATAACTTATATAACACGATTCTAATTAGGAAAGCCGCAGCGTACCAACAAACTGAGAAAATGAAGACTAATAAAGCCTAGCTAGAGATTATCTTGTTTTCATACAGCATTTCCAATTAGAATTTAGATGGCCTTGTTAGATGTTCCTATATTGGAAACGTAGTTTTGTCAATATGTAGGCCATTGTCCCAGCTTCCATAATAAACAACAACAAAGAAGTGCGTATGTCAACACGTCCAAAGGTATAAGCACATTCACACAAATTCTATTTTGCTTTTACGCGTATCGCAAGTGGTTCAAACCAGTTTAATTTTCTCCCATAAACTGTTCATCTTTCTAACGCCTCCTCCTTCATTTCTGATATACATAGTTATTTTTTTTCTATTCAGAAACACCTCAACTTATGCAAATAGAACGTTCCAGGTGCTCTTTGCCTTAAGTCGGAATTCATACAAGCCGAATTTCTACCATAACCTACCAGTAAGATAGATCGCAAACTATGATGGAAAAAAAAAATAAAAAAAGAAACTTCTGTTTAAAAGCGCTGCAATACTAAACATCAAAATTCGAAATATCTAATCTTAATCTTAACTATATATAAAACTACATGAGCTGATATAAATTAAAGGGGTACTTCCGATTGACTTGGAAAGTTGAAATTTGGCATGATCGTAGCTTCCCGAGACTAACCGACAAGAAAATTGCCAAAAGTGTATATTTTTAATTTTTAGGGGATCTAAAGGAGGAATGAAGAATTTCCCTATTTTATTTAAATGTGTTTTTTTTCAACCTATAATCTCATATTTCAAGTACTTGAAATTGGAATATAAATTTGAAATTCGGTATGCTTGTACGATTTCGTTAGCGTTAACTAAGTAAATAAGTAAAAATAAAATTTTCTAATTGTAGAGTGGTTTTATGAGGAACTGAAAAATCTTTTCCATGTTATTTACATGGAACATCTTCTACACTCCAAAATATTAAAGGGTATAAAGAGGGATGAAGAAATTCCCACGTTATTTAAATGGGCGTTTTCTTGGGATACAAAATCTTATCTTTTAGATAGTTGAAATATGAAAAAAAAACTTGAAATTTGGTAGAATTTTGCATTTAAGAGGTATGAGGCCCAGTAAACGTGAGGGTCATGGGGCGAAGCCCCCAGCTGCGCCAAGTTCAGGAAATGTAATTAAAGAGCAAATGCACAAAATTCACTCTTGATGGAAAGGCTGATACCTAAGAGATGCGAGACCGTAGGCCGAGCAAACGCGGGGGTTTGGGGGCAGGGCCCCCAGCTAGCCAGGCTAGTCTTCTAATATAAAATTTGAAACTGACTATATTTGTGACTTTATAACTCTCGAACTAACCGACCGATCTCATTCAAATTTTTAACATAAATAAGGTTCGGGCCTGGGTTAGTTTTTATAATTTCACTTTCACGGTGCAACTTAGGGGAGAGGAGAGGTATTTAAAAATGATCGAAAATGACCGATGTAATTATCGAATTCATAGTTTTCGGAGTTCCTGGAATGAACAGTGACACTTGCGATGTCGTTTAAATCTAAATTCAACCCCGCAACTTAAGAGAGGAAAAGATTATAAAAATGATCGAAAATGACGATATAAATGTCGAACCCATAGTTTTCGGAGTCGCTTAGACGAACAGTGGCACTTCCGATGTATTGCCCCCTCTGCTAAGAGCGAACAATCTGCTATAGTACTCGCGCCGAGTCTTGAGGCTTGGGCGCTAAACGAATCATAGAAATATTTTGCTTTAGCTCCGATACATCGGAAAACTTCGATAAAATTCGTGGAGTCGCTTCCCGAGCGCACACTTGGAGGAAACGTCAAACAGCTGAAATTCACCAACAATGTTGCCAAACTTTAAACACATAGTAAACGAGTATTAGGAAAAAATCTAAAAATTAGCAATAATAACACTGCACAACAATAACCACTGTAACAATTATTCTAAAACGGTAACAATAACACGCATAGTAACAACGAACATATTATGCAACTAATAAGCAATTACAAAACGGAACTTGACGCGAATCCGACAACACTGTACTCTCGGTAGATGTCTTCCGTGTAGCACGAGAGACGACACCAGGGTTGTCAACCATACGATAATTTGTCGTGATATACGATAATTTAAGTCTTAATACGATATACGATAATGCCTTTGCGATAATAGGTGAATATACGATAATTTTAAAACGTACACTTTTTAGTAGTTTTTGAATGTGCAAATAAATTGTAGGTGTGCAATAAAGAATTATAAAACACATTTTTAACAGTCATTCTCGCCAAAAATAAATCAATAACGATTTGTGAATTGGTAACCCTGCATCTATCACATTTACGTGGAGGTGGCAATATTGTTTGTTCATGATAGAAGGCTCTATTATTCGCTCACGTGAATGTTAGCGCCTTTGTTTGGATGTGAAAAACAAAGAAGTTAAGAATCGTTCTGTGGCAAGTGAAATTACGTATCGCGTAATTACTTTGCGTAATTAGGTATGATAAGGATAGTGACACCGATGAGGAGTTCGAAACTGAAGATTACTAGGTAAGTTTATTATATATTATTGCTATTATTAGTAGTATTATAGCTACTTGTTTATACAATTATCACGCGTATAACACGAATATACGATAATCTTTTGTAATATACGATAATTTTAAGGACGAAAATCGATAATTTTGTTCTCCGAGGTTGGCAACGCTGGACGACACTGACAAAAGTTGATGAGTGGGGACTGATGACCAGAACACCCTCACGTTCTATTGGGTGGTGAAATCGGTAGATCTAGGTGAAGCTTCACGACTCGGCGCGAAAACTATAGTGCTATATAAATACGTCACAAAACCTTATATTCTTGCAATACAAACTGTTTAAATAAATTCTTATTAAAATCCGTTAACTGCCAAATTTTTCAGATGATGTTTAGCATGCACCTTACATTACCTTATAAAGTAAGGAATACATTTAATTAGAATATCTCAATCAGTGATGGAAGTCAAAGAATTAACATTCAGAAGAATGAACTAAACTATAATGAATATAAATATGTGAACTTTTGCCAGTTGGTCAAGTATTACCAGCTGCTGCATGCAAAAAATATTAAATCTTCAAGTGAGAATCGTGGCTGGAACAGGTTAAACAATAGGTATTACTAGAGCTCGGAAGTTGAGGAAAGATTCTCTTTTTTTTACAAGTGCTCGAAGATGAGACTTAACGTATGTTCATTTTGGGTCATTGTAGACCAGAAAATTGTGGATTTTATTTGTTCTTTTTTGTTTGCTTTTTTCGGCGTTTTGTTTTCGTTTATTGGTCTTTTTTAAAGCCTTTCGTAGATCTTATCGTCTTTATTTTTGCACTTCATCTTTCGACAACAAATTTACTGGCCATTAACAGGAATCACCACAACCTCTTAAACATCTTGGGCGGTATTCAGAGCGAATTCGTTAATGAAGCTTTAGTCACAGACTAGTTAGTGGCATACTAGCTCTTTAGTAAGGAAGGTGTACTTTTTGGTATTCAGGGTCTACTTTAAGTACAACTAAATAGTTGATTTAGGTATGATTAACTAATATAACCTCAATGCATCCGGCGAGAAAAGTAAATGTAGCAACTACGGAAAGGTAGATGTGTGCATGCGTAGTCTGTAAACATGAAAATACATGAAATACGAAATGTTGTGTCGCACAAGCTAAACCGTGGCTAAAAGAAAACCCTCTGGTCTAGATTAATTAGTCACATGTGATTAACATCGTCAACTAGTACGTCCTAATCAGAGACTCTGAATGACTAACGGATGGTTATCAAAAGTGTAAACTCGTAGTAGGGCATTAATCAGACGTCAAAACGACTCTGCGTAAGGCCCCTTTTCTTTAGTAAAGAAAATTCCAATGATAAGACATTCTTCAACGATTGGACTGATAAGACCAGATCTGGAAAAATCACAAGTCAGGTATGGAGGCGTTACAATGTCCTTCAACAAGGGGAGTGGGGGTGGGGAAGTTCTTATTTTAGTTTGTACTTCAGTTTGTGGAGGAAGGACAGACTGTTAACCTACCAGAAGCTTGTATTTCTTGAGTATTATATTCATTAAATATGTAATTCTTATTAAATTGAGTCTTATTTTTACGTCCCCTTTTCCAATTCTTAAGTTCTTTTCTTTTTAGATATTTTTAGGTCTTTTTATAGGTCCTTTTTAAGCAATTTTTAGATCTTCAACTTCCGAACCCTACTTATTACACAAAAACTAACCTTCGAGTTGGTGGGGACTTCGTTTCCAGACTCCTGCATTTGTTCGCCATACGGCCTTGCATCTCTCATATCTCTAACGTATCTCTAATCTTAAGGGATTTCGAGATATGGCTGTTACCTCATAAGAATTGCAACTTCACTCTATTTTCTTCACTGATTTTTGATTCCCTTGTAGGGGAAATATTTTTTAAAAAACGCTTAAACGCGTCTATAATTGAACCTGTCATTTCAAAAAGGCCATATGTCCACAAAAAGTAAATTGTTGAGGAGAAAGAAACAACTCAGGATTACAGACTCGACGTGTACAATGGCATCGATGATATTGAGGCAATAATGTAGGATATGTAACATAATATGACCATACAATTAGTCTTTTCACAGGGGATGCGCGTTTCTTCGCGTACGTGTCGAATTTGCACTAAAATGAAAATGTGGTGGGAATGGACATATGGCCTTTTCGCAATGACTGATTCAATTATAATATCCAGAGCAACTTAGAATGATGATAGACGGTAATTGGGTGTGTTACTTCGCATAGGATAGGTTGAGTTCAGGTTTGCCGACTCGACTGTGTTGTAGTATAGTGAAGACATGAGTTGTAGTGAAGTATACACACCTAGGACTGTTTGGTCAAGGAGAATACGAAACAAGCATTACTTTATTCTACGTTTACTATATCCGGGTCTCACTATATCTTTGAGCAATCTCATTCGCTTCCGACCACTCCTTCCAGCGCTCTGACGATCGATTGGAAGTTTTTACATCCAAGAAACGCTTTTTTTTTTTACACAAAATGAAACACCTATTCGTTAATTTTACATCTAGTTTCTGTCAAATTTCGTCGAAATCAGCTTGATTCACTAAACTGTTCCTTGTAAGTTCAAGTCATAATTATCAACTTTATCTATGTTTCTGTTATAACAGTAGCTACATCATTTGTACATTCATGTTTTATTCTCTAATAACCACAACTCCCACGACTTGTACAGATTGTTTGAGATGCACTCATGGAAAGCAACGGAAATTTATTTTCCTGGTAACATTACTTTTAGTGTTTTTTTTTTTTAAGTACAAAACGGATGAAAGCATATGACCACCACTTTTGTCACTTATATTCCAATAACCATATAACTGTGAAAGCATTTTAGAATCCGGAATTTTATATAGAATAGGCTCATATATGGAACCTCTTTTGATTGCTCGACTCATGTTGAAAGACTTTTGATTGTTACATGAAGTGTGAAATAAAGAGAGCGTTTCGTATTGCGCTATGTACGTGAAAAGCACAATATAAGAGATAAAAACCAATTCATTGGAGTTGTCGCAAATCAATATTTAAAAAAAAAAAAAAAAAAAAAAAAAGAGTACTGAAACCTCAGTTTCATCACTAGAGGGGAAAAGTTCTATCAAAAGACTTTTCCGACCAAAAAATATCAACAATTGTTCTTTTGTGATCATAATTCTTTTTCTACTTCAGTACTTCCATTTCCATTTTTATTTCAAATCTATTTTTTAACGAACACGCCTTTGTGGTACGTTCTGTTTTTAGTATCCATTCAGTTCTACGAGCATAAGTATTGTAAAAGTATTTTTTTATTTCTTTCTTTCGTGATTTTGAAACTATACGGACTGCTAAAAAGAGATGTAACCTTAAACTTCGGGAGGATTTTTTTTCAAGTGCAAATCACAGAAAAAAGTTTTAATAAATATTGATCAGGGTGTCTGTCAGAAAGATTGTATCTCAGGTATCTTAATGCAATTTCTTTACCCTGTAGCTGAAAGAGTGATGGGTTAGGTTGGGAACTAGGACTTGTGATACGAACGTACAGGAGAGTTAAGTTGATTTTGAGTTTAACGTCCCTTTCAGCAGCGAGGCTATATCAGACGGAATCTACTGGTATTAACGTGGAATCCGAACCACGATGAGTTCGCGCCAGGAATCCAACCTGAGTCTCCCAAGCCAAAGGCGCGTACGCTAACCGCTTAGCCACGAAGGAGCTCCAAACGTACAGAAGAAATATGCAATTATGGATTTATTACATTGGTAGTTATTTTCATATACTATTAATTAACATTCCTCGGATGCAGAGCTCTGTAATGTCATCATAATCTTCATAGAGGGTCTCTAAGTAATGATTTGAGTTGATTTTAGTTTACCGTCCCTTTCAGCAGCGAGGCTATATGAGACGTGGACCTACTGATTAACGTGGAATCCGAACCACATGAGCTCCCGCCGGGAATCGAACCCGGGTCTCCCACGCCATCAATAAGTAATGAATTAAAAAAAAACTTTCAATAAAGGGGATCTTCACCTGCGCACTCCTGGTGTATACCATATACCATGTGAATGTAGCAGATCATACGTAGGACAAACTGGACGTACAATAGAACAATGATGTAAAGGAAACTGCAGTTATATAAGACTTCAGCAACCCGGAAAGACAGGACCAGCAGAGATAGTTAAGGCCCGAAATGATTTTACAAATACCACCATAGTAGCCAAATGCAGCAATTTTTGGGATAGAACAATAAATGAAACTATAGCTATCTCACGGGAAAGGAACAGTCTCAATAGGGACAATAGGTTTCCACTCAGCCCTATCTGGTCGGCCCTTTTCAGGAACAAAAACAGGCATTCAACAAAACAATTTCTCGTAGCCACAATAGCAGCCAATGAAGAGCTGGCATCCCTTAGGTAATCAGAAGCCAGCACTTCACTGAGCCAATCACAAACCCCCATTCATAGCTCCGTCCATAAATAGTCACCTTATATATAACACCCGGTCTCTCCGCGGCCCTCATCTCCGGTCTCTTCATTGCAATTCCTGAAGATGAATGCAATGGTTGCATTCGAAACATCGAATGTCAATACCTTCAGCGGACTGATAACCCTTGAAGACTTACTAAAAATTTTCAATGTTCGAAAGTAGAAAAAAAAATCCGTTTGTGAAGCACCTTTAACTGAAAGTAATAAAATCTATCTTATGAAACGGTTTCAAGAAATGTACTGACTGCTTAAAGTTTAACGTTCCATTTGAGTAGTGAGCCAATAAAGGTATTTACTATTGGCTGCCAAACGGAAAGGTCGTGGGAAGTTGTCGGCTAGTTTGTTACCACTTCACAACAAGCCTGTTGCACAAGTCATGCAAATCGCAGGCTGTTCTCAAGGAATGTGTCTTCTTGAAGCTTAATCTTCCACCTATCTCCTAAATGAAGTTCCAGGTAATTTCTCTGTTTTGGCACCTAAAACATCTTGTGCGTAAGTGACAATTTGCTGATGATAATTCACTAAAGGGAACTGTAGCAGGGTGTTTCGGGAACAGTGTTGCCACAGACTTAGCTCTGGAGTGGGCTGAAAAATAGTACCAAATTGAAACAAAAAGAGCTGAATTCATTATTTTATACCAAAGTAATACATGGCTTTATAACACGAAACTAAAATAGGTAAAGTTCTACAATATCCCTTCCCCCTGCCTCCAAGAGTCAGAATCAGGAAAGTGCTATTTTCAAAAACTACTTCTTAGAAACATCCAAATAAGAGGACCGCTAACAACCGTGGAAGTCGATGGAAATTTTCTCGCATGTAGGGAGTATAACAAAGACCGCAAATTAAAAGGAAAAACAGTTACCATCTTTGGTATGTATTGTAAGGAAACTAAACGCGCCTCTATTTCAAAGTGACCAATAAACCAAAACGGTATAACGAGGAACAAGTCAATCATCTCCGATTCTTGTGTTAAAATATAAATTATTGCACCTTATTCTTGCTTATTTCAAAACCGAAGGAGGGTAATAGTACTGACACTTTTGAAAATGTGACAAGTATTTACTAAATAGTGCTGAATTGGGTACAATTGTACCAACTTTTTCACAAAAGGGGCTGAAAATGCCAGCGTGGTACCAACGGGCCGATGAATGACAAAAAGGGCTGAATTTGGTACAATTGTACCAAGTGTGGCAACAGTGTTCGGGAACCAAGATTTTTCTCTATTGCGTGGGTATTCAATTACTTCAGGTAAACTGTATTTTCGAATACTTCAAGTATGTTGAAGTTAATAAAACAACACTGTTTAATAATCACATCAGTTTCATAATCATATTTCCTTTTTATGCTTAATCAGATAGCTAATAACTAATCGAATACTCCTAGTAAATATTTTTGCGAACAGTGTGGTAATCTACACAATGAAATTTAGAGAACAAGGTATGGTATCAGAAAATTTTCCAGAGTTACTCAAAATTTAATCTGCAAAGATTGTTCCATACAGTTTGCAGGTAAAAACAATAGAAGTGCACAACTGAATAGAATTTACCGCAATAAAACACTAGTGTTTCGCAGTTCCGTAACTTGGAGCTTTTTCTGGGAGGGCAAGCATTAATACTTGGGCCCTACTAAAAAAATACAAAGTTGGCTCCCGTAGAAAAAATAACAGATCTGTGGCAGAACAACAGAAAACTGGTGGAACTTGCACGGCAACAGACGAAGTGACAACTGTGGCAATGTTGGCATCATTAAGCAAAAATGCCACGAGAAGCACGCGTAGTATACACACACATCATTATTCACTGACACAACGCGTGTAGTTGCTATGCGAGTAATGGCATCTTTGTTAGCTACATGTTCACAAACATCTTTCAGAATATGATTCAGATTGCCGTCTGGAATTTGCTCAATTGCCCACATAGAAGCTAAGATAAAACTTTCTGACGTATTGTTAACAATGAGGAAAACTTTTACCTATCGTTCGAGTTTAAAAAACAGGACGTGCTGTACTGGTCCGATAGTTATTTGCATTAGTTCGACGCATCCGCAGGTGTTCCCGACTTGATGGTGTGGTGTGGTATGTGGGGCACTTGCATGGTAAACTCATTCTTCATTGAGGGGTCTCTAACAGCGATGGGCTATTGGAGCACATTGGAAGACGGAATATTGACACCACTGCTGTCGGAAGATGGTTAATTCCCTATGGTTTTTCACCACGATGGCGTCCCAACCCACTACTGTACGTGTGTCCGTGAGCAGCTTGATCGGCAGTTTCCTAATACGTCGATTGGTCTGGGAGGTGCTGTGGAATGGCCCCCCTCGTTCTTTTCACTGACTACCTGTGGATAAATGTGAAGTATGTTGTGTATGTAATGAAAATTAGGGATATTCAGCGTTTCAAGAAACGAATTGTTTCCGCATATTCCATCATTACATCCAACACTCTGTGAAGGGTTTTGCGTGACTGGGAACTCAGAATTAATCTGATAATCGACCAGAATAAGGAATATATTGTAACGTCGTGTAATAATCCGAAGTCCGTGCCGTTTGACTAACCTCTTCTGTTGGGACAAAACAAAGAAACAGTCATAACTTCGTAACGGTTGGCCCTAAAACAAAAATAATAGTGAAAAAATGAAATCTTTAAGTTTTACGTCTCACGATTATGCCGGTTATTCTGAAGGAGACGGTAATGATGAGAAATGAATGAAATGGTGGAAAGAAGAAAGTGGGGGGAAACGAGAAAACCCCGAGAAATCCATAAGCACGGTGTTTGTCTACCACAAAGTTCGGGCGGCGGGAGCTGGGATCGAACCAGGAACCCCAAGCACCGGAGATGGACGCTCTACCACTGAACCACCGCGAAAATAACAGTGAAATTCAATTCCTACGGAACTTGCTAGTAAAGTAATATTTCAAGCTATTAAAGTAATGTTTTTCATTTAACACAACTGCGTAAAATTCAAGACGGCGAACATCACTATTAGGACACTGATTTTATGTACTAAAAACTGTAAGATATCTATTTTTACACTGCCAAAAATTAAAAAAATATATTTAACAAAAACTAACTAAAAAGTAATGAAAAACGCCCAACATAAAAGAAATAAATGCTGGTATTCACCAATAGCCCCAACTCATCAGCTATTGGTATCGAAATTCCATGGGGACCGCAGTGAATAACTAAAGTCTCTTGTAAATTGTCCATCGTAAAGCCATGCCTATTGTTATGGAATAATGCCTTAGATTGAGAAAAGGAACGTTCTACATCACACGGTGTTAACCTCGCGTATTTCAAAAGGGGCATATCACGAAACAAAACATTATTTTTTTTCTTACGACTTCAACTTTCAAATCAGAAAGAACATTCAGCTTTCTTTCAAAGCACTGTACTTCTTTAACCGAGGTACTCAATAAATCTCCCGTAGTTTCTAGTTTATTTATAGAGTGAGTCGAGAAATCTAAATTGGCAGATATGAAAGCCACTACCACTTTCTAAATTTTGAACAATTTTAATGGATGATGCATCGTCTGTGTTTAGTTTAGTTACTACAGGTAGAAATGCTTTAAAATTCTCCGCATAATGTAGTACTGAATTGAGCCAGGTACCCTACCGTGTGATTACGAGCGTTGGAGGAAGTGAAAGATCCGGATTTGTTTCTTTGGAAACTCCAATTCTATTTGTTGACTTTACGGAAATAATTTTCCCATTTGACACTAACTTGTCCACTTTAGGATAAAGGGTTCCGATTTGTTTTACACAATTGATATAGGGCGTGTACGACACATGTCACGTGAATCATATTAGGATAGCATATAGAAAGAGCTTCACTAGCTTTCCTCATATAAGGAGCACCATTAGTGAGAAAAAGCAAACCATTGCCATATTTCTCACCATTCGGCCATAAAATGTGCAAAGATTCATTGAACAGCTTGGCAATTGTCACGTGATTCGGAACTGATCTTAGTCACGTGATTCTTTAGAGGCTAGCAAGAAATGTTTGGAAATTATTTCATCAATTTTACTACACCTACTAGAACATTTCCAACTTTCTAATACTAACAGAATCACTAGTTTCATCAATGCTTCCCCGATTCTTTTCGTTTTCACATACGGACCTAATATGTGTAAATGTTTCTTCATAGCACTTAGATAGATAGTTTTTCCGAAGCGTTGACTCATCTGGAGGACTTAAGTTTGTATATTTGGTAAGAAAAAAATGAAATGAAATCTTTGAGTTTTACGTCCCACGATTATGCCGGTTAGGGTAAAGGATACGGTGATGATGAGTAATGAATGAAATGGTGTAATGAAGAAAGTGGGAGGAAACGGGAGAAACCCGAGAAAACCATCGCACACGGTGTTTGTCCACCACAAGGTTCACTTGGCGGGGGCTGGGATCGAACCCCGGACCCCAAGCACCAGAGGTGAACGTTTTACTACTGAGTCACCGCGGCCCCCTTGGTAACAAAAGTTCGAAGCTCAGGATTGTTTACCTTATACAGGAGTATGTCAGCAGAAA
The DNA here is from genome assembly GCF_964235325.1 of Thermobia domestica. Taxonomy (NCBI): domain Eukaryota; kingdom Metazoa; phylum Arthropoda; class Insecta; order Zygentoma; family Lepismatidae; genus Thermobia; species Thermobia domestica. The sequence goes on along the minus strand of NC_137462.1, from coordinate 263,145,654 downwards.
CGAACGCTTTACTTACCTCTAAATAGCACTGTGTATTTGTTGTGACGCTGTTAGATGAGGGTGCAGTAGGTTATCCGATGAGAGCTTGTCGCGACGAAACACGTGACACAGCAGTGATATGTTTACTACATGACATATGTTGCACTACCTGGGAACGTTGATCTGCACTTACACGTTTCGAACACGTATCGTCGGTGGTAAAGATGTTTTAAATTCCAGTACGTTGTTTTCTAAACGTTCGTGCACACTGGATTTCACTTTGGGCATCGTTATTTCACAGATGCTAAACTATGAACTTCATGACTTAATTAACGAAAGTCTCACAGCTTGGTTATATGTATAATGCACTGACGTCAAATGTCTAGACTAAAACGCGATAATGTTACGAAGGAAAGAGATGTTTGGCATTAAAAAGCTTCTGGTAAAAGAGCGACAATTAGGGTGGGATTTTAAAGGCGGACTGGAAGCTCTAGCATCACCTCGACTGACAAATTACGTGATAGTGAACTCATTTCCTGCTTACGTCTATGATGCGAGCGGTGTTGAAAACTATTATAACATAGAGCTTGAATTTGGTCAGATTTTTCAGTTTAGTATTCTTTACAGCAGCCAGAGTCTATGAGACGTGAACCTATAGCTTAATGTGGTATGCAAAGGTGCACAGCTAACTACTTAGCCACGGAGAAGCTACATAATAGCATTTTGTGGATATTATCTGTCTCACTCTGTAGACTTTTACATTTTTCAGTAACTGAGTTTTCCACTAAAATTTATACAACTGGCGGTGGTCCTATGAAACCGTTTCCGTACCGTAACGAGTTAGATTTTTGAGAAGTAGTTTCTCAACGGGAATCGAACCCGGGTTGCACCTAAGATGCATGTGTTATGCAATAGCAAGTGGGAAAGGAATTTGTTACCTATTTTAGTGTTCTGGGCTATTAGCCAGTTGAAGATATTGACAGAAACGTTTAGAAATGCCGACATTGCATTCATCTGCAGAGATTGTGAAGATGAAAGAAATTTCTGCATTCGAAATGTCGTATGGCAGTATCTTCATCTCGCTGATAGTCCGTGAACACTTACTAAAATCACGTGGCCACCAAAGAAATGAAATATGTGAGATTGACGTCCCACGCGTATTCCGGCTAAGCTAAAGGAGACTGTGATGATGGCAAATGAATGCAATGGTGGAATGGATAAAGTAGAAGAAAACGAGAGAACCCCGAGAAAATTCACGCATACGCTGTTTGTCCACCACAAAACTTACTTGGCGCTAGCTGGGATCGAACCAAGGACCCCATGCACCAATAGGTCCACTAAGACATCGTGATCCTCCTCGCCATCAGAAAAAAAACTAATTTTTGTTACCTATTGCTGTTACAAGTAGAGTATTCAAAGCAATGCTTCTGGACTTGAATCATCACTTCAACATGATGGTATGAAAAATAAAAGTTTACCACAATACGATACATATTCAAAAAATGGCACATATACTGAAATGATATGCTTGAACTTCCCTTGATTGAATTATATGTACACTACTGGTTGTTACTGTACGTTGCACAGTAAAATAGTTAATATGCTGTACGGTGAGTTTAAATATAAATAAATAAATAAATAAATTTTCTTTCATCCCTTTCACTTTATCTTAAATATGGTATCAAAAATTTTAGAAGGAAAAATAAAATTTCATTTATTGGAAACAGTCTTGGAGTAATGTGAAATAACGTTGTTAGTTGTACGAAGCCACACTTGACGGCGGTGTACTCCCTGGCGGTCTTGACAAACATCAGTCTCAAGCGAGTTAATACGAGAATTTAGTATTCCAAGGTTAAGTGCAAAGGACAGAAGAAGATCGTGTAGTTGTCATGGATACCTCACGTTCTTCGGATGGACAGCGTTTCTTCGATCAACAAGCGTTGCACGAAACACACTCAAGTGGTGACCCAACCATTCTCCATTTCATTTCACAAATACCCTTAAACTTTAATTGGTCGTACGCCTACAGAAGACTGGTTGCTTTAAACATTTAAAGCAGGGAAAGTGTTTGTTTCTCTTTAATAAACAAATTTAACAACATATCAAGTGGCTCTTCGTTAGTTTTAGAGTCGATTATTTACCAGCTCTCATAAGATAATGTTCATTTATTGAAAGAATTAGGAAATACAACATGCGATCCCAATTTAGAATGAAACCACTAACAGTCGACAAAAATAAAATGTTAAATTAGGAATTAGATTTCTGGGCTTTCGTCATCTATGGCCATGTTAGCCCGTCATTAGGATTAGAATTAGGATTAGATTTCTAAGCTTTCGGCATCTATGGCCATGTTAGCCCGTCACTAGGATTAGGATTAGGTATTAGATTTCTAGGCTTTCGACATCTATGGCAATGTTAGCCCGTCACTAGGATGAGGATTAGGAATTAGATTTCTGGGCTTTTAGCATCTATGGCTATGTTAGCCCGTCACTAGGATTAGGATTAGGAATTAGATTTCTAGGCTTTCGGCATTTATGGCCATGTTAGCCCGTCACTAAAATTAGGATTAGGTATTAGATTTCTAGGCTTTCGGCATCTATGGCCATGTTAGCCCGTCACTAGGATTAGAATTAGGAATTAGATTTCTGGGCTTTCGGCATCTGTAGCCATGTTAACCCGTGACGTATGAGGGATGACGCCCTGGGCGATCAGATCGAGTGGATGGATCAAATGGTTCAAAATTAATTAGTGAGTCAGTGGGTCAATAGTGCGACCCACCGTGACCCATTCTGACTCACCGACCCACTCTACTCAGTGTATTGTAGACAGCATTGGTGCATTCGTCTACGTGTTACTTTCAAGGCCTCCATCTTTCTTCTCTTTTCATTTGTTTCTATTTACTTATTTGACATGAGTATATCTAAGTGAAGAAAGAACTTCAGGAACTTTTGGATACTGATATTTCTAATTGTAATAATAGGAGTTACTTGCTGGCTTACGAGGCACAGCCAAATTTTACAATTTTTTTCCTTATATACTAACCTACTTTAACTTGATTTGAGAATTTCAAATTTCATCCTATTTTCCACTAAAATGTATTTGTAATCCAACAAGCAAATAATTATATGTGATAATTAAATTGAAATTCATGGTAATATGGCCCATTACAAATACTTTGCCATTTTATATCGTAAAGGTCAGATCCACCGGTCTTGTAACAAAGCGGTGCTTGAGCGATTGATCGGAGAAATTCAGACTCCAATTAATGATGATTTGACAGACTTGTTTTATTACAAGTGTAAACTCTTTAGTCAGTGAATAGGAGGACCGGGATCATGGGTTAGATTTGAAGACGATGGGTTTTGGTGGGTGGTGGGTCAGAGTGGATCACGGTGGGTCATGGGTTAAATTTTCATTGACCAACGCCATCTTTTATTCACGCTGCCCAAGGAATTGAGGAGAAGGAAAGGGATGGACAAGGAACCGGACTGGGACCATTATAAGGTACCATCCCGGGATTCGCCTGCTGTGAATGAGAATGGCTGGCCTCAGAAAGCTATTTACACTTTTTCGACTAAGTGTATCCACCAGGAATCAAACTCGGGACCGCTCCAAGGTTGCTCTATGCAAAACTAAGGTCAGACACGCCTTTATCTTTCTCTTGAAAGTAGTGGTCAAACTATTTGACGTCACATGGCGATAAGTGTATGTATAATAACACAATTTTTGTAATTTGAAAAAGAATGGTTTGAGTTAGAAGTTTGTTTTGTGACTGATGTAAGCTGTGTTGTATTCTTATTTATTTGTTAGTATTAACTCAATATTAACCGAGTGGATTCCATTAAATAAAATGACCTCTGAGTGTGTTAGAATCTGTGAAAATAATAACATAAGTTACAAAAAAAGAGCATTACTTTTCATCGTTTTCCCAAAGGCTTGTGTTATCTCTGAGATATAGACAGTAAGGTGCAAACGTCGAGATAATTTTAAAATATTAGAATTCGTTCTACTCATTACCGAGTTTTGTCTACCGAATTCAATAACATATTTACCTTGACTGTTAGTCCGAAAGACAAAGAAGTCTCAGGACCTACTTCATGGATCACCACGCCAGGATATATACAGTCAAAAATTAAGAAAGCAGTTCCTTCATGAAGGCAATATTCACACCAAAAGTAGTAGAGATAAATCAGTTCGGGTTTTAATGTTGATTACTGTAGAGCCAAAATGGCAATAGATAGGGAAATGCGGTTTCCTGGAATCGATTAAGTGTCCCGAGAATATATCTTCATTCTTAACTCACTCACTCACTTCTGTAACCTGGAGGTTCAATGCCGCGTACTGTACCACCTTGAGCTCAAATTGTTATTCTATTGTTATGTTACATAATTATTAAAATGTTTCAGTGTAAAATGATCTAGTGCTGTACCTGTAACCTATTATAAAAAAATAAACAAATAAATAAATGAAAGCTCTCCGTTGACCTCTGTTGTTAGTAAACTGGATCCAGCTTCTATTTTGTGTTCCTATTTCTGAGTGATCCATCTTAATATCATCTTCCCATCTGCACCTAGGTCTTCCTAATGGTCATTTTCAGGTTGGATGTTTAGTTAAAAACTTTGAATTCGTTTGAACCTTCTTCCATTCTGGCTACATGACGTGCCCACCTGACGCTCCTAGACTTGATGACTCTAATAATGTTTGGTAAATTGTATAAATTATGCATTTCCTGGTTAAGAAGTTTCCGCCATTCCCGTTCCATTTGAGTCCAAATGCCTATTCGTCTCAGGATTTTATTCACAAATATTTTCATTGTGCCTCAGAGTAAGCGACCATGTTTCGCAACCATACAGCACAACAGGTATAATTGTTTTATATATTTAAGCTTAATTCTTAACCCTCTACTAAAACCGGAAGTGATAGAAATCCACCACAGCTTCCGGTTTCATTATTAATCTACACAGAATATGAGTTATGAGAGAGAGAGAGAGAGAGAGAGAGAGAGAGAGTTTTTAAAAATCTACTTAGCATTCTAAGAATAGGTACCATAATCTCTCTTAAGTCTCTATTCAAATCGGAAGTGGCAGTAATTAACCACTTCCGGTTTATTGTTGATCCCTTTAGAGCAAAAACGGTAATATATAGCGATAAGTACACTGTAAAAAATAAAACATCATTGAAACACTTTTAGATGTTGAGGGAAAATTTACGAAATATTGATTATAAAGATGGCTTCGCGTGTCCAAAAGCATTCCTTCTCTGGAAACAGTATCTAGTATTACATATTTAAAACACATCTTGTCAAACAGTTCGAAAACAAAGTGATGACATATATTTTGCACATACATCCGGGACATACCTGGAAACAGTACCTAAAAGGGGTGAATATGTGTAATTTGAAGGTGTTCAAAGAGTGTCGGTAAAGTGTCCTACGGTGTCTAAAAGTAGCTTTTGTATTTTTCGCAGTGTGGTTTTCTGTAATCAATTAAGTGTAGCAATCATATATTCTATTTCCACTTTAATCGCTATATTAACACTAGATGTGATATTTTCTTCTTCTACCATTTACGGTTTCAATATTGAGAAAATTTAACGTCACACACACTAAATTGCTTTACGTTGTGTACACGTGATTTTCGCCACTTATTTCTGTAACTCTAATGGGTTATGTGCGCAAAGCTTTCAAAAGAAAATGTTTTAAAAATCCGGAATTATGCTCAAGAAAAAAGAAAAATGGATGATAAAGCTTCTTGGCTGTCTTTTTCACTTAAAATTGTTCTTGTGTACGCATCAAATGACTTTTACGGGGACGTAATGTTCATAAACGATTTTTTTTCTTTGCAATTTCATGGTCGGATTTCATTTCAACAAAGGAGAAATATTATACAAATACTACTTGAATTGATATCACAGAAGTTCCGTGTGCGGTTGTTAGTAGGGCCGGATTTAGGGGGTGCAAATGTGTATGTGCACCCCCATTTGTTATAAATATGCAGTACCTAAAACGAGAAGCTAGCAGTGAAAATAACATTTTCAGAAAGTTTCTACTGTCATGTTTCCGTTTGGGCTTAAAAGAAAGCGAAGTTTAGCAAAACCAATAGTTTAAGTCAATTTTCTGAAGGTTGAAGGGAAAGAATTTATCGAGAGCAGACATTTAGCATTTCTAGGGCCAATTCCACATTCGCACCACAGATGCCTAAATGTATTTTAAAAATTTCAAATGTACCGGTAGTTATTGGTGCACCCCCTCAGAAAATCCTGGATCCGGCCCTGGTTTTTAGTGTAACTGAGAGATTGTATGACTGAAAACTATTATTAGAATTAGGAATTAGGGGGGGGGGAGACACTGTAACTCAGTAGTGAAACACTTACCTCTGGTGCGTGTGGAGTCTGGCTCGATCCCAGGCTAAATAAATTTGTGGTGGGCAATATTGTGTCCGTGGGTTTTCTCAGAGGAAGAGTGCACAACAATATAATATATATAAACATGACATATGTTATGTTTCCTCCCACTTTCTCACTCCACGAATTCTTTCCTCATTATTTACTAGCTTTAATCATCCTCTCCCTTAGCCTACAGAGCATAATCGTAAGACGTTAAAGTCAAAGATTGGATTTATTTTAGAATTTGGAATTAACATATAAACAATGCTAGTTCACCAGATCATACTTAAGAAAAGAAAACGAAAAAAAAAGTTACTGGGTAATCATACAATGAGGCCTACGTATCAAAATAATATCGAGGAAGAGGATAAGAGCCTTACTTTATCTCGCAAGAAACCAGGGGCGGATCCAGGGGGGACGATCGGGGCGATTGCCCCCCCAGAAGAGGAAACTTTCTTATTCTATATATAAATAAACCCATCCATAAAAAGTTTGGAGCTCTTAAAAGTAGCTCTAAGTAGCAGTATTACTACCGACTGCCCCCACCCAGAAGTCCGTCCTGGATCCGCCCCTGCAAGAAACTATTGGTTTTAAGTGAAATAATTCTTTTTGCTTATGTACTTTGTGTAAATATAATAATGTGATTCAGATTTCTTACGTGAACTATTCTGAAATTTTTAAATTATGTATTTCTCATTTATTCATATGCAAGATATGAATAGAATTTAATAAAAATGAAACTAAACATGTTGAAATAAGTGAATGTTGTTAAGTTACGAAATTCAAAATAAAGTTACATTGTAATATTCGGTAGAGCAACAGTACACGGGTCTTCCCCCTAACTTTTTTTTTATTATAAAAGACGTTATATATATATATATATATATATATATATATATATATATATATATATATATATATATATATATATATATCAACATGCACGGCAGTGCATGGCAGCCAAGTTCCGCGAAGCAAATGAAAACTGGCCTGCACTGCCGTAAGCATATTATACACGAACAAGAGTTTTGGGTAAAATCGCCGATTTCGAGGCTTTGTAAAAACGATTCTATTAAGGGTAGAAACATGAAATTTAGAATATAAGGAGATATCCCACAGATGTACTCATATGCAAAATCTCACATTCCTATCTTAAACCATATTCGAGTACTGGACCCCCAAAATATGCAGTTTTCAGGCTCACTGACTCACTCATCAAATTGATTAGGTACTTCCCAATTAGATAGAAACGTGAAACTTTGCATAAAGGTACCCTATAACAATTTGAATATGGAAAATGTCAAAAACCTGAGGAATGTCCTATGGGATCTTTTTTATGGGCAAAAAACTGTCCTTAGCCAGGAAAAAAATCGTTTCACTCACTCACTCATCAAATTGATTAGGTACTTCAGAATGAGATAGAAATCTGAAACTTTGCATAAAAGTACCCTATAACGACCTAAGTATGGAAAAAGTCCGAAATCTGAGGAATGTCCTATGGGATTTTTTTATGGGCAAAAAACTGTCCTTAGCCAGGAAAAAAATCGTTTCACTCACTCACTCATCAAATTGATTAGGTACTTCCCAATGAGATAGAAACCTGAAACTTTGCATAAAGGTACCCTATAACGACCTAAATATGGGAAAAGTCCGAAATCTGAGGAATGTGCTATGGGAAATTTTTTATATGCAAAACACTGTCCTTAGCCACGAAAAAAATCGTTTCACTCATTCACTCATCAAATTGATTAGGTACTTCTCAATGAGATAGAAACCTGAAACTTTGCATAAGGGTACCCCATAACACCATGAGTATGGGAAAAGTCCGAAATCTGAGGAATGTGCTATGGGAAATTTTTTATAGGCAAAAAACTGTCCTTAGCCAGGAAAAAAATCGTTTCACTCATTCAGTCATCAAATTGATTAGGTACTTCCCAATGAGATAGAAACCTGAAACTTTGCATAAAGATACCCTATAACACCATGAGTACGGAAAAAATCCGAAATCTACGGAATGTGCTACGGGAAAGTTTTTATAGGCAAAAAACTGTCCTTAGCCAGGAAAAAAATCGTTTCACTCACTCACTCATCAAATTCATTAGGTACTTTTCAATGAGATAAAAACCTGAAACTTTGCATAAAAGTACCCTATAACAACCTGAGTATGGAAAAAGTCCGAAATCTGAGGAATGTGCTATGGGAAATTTTTTATAGGCAAAAAACTGTCCTTAGCCAGGAAAAAAATCGTTTCACTCACTCACTCATCAAATTGATTAGGTACTTCTCAATGGTATAGAAACCTGAAACTTTGCATAAAGGTACCCTATAACAACCTAAGTATGGAAAAAGTCCGAAATCTGAGGAATGTGCTATGGGAAATCTTTAATGAGCATAAAACTGTCCTTAGCCATGAAAAAAAATCGTTTCACTCCCTCACTCATAAATTGATTAGGTACTTTTTAATGAGACAGAGACGTGAAACTCTGCACAAATGTACCTAATAATTACTTGAGTATGAAAAAAGTCCGAAATTTGAGGAATGTTCTACGGGAAAGTTTTTATAGGTAAAAAAACTGTCCTTAGCCAAGCAAGAAATCGATTCACTCACTCACTTATCAAGTTAATTAGGTACTTCCCAATGGGATAGAGACGTGAAACTCTGCATAAAGGTACATTATAATGACTTGAATATGGAAAAAGTCCGAAATGTGAGGAATGTGCTATGGGAGTTATTTATGGGCGAAAAACTGACCTTAGTCAAACACAAAAAGCTTCATTCTCTCCCTCATCAAATTGATTAGATACTTCCCAATGAGATAGAAACGTGAAACTTTGTATAGCGTTACCCTATAATGACTTGAGCATAGAAAAATTCCGAAATGTGTGGCATGTGTTATAAGAATTTTTTTATTGGCGAAAAACTGTTCTTAGCCAAGTAGAAATCGTTTCATTCTTTCAATCATCAAATTGATTAGATAATTCCCAATGAGGTATAGACGTGAAACGTTGCATAGAAGCACCCTATAATGACTAGAGTACAGAAAAAGTCCGAAATGTGATTAATGTGCTATGGGATTTTTTATGGGCGAGAAACTGTCCTTAGCCAAACATAAATATGTTCGTCTTCTGACTCATCAAACTGATTAGGTACTTTCCAATGAGATAGAGACGTGAAACTCTGCATGAAGGTACTGTACCTTATAATGGCTTAAGTGTAAGAAAATTCCGAAATGTGAGAAATGTGCTATTGGAAATTTTTCATGGGCGAAAACTGTCTTTAGCAAAGCACGGTTCATTCAGTCACTCATCACATTGATTTGTTAGTTTCCAATGATAATGACGTGAAGCTGTGCATAAAGGTGCCTTATAATGACTTGAGTGTGAAAAAGTCTTAAATGTGAGGAATGTGTAATGGGAATTTTTTATGGGTGAAAAACTATTTTTAGCCAAGCAGATATCGGTTCATTCATTCACTCGTCACATTGATTAAGTACTTGTTTATGAAATATTGACGTAAAAGTCTGTACATTGGTATCTTATAATGACTTGAGTATGGAAAAGGTTTGAAATTTAAGTAATGTACTAAAGGAATTTTTTATGGGTGAAAACTGTCCGTATCCAAGCAGAAATCGGTTCACTCAATGATTGACTCATTCATAGCATTAATTAGGTACTTCTGAATGAGATAGAAGGATGAATCTCTGCATAAAGGTACCTTATAATGATTTGAGTATGGAAAATGTCCGAAATTTAAGGAAATGCTATGTAAAAATTTTATGGGTGAAAACTGTCTCTTAGTCAAGCAGAAATCGGTTCACTCACTCGCTCATCATATTGATTTTGTATTTCCAATGAGATAAGTCGTGAAACTCTGCAAAAAGGTATCTTATAATGACCTGAGTATGAAAAAAGTCCGAAATGTGACGAATGTGCTATGGGAAATTTTTTATAGACGAAAAATTGTCCGTGGCTTCCCAATGAGATGAAGATGTGAATGTCTAAACGAAGGTAGCTTATAATGGCTTGAATATGAAAAATATCCGAAATTTAAGGAATGTGCTATGGAATTTTCTATGGGTGAAAAATTTTGCCTTTCTCAAACAGAGATATGTTCATTTACTCACTCATCATTGATTAGGTGCTTCTAAATGAGATAGAGATTTGAAACTCTGCATAATTGTACCTATCTTATGTAATGACCTGTGTAAATAAAGGTTCCAAATTTAAGGAATGTACTATGGGAATTTTTATGGGCGAAAAACTGTCCATAGCCATTAGGTACTTCTTAACGAGATAAAGATGCGAAACTCTCTATAAAGGTACACTATAACAGCTTGAAAATTAAATTTGAGGAATTTGCTACGGAAATTTTTTCATTTCCAAAAAAAAAAAAAAAAAAAAAAAACACTGACCTTACAATCAGAAATCGGGAACGATTCCGTTATTGAACACATCATGTGCATAGTGATAATATTGTCAATCGTCTGAGTGGTCGAGTTGGTTCCCTCCTCGCTGGTGTATTGGCTATACTTAACATACGTTATCCATACCTCTTTCCCGCTTAGATGTTACACAATGTCGTTGCAGGATGTCTGATATCTAACAGTCATCCGTACATTACGTACGTCAGCTATAAGTTACATACGGCCATCTGTATGTGAGATCCTGACCGCCTACGTACAGTCTTTTCGTTCGTGTAAAAAGTACGTTTATTCGGAACACTTATACGGAAAGTACGCTCAAATATACTTTTCAGTTATACGTTCAGTGTACGTTAAGTCCAACAACTACAGGATTTAGACATGTAGCAAACGTTTTTACGTACGCCACATACAGTTTTTCTCAGTGTGTGAGTAAAATAAGTGAAAGCTAGTAATAAGTAGTTAAGCAAGTTAATGAGGCACGTTCTGTGAATCAGTTAACTTTTAAAACCGTGGGCTAAGACACGTACATACTGCCGTAAATTTCGTGGTTGGAAACCCAGATAAGGAAAGCCAATATTTTGTCTTTTTTCGGTGAATATTTTTCCTTTATTGCAGTCATTCCTATTAAATAGATATTGAAATTAATTTAATAAGTAAGATAATGTAGAGGTGAGAATGTTTAAAATTAATGAAGTTTTCGAAGAAATGAGAAATCCAATTGTTCGAATTTATGTTAGACCAGCAACAAAATGTAACCGATTTCGTAAATATACTGGTACCAGAGTTATAGTTACCACAGTTGTTATGTAAAAATGTTCTTGATACTTTATGTCTCTATCTGTGAACAGTGTGAGAATCTCTTATGTATCAGACTTTTCATCAACAGTGAATTTCGTGCCTTTTGCTCTTCATATTTTCTGAATTTGCCCTTCAGGGGTTCGTCCCCACACCCTCGCCTTTGCTCGTCCTACTTCCTTACACCTCTTAAGCTTACAATTCCCGAATTTCAAGTTTCTTTTCCTATTTCAACTATCTAAAAGATAAGATTTTGTATTCCAGGAAAACGCCTATTTAAATAACATGGTGATTTCTTCATCTTCCTTTAGACTCCTTAAAAATTAAAAATATTCAATTTTAGCAATTTTCCTGTTGGTTAGTCCCGGGAGGATACAATCGTGCCAAATTTCATCATTCTAACCCTGCCGGAAGTGCCTAAACATTTCGGGGTTTAGAAGACGTCCAATATAAATAACATGGAAAAGGTTTGTCTGTTCCCCATAAAACCACTCTAGATTTGGATATTTTCGTTTACTGACTTACTTAGGTAATACTAACGAAAACGTTGAAGCATACCGAATTTCACATTTGTATTCCAATTTCAAGTACCTAAAATATGAGATTATTTGTCACAAAAAGGCCTATTTAAATAGCATGGGGAATTTCTTCATCTCCCCTTTAGACTCCCTAAAAATTAAAAATATTCACTTTTGGCAATTTTTCTTTCGGTTAGTTCCGAAAAACTACAATCACGTCAAATTTAGTCATTGTAGCCCTACAAGAAGTGCCGTATAATTTTGGGGTGTAAAAGGTGTCCCATATAAATACGTACCATGGGAAAGATTTTACAGTTCCCCAGAAAACCACTCTAAAGTTGAAATTGTTTATTTTTACTGATTTACTTAGATAATACTAATGAAAACGTACAAGCATACCGAATTTCAATTTTTTATTCCAATTCCAAGTTTCTAAAACATGAGATTAAATGTAAAAAAAAAAAGACCCATTTAAATAACATGGGAAAGTTCTTCATCCCCCTTCACCATTTCTACTTTCCACGTCAACCGGAAGCTCCCCTTTAATTTATGCCAGTTCATGTAGCTTTATATACAGTTAGGATATGTTGGTAGCAAATATTATTAAGTTTACAAGCTATTTGAAAGGTGTATATCATTGGAAGGAAAACCCGAGGCAGTATGAAACTGTGCGTCATGTAATGAACTCCGTAATTTCGCAATGTGAAAACGTAGAGAACAACTAGGTATATTGAAACACCAGCTATGTCTAGTGATGTAGCAGCGAGGATTCAGCATCAAGGGTTTTGGGCCCTGTTGATACTCTTCGTATTTAGGCAATGAAAAATGAGATGTTAGCGATCGTGATTTTGTAGTTCGGGTAAATGAATTGGAATCTCGTTTGGACATAACGCTCTGACAAATATATGTGAGAATAAATCCTCCCCGCTGTTCTAGTGGCTAGCATGTGCGCCTTTCTTGTACAGGTCTTGGGTTCGATTCCCGGTGGGAGAGCCCTTGGGAACTAATGTTGTATGTGACACATTATGACTCCTTTAAAAATGTACAATTTTAAATTTAAATCCAGCAATATGCCACAATTGAGAATTCCAATATACGATATTGACATGGTAAACTACAAAAAGAAGTGAAATATGAACAAAAACACCAGAGGTGCAAAAAGTGCAGCCAAGTTCTTCAGCCTCAAAAAGTGTTGAGATGAGGATGGATGAGTCAAGTTCCTTGGCCACTGCATCTGAAAGGGACCTGGAACTTGGCGCGAGGTGTCGAGGAAAATGATGTTAAGGAACCTTAGGGATAGTGGTGGTGCGCATGGTGGGTTAGGAATCTTAGGAATATCAACTTTGCTAATGAGCTAAAGCACATATACAGAATACTGCAGTAAGATTGGTGGTTCGAAACCCAGACAAGGAAAACTTATATTCCTCCACGAAGTTTCAAAGTAAATGATGTTAACAAGCCTTAGGAATGGTGCTTGTGAGCGTGGTGGATTTGGGGGTCACCACTAGCCTTAGGACTGAAATGTCTCGACCGTGAAACTAGGAACATACATCTTAATGTATTCAAATATGTTAGACACCACGCGCCAAGTTCCAGGTCCCTTTCAGATGCAGTGGCCAAGGAACTTGGCTCATCCATCCTCATCTCAACACTTTTTGAGGCTGAAGAACTTGGCTGCACTTTTTGCACCTCTGGTGTTTTTGTTCATATATATATATATATATATATATATATATATATACAAGATTACAAACAAATAATTCTCTAAAAACTTCTTTCCTCTATAATTGGTTCTCCTGCCCGTTGCAGCTCGGAGATTTGGGGGTTTACTAATTAAGAATAGCCCTATTCATTGCAGCTGGGTCTAGAACAACCTGTTGTTCATTACAGCTCATAGGTAGTGTTGGTATCTCCTATCTGTTGCAGCTTGGAGGTGGATAAGAAACCTCTTGCCCTTTGCAACTCAGAAAGGACGTTAGTCTCTCTCCCACCCAAAGCAGCTTAGAGAGAGAGAGGTAGTATATGACCAGTTAGTAACTGGTATCTTCCGAAACAGAAACAGAAAAGTTAAAAATAAGGACGCCCCTCGGGAAAGCCCGCGCCCTGGATAGTGGGTAAGGTATCAACCAACATTCTACATACCTGTCCCCCATGCAGTTAGTAACCTAAAGCTGCTGTCGGTGGGTGTGTCTCGCGGTTTCTATCTTTTTCGAAAGACATTATCTATAGACTCGGGTATCTATAGATAAAGTGTAAATAGAAAGAAGGGTAAAATAGAAGATGGAAAAGCGCGAAAGAAGGTTTTATTGTCTTGATAGAGGGATAAAAAAACTGAAAACCAGGAAAGAAAGCCTGTATCTGTCATGCTGTATGCAATAGAATTTACATGGCAAAACCACAACAGAAGGGTGGCAAAAATCCATGTAAACAAGTCTGTAGTAATAAATTAAGTTAAATAACCTATCTGTAGTACTGAGTTTTTAATCTGTGTAGTCTGTAGTTGGGAGGTGTTTTGTTAGTGGAGCTTGTTGTTATTTTTTAAGCATGCAATTTGGCCGTTCTCGTGGTCCATTATCTGTGCTTTTGGTCATCATCGGTCTGCAGGCTGCAGCTACTTCTTTACCATGCATTCTTCTCCGCTGCTACTTCTGCTTGTTATTTGAGGCCTGACTTCCGTTTGCTTGCTTGTTTGCGTCAGTGGTTGTGGTTGGTTTTGCATTAGCTGTTTGCTTTATTTTTTCTGCATATGTTGACCTTGTTATGTGAAGCTTTCCGCTTGATGTCGTGAGAGCGTTAATGGTTTTCCCAAAGATCTTCTTGGTGGTTGTTTGTATGGTGTCCAGTATCCTCTGATGATTTTGTACAGGTGCAGAGATGGTTGTAACTGAAGTAATCCATGTTATGATCTTGTTGGTTGCTGTTTCTATTGCTTCTTGGATGTGGTTCTGTGCTGGCTGTGGAGAAAACTGCTGCTCTATATCTGGTTGTGCTGGTTCATGTTGTATTGTGTTGTGGCTCTGAACAGGGCCGCTGGGTTGGTTTTCCTCCTTGTATGTAAATGTTGTGAATTTCTGTTGTTTGGTAGCCATTGGTGTGGATGGACAACTGCTGCTTCCTGTTCTGTGAGTCTTTGACTTACAAGTTGCGCAGAAGCTCTTATTTGTGGGATTTTTGCATTCTTCTTTATGAGGGTTCCCACACCGGGAGCATACACGTTGCGCTGTGCATTGCAGGTGGCCGAACTTCTAGTTTTGAGATATGGTATTGAGCTTGTCAGGGATAGGTTTTTTCTAATGTAATGTGCAGTGCCTCTCTATGCTATCCCAAAGAGATAATATTGCGTTCCCGTCAGCCGACTGTCGCCAAAGGCTGTACAACCTATATGGCCAGCGCGAAGCTTGACTCACAATAGGAGATCCAGCCGACGGAAAACAATGCTTATTTCTTCAGGAAGCGGTGTGTGTAGGTGTGTTGTAGAATTTTATCTTTATTAAGCACGTAAAACTCTTCTCTAATAGTACTCTGTAAAGATCAGATTCTCGTGAGCACACCTTCGTTAACACCACAAGGTCTCCCGGTGTGTCACAGCGTCTTCTTCAGCAAAGCACATCTTGTACAATTCTCCTTTGAAAGGTAGGAATCTTCTCGATGAGCAATCTCCCACAGACTCTCTCCTCCGATAGCAATCTCCCACAGGAGCAATCTCCCACAGACTCTCAGGAAAAAATTGGTATCTTCCGCCACGAAGTGTCCATTTTTATAACCACTCTTTGGGCGCGGGTCACGTGGAAGGGTTGAAAGGGTCCTCTTTGTATCTCTTCGTGTTCTTCTCGTGTTCCTTCGGTGATGGCATATGTCGGCTGCTTGATAGTACTTGTGCCGAAGAACGTGTTTTTATTTACTAATATATAATGCTTCCAGTTTAAGGGAATATTCCAACATTCCCCCCTACTGCGTTTCTTCCGTTCGGATTCTTTGTACTATTATCTTCTTTCCACAGCAATCTAAACTTAGAAAACATAGTCTATACATCGCTGTAGATGCGGGAAAAGTTCTTTACAAACTCTGTGTATTTTGCCATGGTCACAGTGTATCCGATATTTTTACACTAGGCACTAGGACCGATGTCACACTGGAATCAACCTGTCATCAGGCTTCTTGTGAGATTCGACAAGGAATTACTATTAGACAATCCTTTATTAAAAATATTAGTTTCAGAGGGCAATAGGAGCGAGTACGTAAATATAATTTTTCAAGAAAGAGAGGAACATGCCAAGCTTAACACTATTTCCTAAGCTGTTGAAGCAGTCACAGTTTTTTCAGTACTTCAGAATTGAAAAGGATATATTCTTGTAGATATTACAGAATATTCGATCACGCATAGAAAAGAAAAATAGATTTTTTTAAATGTATTTATCCAGAAGAACGGATTGTTATAACACTGAGGTATGAAGGAACTGACATGAACGTGTCATCCGGACATGCGAGGGAAACCTAGTCCATTCGATAAACGTAACAAAGACATGTTAATGCACAAAAAATAGGTGCCATGGACAATGGAGTAAGTCCCTGGGGCCCATTAACTCTATTAGTATAAAGAAAATAATAGATTCGCAGTGACATACCTATTGCATCAACACTGTTCATTGGAAAGTCATGGTTTATAGTTCATTCTATTTGCCATGAAACAAGCTTTCCAGAGGTGTATGTGTTGGGGTCCATAACGTACTTAAACAGGAAGAATTGGGAGAGTGTCGAGGAAATTCCGCCAGAAATCCCTCCTATTAACTTTGAACCTTTCTGGAGTGGCCCCGGGTAAAAGCACACAATACAATTGGATCTCGAAAAATACTATAGGGGATAAGAAACGTGTGTACCAAGTTTTGTATACATAGATTGAACAGATATGATGGAAAAGCTTGTACACGAATACACGCTTTCCCTCTCATACCCATTCTATATGACGGGAAAGTTCTGACTACTATAAAGGTAACCAAGAAAGTTCTGTCGTTTTTACACCCACCACCTTCGAACATCGATATTTACCTAAGACGTACCTGGAAGATCAAAAATAGTCCCTATTACCATTGATGACCTACTGCCAACGTTTTGGAACGTCATGGAATCAATCGCGGTAGGATTTGGTGGCGGTGAAGACAAGAACGTATCAAGTGCATTTTGCACCGCTACTAGGGATATGAACTGACGTTCTATAAGGTGATTGTCCAAGAAATGGAACAGGTCATAATCTGATGGTGCAATGTCCGGAAAATATGGTGGGTGCAATAGTGTTTCCCATCTAAGGCGTAGAATTTCCCGAGTCATAATAGACACTTAGGGCTTAACGTTATCCTGTAACAGGAGGACCCCTTTGCGATTCAGACTTTTTCTTGAACACAGCTCAACTGCCAAGAGTGCACAGTTGCTTTGATTCTCGGACCAGCTGGTAGTAGTTCCCAATGCACGATGCCGCGAGCAGTCCACCAAACACACAGGAGGACCTTCTTCTGGTGCAGTGCTGGTTTAGGCTGTTTGTGAACTGCTTATGGGATGCTAACCAATGACGGTGGCGCCGTGCAGCTTCATACAGGTTCCACTTTTCATCACATGTTAACACAATTTCCAAAAATGGTTTCTTCCTCAGGTGGGACAGCAAAGAAACGCAGGTGTCTGCTCGCGTTGCCTTCTGACCCAGAGTCAAATCATGCGGGTCCCATCGAAATAACTTGTAGTGATTCCCAAGTTGACAGATGTACTGCGGAATGGTTTCTCCACTCACACTAAATTGTAGTCCCAGTTTCTCACATGTTTGGCCACTGTTTGCCTCAATTGCTGCATGAAGATCTTCATTTTCTACATGTGTTAGTCTTCCGGCACGTGGTGCATCCTCGTGTGTTTCGTCACCATCCTGAAACATGTTAAAACACCGCTGCAATATGCATGTAGTCACGACACCCTCACAAAAGGTCTGACATATCTTTCCCCCTATGCAGCGGTATTTGACCCCAGTTTGAAATCGTATAGAATGCACACCTTCATGAAGCTCTGTGGAGATCCAATGTTCACTCTGCCCTTATGCAAGTTCACGGTGTAACTGAACTGCCACAATCAGGTAGTATGCTGTATATTCCTACACCAACATTGATCTTCACCTTATCTCCATTCGCATTCAACTCAGCGACAAAACTTTCTTGGTTACTTTCATAATATCGGGTTGTTTCCTTTTTCCATATCTACAACAACTACCCGGAACTAATACTACCCTTCTTTACTTTATGCTTGGGATCAAGGGTATACCCTGAAAGATTAATTAATGCGCCCTTATAGTACATTTAATCTAAGAGTTTGTCATGAGACAGGAGTATATAACTATCGACACAGTTGAGCCAAACGAACGGTAGAATGTACGTTTGATATACTTCTTTCAAAATGGAGATTTTAAAAGACAAAGTTACAAGTGTTGTCTGATCACGTTCACAAATGAGTAAAAACTGTTTCCTTATTGTACAACATTGTTCTGGATAGGAAGGGTATTAATGAAACTATTGCAGCAAATAGCATCCTCAAACACAGACTCAGAAATAAAAATCGGTGAGCAAAAACGCTACAATAGAGTGACACATGAAGTTTACAATATTTGTGACCGATTCAAAATGTATTTCGACGGAGAAAGGTAGGTTCCAATACAATCAAATAGACATTTATGGAGAATTATTGATGCAAATTGATGTCGAGTGCTGAACCCGCTGATTAACGGAAAAGAGGATAAGAAAAACACATGCATACTAAATAAAGTTGCTTATAGGTAAATTGTTTAGGTAAAGCTTTATCTTAAGAACTTTAATGTTCACTTTCATTAGGGTGCAAAAAACATTCAGCACCGACAACCAATGAGCAAGAATTAAAAATTAATTCCGGTTAACTAGTCAGCGCAGTGTTGCCAAATTTGAAGATTAAAAGGTAGCGGGATTGTGCTCCAAAAGTAGCGGGTTTTGAACTTTTTGTAGCCCAAGAATTCATACAAAACTTTTTGTATGAATTATTTTGTAGCTACACACACTTTTAACTGGTGACCGCAGTTTTGTACTGTTAGAGGTGGTGTGTTAGGCTAAACTACATACTACGTAGGAGCAGTAGAACTATAGTGTACAATGAATTGACAATTCCTATATTTCAAATTCTAGGAATTACATGGTAGTTTTGACTCTGTTACTGGAAAAGAAAACAAGAACTATTTAATGATTGCCGTGACGTCTTCCATATACGAAGGGAACACATCATCTTTAATTTTCCAAGAATCGCTAATTAGACTTTTCCTTTCGTAGCAGTTGAAACACAGAAGCAGCAAACAGTATACGGAAAAGGGAAAGGGGATATTGAGTGACCCAGGCCTTTCCCAGCAGAAGTTAATTGACACATTATGTGACACTAGAGCACATACAAAGCGACTCTTAAAAGCCCTTCGTTTTAATGGAAACCCTCTTCGCTAACTCCTATCTGACATTCAAAAGTCAAAGTTTAAACGATATCACTGACATTAGAAAAAGTTCCTTTGGTGTAATTTATTACGAACGTTCGGAGGAAACAGCCAGTGTTGGAGGTGACACAAGTAATTATCTGTTTGTTATTTTCTGACAAATACTCCAAAAAGTAATTTAACAATTACTGAAAGAAGCAATTACAGGAAGAAATAATCGATGTTTTTTGTCGTTTAGAAGACAATTTTACCGTAACGAAATAGTTAATTGTATACTGTTGAAGTTAGAAGTATGTGCGTCCCTGTTACAAGTATATACCACCGTTAGAGGGAGACAAAAATATATAAATACCAGAGCTATTTTTTTAAAGTAAGGTCCAATTGTCAAAAAAAAAATAGTAAAGATAACGCTACATATTTTTGGTTATTTCCTTTGTAAACATTAAACTATTTTTCTACATAGTTACCATGTTTATTTAAACATTTATTATAGCGTTTGACAAGTGTTCGTATGCTCTTGTCGAACCTAGCCATATACAAATCACCAGCCTAATACAACATTTCTACATCATGCCATGTAGAAATCACCCGCCTGTGGCGAAATTTCAACGAAAATCCCCATTACCTCTTTCTGAAATATTAATGTCGAAAAATCCCACGAAATGAGATTCTCTCTGCAGGTCGGCATCACTACTTAGCACCTACCTCGAAATGGGTTTTAAGCTTACCATGAGGGAGCATTAGTTCGAAATTTAAATAAGAAACAAAATTTTATGCCATCGTACTGGATTCTCATTGTTACGCATCATAAAATACTGTGGTAGGCAGCGCCACCTTATCGCCCGTCTTTTCTTGAATATCTTTGAAGAGTTCTTCAGCTTTACTGGCAGATGGCAGCACAGACCCCGATCAGGAAACTATATTAATTACGAGAGAAAGTGAGAGCTTCCTTCTCTCCTTTGGTAGCAGAACCAGCATCGAATGCCAGATGGAGCAAGGAGAAGCAGAGGCGACACCTGGAGACAGTGATGAGAACGAGTGCACCACGACTAAGTTGTACAGTGTTTGATTTAGACCAAATGAGTGAAGAAGTGTGATTGGTGGAGAGGACCTTACGTTAAGTATCTAGCCTTTAGTTTTATTTACCTATACAGTCACTGTTATCTGAATACAAATTCTTAAAATACATAAAACCATCTAAAAGTTTGATATTATTGTTTCATACAAAATGAAACCACTTTTATTACTCCACGTGCCATCTATGCAAGCGAGATAAAATGCACCCTTTCATTTGCTCGAGAGCAAATACAGTGGTGAAAATATTTTCATTGTTTCTAACGTATGCATCTGCAATAAACTATATCCATCATGTTATATCCACCTATATAATACTTAAACCACCACAGGAAATGAAATCACACTGAAGCGGTTCGACAGGAAAAGAAATTAATAAACATATTTATCATACGTGAGACGAGGTAAGTAGTCACCGTTCCATTTCAATTGAAATACTGACGCTAAAGGTTACTTCACACATAGTATACCGTTTCCATTCTGTGCCCCGACCGTGCTGTTGTCCTCGAAGTTTCTCTTCAGACTCTGACACTGACAAACCATTGGGGTGTCTTTTTTTCTTAATTCACACATGACGTGCCGTTCTCATTCCGTGACCCAACAGGCTGCCTTGAAGGGAAACCATCGCGGTCGTGGCTTGTCGGACGCGACGTTTCGGCTTTCTTCGGAGCACACGAAGCGATACGAAGTTTACCCTAAATTAAATGTTCTCAGCTCTGGATGATGTAGAAAACAGCAGTGGCACGCCATGGTATGTGTTAATAGTGTTATCCGAGGCACGTACAGAGTATGACAAAGATACGGTATATGCACGGTACCCTGTGTGTCGTTCAGGCTTTACAAGTTTCATATACGCTTCTCAAATATTTTCGATAAACCTATTTCTCCATAAGAAGAAGGCGCGTTCAGCTAGTGCTCTAAAGATCTTACACAATCCTTGTTATAAAAGTAAAACGCATCAGTCTCCGTTTAACTCCAATTCCTAATAACTGACTGTCGCTACCTGCACTGCCTGTCTGATGATAATAGATGAGGCTAGCATAAGAAAATTTGCAATTTAAAACTATTGCGACCACATTCGGTAAATTATTATGCGTAGTTTTCGAGAAAATTGCGAAAAGCTAATTTCTACACACAACAGCAGTGTTTTGTGTCATGCAGGCTCACATGACGTAAGTAATTGTGTCCTTCCTGCTACGCTGTTCTCTAAAATATTAGAAGTTGTTATTGACAAAGGACATCTGGAAACATAAAGGGTCCCTTTGCCTTCAATAACTTAGAACCTTATCAAATCTAAATCCGGTTCTGATTTAAGTGCATATAATTTGCCTGCCTATTTTCCATGTCTTTAGTGCTTGAATATTCCGTCTCCACTTATATGTGAATATATCGTCCCGTAGTTGTTTCTCCATCTTAAATACCATACTCCTACAACGGCAAATATACACTGCTCCCACTTTTACATAGCTATATGGAAATAAAACGTTGTCCGGCCGTTGTTAATTTCGAAGCACTAGATGTAAGTTAAAAGAAAACAAAAAGCCATGAAATGTTTGTTTTATGTTAATGTTAGGCCATGAATTTCCATCTATATCCAGATTTGGTCCAATCTTGCTCATGCATATGAATGTTGTTCAAACTTAATCAACAATGATCACACACTGTGCATGTGTATTTTGTGATTGCTACAGCACCTGGTGAGATAGATAGAGAGCAAAAAGTTGTCTGTTGAATATTTCATCAGACGCCTTAAGCCATGAAGTACGTTTTTCTTTTTTCAATGACGATTCAGAAATTATTACATCAAACAGTAAAAGATAAATTACTCGTTCAGCGGTCAATGCGATATACAATCATTTAAAAGTAAGGAAAAAAAGAATAATCTTATTCTGAACACTACATTCTTCAGAGTGAAAAATGGACAAACCAATTCAGATCATTGGAACCAACTACAGAGTGTTCCAAAAAAGAGTTTACACTCTTACAAGTTAGAATGTTACTAACAGAAACGGTATTAAAGATAACCTGCTGAAATCGTTATTATTTGGCACTCTCATGATAATTGTGTGTAGTCTTTCATTTGTTTTTGTTTCCTTACCTATTCGTTTTTTGTTTTCAATGTAGTTGCCTGTAGTGACAAGTAATTGACAAGATAGATGGGAACCTTTCCTTCGCGCAACCAAAGTGGATTTTAAAGTTTTTTTTTTTTTTCGAAAAAGTAAGAACATGAAAGAAATGCGGAGACGCTGACAGACAGAATTTGATACTGCGCCACCGTCACGTGTAACAATAACAAAATTACGCGATAAGTTTGAGAGGGAAGGAACTGTGTATAATCTGAAAAAGGGACGGTGTGGCAGGGAGAAATTAGAAGCGGACGAAAGAGGGGTGGAAATAATGTCACAAAGATTCCCTCAGAAGTCAATACGGCAAGCATTGCGTGGATCATATGTAAACAAATCAAATGTTCACCGTATTTTAAAGCAAGCAGAGTAGAAACTCTACATTTCCAGGTTGCTTTACGCAATCAACGAGGAAGATTCGAATAGGCGCCTCCGATTTTGTGAATGGATTTTTGATAATAAACAGTTGCCTGATTTCATTATTTGATTTTATGAGGAGACTTTTAAATTGAATGGAACCATCAATCACCAGAACTGTGTGTACTGGAAAAGAGACAATTCTCATGTTGTGGAAGAACGAGCTGTTAATCTTACTGGTTATTGGTGAGGTGTATATATCAGAAGACTTATCGGACCATTGTTTTTCAAAATAACAGTGACAAGTGTGGAGATCTTTACATGTTGCAGTGGAAAAATGTGCCAGCTGTTTATCAACTATACCCAGATAAAGATTAAATTTTTCAACAATACAGCTCACCGCCACATTACCATCAAGACGTGCAGCAATTCCAGGATGAAATATTTGTTGAGACGTGGATAGGCGGACGAGGAAGTATCGAGTATCCACCCAGATCTCACGATCTAACGCCACAAAACCACTTACGCGAGATGCCGTAAGAGAGGCAATTGAGGCCGCCTGTGTATGCATTTCACTGGATTTGTCCGTCTGTTACACAGCACTGCCGATGATGTATTGCTGCCAATGGAGGACATTTTGAACATATTCCACATTAAAAGATATCCCGTAATGTTTTGAATATATTTGTGATTTAAAATAATAATTTGTTTATTTTCGTTCAAGTTATTGAAGTTCAAACAGTGTAGAACCATTTGTGGGACACCGTGTATTAAAGGTTTTATGCAGAGAAGTGAGCGAAGAACTGTTTTAAGCTGGGGAACTCACCCTCTTGACCTTGAGCAATCTCAATCCCAAACAATACAGAACATAATTGTTTCTCAAAGGAGTATACTCTACGTTTTGTGAAAATCGACTTTATTTGTACAGCGGTGGACACTTCTAAATGGTACAGCCATATGGAGATTTGCGGCTAAGGTGTACCATTTAGAAGTGTCCTCCGCTGTACAAGTATAATCTATCCTGTATATAAGCACGGGACGTCTTATAGAAAGGCTTTGTCTCTGTGTTTCTCTGTCGATAGGAATCAGATCAAAACGGCAAGAAAAACAAAAATGAATATACCATCTTGAAAGCATAAATCTCGTATGTTCAGTTGCCTAAATTTTTCAGGGGACTGTTTGGAAGTTTCAAAATATTGACAAAAATCAGGATCGTGACTGAAATAATTGAACATTGGAGATTAAGTTAAACACGTTATCGGCTTCAATCAAGCTACAATAGCAGGTATTAAGCTATAGAAATAGCTGACAAATCAATATTGAGAAAAAATGGACATATAACATTTGAGCTCTCAAGACTCTATATATACTAACCAGCTAAAACAATATGACCACTCGTTTATTGTTGAACAAACACTTTGGACTGACATAGAAGGCATGTGTTATAGCAAAAACGCTCACAAGATAGTAAAAAGGACTTACTTATCAGTCACTACGATGCTTGTACGTAAAGTGGGAAAGGCTGGTGACATGTCAGAGTTTGATAGGGACCAGGTTGTGATGGCCAGACGCCTGGGAAAATCTTCTCGGAGTAAGTGCGATTTGCCTGGTGTTCCCAAGCTGCCGTGGTTAATTTTATTCCAAACGTAAAACAAAAGCACAAAACCACAAGATATTGGGCTCACCGATGTCGGACGTCGTTGACTGTCCAGATTGATACAACGGGATAGGTTACAAATTTTGGTAATATATGCAACAAAGTTTAACAAATTTTAACAGTGGTCAAAGGATGCGTATGTCTGAGCACATACTTCAATGAACGCTCTTGGATTGGGCTTCACAGCCGACGTTCCAAGCGTGTATCATTTGGCATCTTCCATAAAGATTGGCATGAACACGTGCCCATAGTCATTGGATGAGAAAGCAATGGCACAATTGCGTAGTCCGATGAATCACAATACTGCCTTCATCACATTAATGGCCGGATCAGAATTCGTCACCTTCCACGAAAATAACTGCTCGAGACGTCCACAGTATGAGGATGACAGATTGGTGATGGTCCCATTATGATTTGGAGAAATTTCACACGGTCATTCATGGATGGACCCAGTAGTGCGCATGTAGCGCACAACGACGGCTCCTGACTATCGGCAAGCCATTGCTGATCACGCATACCCATTCATGCCAGCCAGTGGCATCTTTCATCAGGACCATGTTTTCTGCCACAAGGCTAACGTTGTGTTGCAGTGGTTTGAACAGCACAGCGGTGAGTTTCAAACTCAAATCAAATTCACCCGATTTTAATCCAATTAAACACTTTTGGGATGCAATTGAACGTAAGACTCCCTCCATGGAATTTACAAGAATTAAATCACTTATGTGGGTAAGTGTGGTGCACCATGCCTTCAGCCATCTACCAAGGCCTCATTGCTTTCGTGCCAAACCGCAGTGTCTCTGTTCTGCGAGCCAAAAAGTGACATCAAATATTAGGTAGGTATTCATAATGTTCTACTGGTCAACATAGTTTCTCAACAATTGGTTTTATCCTTTTCCTTCATTCTCTATGTAACCAGGAGTAGTAGGAATCAAACATTTCCGGTTCCAACTGTGATCAGAGAACAAAACTTTAACAGAGCAAGAAATGTTCTTAAGTGGTTTCAGTTTCATTTTGTTAATCAGCACACTTTTTTTTTTTTTTTTTTTGCTAAAATATAACTTTGTATGAAACAGGCAGTGAAAATATTTTTCTTTCAAACTGAATACGACGGTTAATGCGGTAAGCACTATAGAGACCCTGTCAATTTAAAATCAAGTAAACATACAAAAATACATGACAACTATAAGAGCAGTGGCGTATTTACGATTTTGTTTCGGGAGGGGCTTTGCTAACTTTTGAGGGGGGGACTTTGCCTGGAAATGTGAAAATTCTGCAAGAAATTTCATTTACCTTACTATATTAAGTAAGATTTCGGGGGGGTCTTAAGCCCGGAAGCCACCCCCTAAATACGCCACTGTATAAGAGTATTACCTTAGTTCTTAAAACTGATCGAAAATATCCTTTAAAGGACATTTTAAAACAAATATTAGTGAATGACCAATAAATATTTCGATTTGTTAGGTTTAGAGTTTAACGTTCTTATCAACAGCGAGGCTATATAAAAAATAGACCTGTAGCTTATCATCGGATACGAAACACACGAGTTCCCACCGAATTTCAAATTCGGGTCTCCAGCCCAGAAGGCGCGTACGCAAACCATACCGGTATATTCATGAGGGATACTTTTCGAGATACATTTTCTGTACTGATAGTTACCTTCATGAATAGCTTGGAATTCTTACTTTTCTATAAACCAATTACAGAAAATGAAATGAAATGAAATCTTTAAGTTTTACGTCCAACGGTTATGCCGGTTAGGCTAAAGGAGACGGTGATGATAAGAGATGAGTGAAATGGTGGAATGAAGAAAGTGGGAGGAAACGGGAGAACCCCGAGAAAATCCACGAGCACGGTGTTTGTCCACCACAAAGTCCACACGGCGCGTGCAGGAATCGAACCAGGGACTCCAAGCACAGGAGGTGAACGCTCTACCACTGAGCCACCGCGCCGCCTCCAATTAGAGAATCAAATTTAGCAGGTGTTAATATTGTTGAATCAACAGGTAACAGGTGTTAAATATGACCAAAGGTACATTATAAAAGAATCGAATAGTTTGAGGTTCCAACTTTGATTTACAAGTATTTAATAGTCGCAAGCAAGGGCGCCCATCAAGGGGGGGGGCAAGGTTAGGCGCTTGCCCCCCTAGAGGAAATTGTACTTCAGAATATCACACACCCAATATAATATTTAAAATAGTTACAGCAAAATTTGAAACTATATTTGAAATGTCGCTTTTTCTTTCCCCCATGGAAACCACAACATGGGCGCCCTTAGTCGCAAGACAAAATATAAGGAAATGCGGGTTATCAGTGATTAAAGTCCTTAGAATCATATATTTGAAATTAAGCGTGTAAAAAAATGATATATTAAATAACACGAGCAAAATCAATTACAATTGCATTGAAACCACACAGAGCTATGTAATTGTTATCAGGACACTTGAGGATGATTAATAAAGCAGTACACGGAAGTAATGTGATTTATTTATATTAATTAATTAATTAATTAATTAATTACTCATAGAAGTGAACGGTAAATAATTTTCAGGCAAAACCAAAAGCCAAAGTTATTTACACATATATGATATTTCATTTAGTTTTAATGTGTGATAAAGCTACAACGACAAATATTTATACTTTAAATAATATTGTAATTATGGGGTAAAAAAGTTAATAGAAACAGCAGTTTTGGGGAACTAAAATACTGAATACAAAATTAATACTAAGCACTACAACAGAGAATATGAAACCACCGTACGCGTACGCCACCTTTTATGTGCAAAAGTTTGAACATGCCATTGCCTCGCTGATGATGTAAACTTTTTATGCTTCTTATTCTTTCTACACTTTCGTTCATCTATTTGTATGTAAGTGTTATCACCAGTGAGGTTGTATAGAACAACGCACATTGTTTAAAATGGAATCCGAAATCTATAGTCTCCACCGGGAATCGAACCCGAGACCTCGTGCACCAAAATCATACGTTCTAGCTACTAGACCAGCAAGGATGACTTGCTGCGTTTTCATGTCCACTAGAGTAATGAAATCTTATGGGTCGACTTGCAGAATAGTGCTCGTAGTCCGTGGGTGCAAATTTTTATAATCTATATAAAGATGAAAGTCACAATGCTTATGACATCATACCTCTTGAAGTAGCCGGCGATCTGGATCAAATTTTCAACATGAGATTCGGGCATCGGGTGGTTTTCATCATTGCACTTCGACGGTGCAACTTAACAGAGGGGAAGATATATCTATATGATGGAAGATAACCGATATTAGTGTCGAATCCATAGTTTTCAAGGTCGCCGAGATGAACAGTGACACTTCCGATGCAGTTTAAATCCAAATTCAGCTCCGCAACTTGGCGGAGAGAGAGGGGATATATATATATATATATATATATATATATATATATAAATGATTAAAAATTACCGATATCACTGTCGAATGCATAGTTTTCGCGGTCACTGAGATGAACAGTAACACTTTCGATGCCGTTTAAATTCAAATTCACTCCTTTATGCCCAAAATAAAACGTATTCTCCCTGTGTGAAGAATGGGATATCCTGCTAATACCCAATATTTACCTGTATACACAGCATCCAAGTGTAGGAAATTCAACGTGAAAGATGCAAATCTAGTACGAGAAAGAAAACTTCTAATTTCTAAACTGTGCTAAGCGTAAGTATGGAAAGGCTTATAGAACGGCAATGTCAATCTGTCTGTCTTTCAAGAGGTATCAAAGCACGAATGATAAGAAATAACGAGAAACTGAAAACCATACATCTCAACCATTTCTGGTTTCAATGTTGATCGTCATAGAGCAAAATTGATGAATAAAACTAACTCTATGGCGTATGGAACCCGGAGATTCAATGCTCTGTTCACGAAAGCTCTCCATTCGCTTTTGCCTTTACTCAACTGGATCCAGTTTCTACTTCGTATTCCTATTTCTGGGAGATCCATCTTAATATTATCCTCCCATTTGCAGTTCGGTCTTTCAATGGTCGTTCTCCGGATGGATTTCCAGTTAAAACTTTGAAAGCGTTTCTCATTTCTTCCATTCTGGCTACATGACCTGCCCTTTTGAGTCTCCGAGACTTGACGATCCTAACAATGCCTAACAATCAGTATAAATTATGCAGTTCCTCGTCATGAAGTTTGCACCATCGCCCATTCCCAATATTCGTCTCTCGTTCTCAAATGCTTCCAGTTTGCGTTCCTCCCTCGGAGTAAGCGACCATGTTTCGCAAATATACAGCACAACAGGAATGATTACTGTTTTATATAAGCTTTTGGGTTTGGCGTGAGGCTAACAACCTTATCCTGTGAAAATAAAGACACTTGTTCAGAAACATGCACAGAGGAAAATCAATCATTCATGCCGAAAATCGTTTTTCTGCAATTAATTCCTTTTTCTATCTCCCAAAAATATATTCCATCTGAACATATTTCTCTACTAAAACTGAAAGTGGTAGAAATTTATTATTCCCTCTGGTATCAATACGAATTTTCGTACTGCAAAAGCGCTAGAGATAGAAAAAGGACTTCTTTTTCATATGTATTTAGCGTCCGAAAAGTAAGTTTAATCTCAACTGTTATCCCTCTATTGCTAACGGAAGTAGTAGAACTCTAATGCGACCTGCGGTCGGTACTCTATAGACAAAAATAGCAGGAAGTAACAGAAAATGATATTTTAATATTTAAATACCCCAAACATATGCCTTCGCCTCGACTTTCGCTCTTCTATTGAAACCGGAAGCAGTAAAATGAAAAAAGGAAGGCCGTGCCATAGAAACCACCGTCTCCATAACAACGAATCCCGTCACGGCTCGTCAATCTAAAACTGATTGAGGAAAAAAAAAATCTGCAACAAATGTGATGCATGGAATAAGTCGTGAGTGGGAACCCTTCACCCCTGGTGGGGATATTCATGAAGCTATCAGCTTATGTCTAATTATATTGGACTATAATATCCATTTCTTAATTTCGAACATACTAGGTTCGATCGAAACGAGAAAACTTTTTATCGGACTTCTAAAGAAAATAAAATAAAATAAGTAAATACATGACCGTGTTTATTACATATAGAATTCCCAGTCACGACCCCCTTTTCAGTTTTATTAAAAAATAGAAGAAGAAGATGAAGAAAGGAAAAGGAAGATAGAAGAGGAAAGAGGTAAAGTAAGAAGGTGATAAAGAGGAAACTGTTACTGGATATTTTGAGAAATATGGTAAAGGAAAGTGAATAATTATCGAATTGGGATCATTTCCAATAGCTATTGGGTGAATGTTTGGTATTAAGGTGATCAAAGGTAGACACATGTTAACCCATACATCCCCGATCTAGATCCATTTGACCCCAACTACCGAATTATCCCAATCTAGCTCTGAAATAGATGAGAAAGTTCAATTTTACCGTTTATTCAATATTTCCAGAAGTTCTAGACTAATATCCAATATTTGAAAAATGAACGACGAAGTTGATGGCATGTTAGAATCGACCACAGAGAAGGAAAAAAAAAAATAAAAAAATCAGAGTATCACATATTTGTCGAAGATTTTGACTTTCACAGTTCTCCCATGATGATCATTCGTTCAGGCTACTTCGGTCCTTTTTACTTCCTTCATAGAGCCAACTTAAATTAAGTTAGTATTGACATTCAATGACTTTAATTGCCAACTACCATTAATTATAATAAGTCACACATATATGTCAAAATAATTTGTGCACTTAATACTAAACCTACATTTCACTCACACACACATTCATACAGGACAATGTATACTTCAGGTTGTATTTAGTTGAATTAAACTAACCTAACTACATTTCTATAGACATTTATTACATTTCAATAAAAGAAAACTTAGTTTGACATAACAGGAAGAATTTAATACAAGAAAAGAATGTTTCATAAGCATGCACAGAAATCCGCTACTTTCAACAAGATCAAATAACACATTTCTCTTTCTAGATATATTAAAAGTTGGATTACATAAAAAAAAAAATTCGACAAAAGACGAAAGACAAAAATAAAGGAAAAAAAAAAGAAAATTCAAAGGTCAATATATTTAAGATTCAGTGCAATGAATACATATCATTGCGGGCAAAAGAAAGAAAAAAAATATATAATTGGTTAATCATTCTTTAAAAAAAACACTTTAGTAACATTTTATTGAGTCTCTGTCCCAAGAGGAGACATTTCGACAATTTTATGAGTCTTTGTTCTCACGTCGATAATAACTCCTTTTTTTTTTAACTCTCTTTACGCACTGTGATTTGTGTCCATGAGAGTATTTAATCGTTTTTGTTTTAACTATAGACAAATAGTTGCTTCATATCACATATATATTTAAATTTCTCATTTCGTCACTTGACGCACTTGATATAAAATTTCAAAGTTTATCAAGATTAAAGAAAAATTATCGAATCCAGTCACAGACATTGGGAACATATTTCCATATTCCTGTATTCACATTACTAAATTATTGACCAAATTTCAGTTCATTGAATTTAAAATCACTATTTTTTTTTCTAGTATAGATCGTGTAGTCAAAGATTCTAGTCACTGAATAGTTAGGTTTCCGATCGTAGGGGAAGGATTTGTTTCATAGTTTACTGATAGAAGGATTCGTTGGAGGGGCACACTGTTTCGTAGCTTACTGATTTCACTATGATCTCGCAAATTAAATTTGGATAAGGATTAGGGTTATTCTTACTTTTCTTACGACCTGCTACTTGTTTTATTTACATGCAGTATTTAACATGATATTCAACTTTAATAGTTACAAACATCAATAACAACTCAACAAAATGTAATTTATTACAATTTACGCGGTAATACTATATATCACAAATAGTTGGTAAATGTCGGGTGTCAAAAATCTATGGCAACCTAAAACAACCAGGGTAAATACCGAGCCCTTTACATACATACTAGTATATATATATATATATTTATATTAGTCAATATAATAAATTTCATTTTAATATCCATTGTAGTATTTCGTCGACATTTAATATCTACATAACCTTTTTATATTCGACAAGTATTCATATTTTATTGGCTCAAAAACAAAACAAAAACCCTGACTATCAAAATTCACTTTTTTTTCTCATAAGGTTGCAACATTGTACTTTATATGTAAACCCGATAATCAATAATCATTCACAATTTACTAAAGATCCGCGTATATAAAAAAAAATAGTTGGTATTATTTAATAAGTTGACATAAGAGGTGGAAATACAACGAATAGAGCAGGCACGTAACTTTTAAAACTATGTAAGTACATATATAGATGTATATACAGAAGAAAAAAAAATCAATGTTATTCGAAACTAGTGGGCCCAAACTACTAATACATACACACTATATGACCAATCAATAGAAATAAAAACCAGAAATCAGTCGTCAATGGGTATAATTTGTACGATCAATGAATAACAAATGTTTCTAGGAATCTGAAAGCATAGTGTACCTTCTCGTCAGTTTCTCTCGTGGTGGATTAAATATCGCGAAAATGGTCCTGAGATGTGCTGCAATACCTCCACGAATTGCATCCCTCGATGTCTCAGTTAGTACATACGATCGAAATAAGTGATATGAATATTGTATGTTTTCATGAGTTTCAGAAACCGGGGGGGAGGGGAGGTTGAAAAATTTGAAAAAAAAAAATCTCGAAGTAATGAAGACAGAGAGAGAGATAGAGAAGAAGGAAGACGAAAAATAGGGGCGCCAAAGACTTAAGTGGGAAATAACTAACGCTACAAAGATAAAAGTCGAACTTCGCTCTCAACAAAATCCATAGCCAAAATATTCTTAACATGCCAAAAGGGTGGTCTACTCAAATACGTAGACTCAAGGAGCGCCCTGCTGCCAAGGATGCAAGTTCTGTGTCCATCAGATCCCAATCCCACAAGAGTCGGGTTGTAAGATTGAAATCCGATCCCCGTATCCGGCCCAAACCAGCAGGGTCCCGAAAATCCTCCGGAAGGTTAGAGACGGCGTTAATTTAGAATTTCAAAAGAAAAAAAATCATCCGACCTCTTGGAAACTAGAAGATTCCAGAATAGTAATGAAATTAGAGTAATAGCTAAGATATCCCTAATTAGAGTTTGCCAAAATAAAAAAAAAATTAAATAAACTGGATTTTGAATCGGTGATTTCAATAACCAAACATCACCGATGGCTACCCTGCGCAGACATGCCACCGTCTGGGACGTCGTTAATTTCCCTCATCTAATTAAACTAAGAAAAGACATGAAAATACTTAAGGGGACTAGGGGTCGACGTCCGGGTACGCTAATGACATGAATATTAATTTAGTAGCAGTTGATTTAATCGGATAGTCCGAACTGAGTTATATGAACACTGCACAATAAATAAATAAGGTAAGCAACGAAAAAAAAAATCTCGGAGAGGCAATGAATGTTAAAGGTACAAATGACCGAAACCTGTACTTTTCGATGATCACAGGATATAGCAGTTGGTTTTCTTAATTATCATTTCTGTCAACCTTTAGAAGTAATTCCCACATGATGCTACCCTATCTATTGAAAGGCTTAAGATCCGGGGCTGTTATTATGAGGTACTTAAATGCGAAGTAACACACAATTCCCAACTACAATGTACTATCCAAGTAGCAAACTCGGTTGGATGAATGTACTGGTGTAGAAGTCAAAACGCGAGAGATTTTTTTTTTTTTAGTAAACATATTCATATTTTCACTACATAACATACACTAGGCCCATCCATTTAAATATAGGTGTCATCATCTCATTCATATTTTATATCATATTATTAATATATCATTACATTCATTCATTATCTACTAATTTTCGCGCGAAGTAATATTTTACAGACACCCTATTTCATACATTTTACACGCAGGCCATACACATATTTACATTACACAGTAATAAATATATATAATTATCACAATCTATCACGCTCAAACTACTACACGATAACATTCATCGAACCACGTACTCTTTGTTTCGAAGCACCCAAATCGTATTTACTTCGCAGTTTTAAAAAAAAATCATACGTGTATTCACTGAAAGTTAAATTGTCAACGATTATTTTATTTCTGATATGCTGATAAAACTAAAGCAACAATGGAATTTTCTACAGCCACGGGAAAAGAGAATTTAATACTACATTTTGAAACAAACAGTAACAGCATATGGGCTTTACTTCTATTAAGAAAATAGGTATTCTTTATTTCAGTAGATATTTCAGTTACTACTGGACCTAGCAAGCTGAAATTTTCAGTACAGTAAGATCTCATGCTATCTTATATGAAGGTATACTCATCTGAACCGAAAACAATGTCCACGGGAAGTAATTTGAGAGTAAATGTCCAAAATCAAACAATCTAGATCACTAAGTCATGCGATGTCGTAATGTCAACAAACAACTGATTACCGAAAACAGACACTATGGCGCTGTAGTGGAGGCATAATTTACCGTGTACTGAAATATATACTTGTACTCATTAATCAGAAATTTAATATTTACTCCGGTTTAGTATACTTCGAGTTAGACAAATGGTACTAAATTAACGCATATTTATACACTGTCCTAACCGAAAATTCACACACTCACACAAAACTACTAACTACATACACCACTGTTAGTACTATACATAAAGACAACTAACTAAACCAAACATGCACCATTTAATTACATGCATGTTGAGAAAAAATACTCCCTTGTTGGTATATACAGTCGGCTCTATTAAACTTAAAAGGGGGGGCAAAATGAAAAAGGTAACCCTAGGTCCAATTGACCTGACCAATTGTTTACATAATTATTGCCAAAGATTGATGCCCTGGGGGCACCTTAACGAGGTTTATTGAGGGACCCTTCCCCTGAAAGGGGAAAAGGCCCTAAAACAAATAATAACTAACCCATCCCCCCGCTAGAATTGGTTCAATTTGGAAAAGGGGATAGGAGCCCTTTTACGCTAGCTTAAGCTGCCATTCTGAGAGTTAACATTGCAAAACCTACTACATACAGACACTTAATAAAAAAAAAAATCACATTTAAAATATACACTATAGAATATACGAAAACAGGTCGTATTTCCCCTAATCCCTAACTGAATTTGGAAGAAAAAGAAATAAAGTCACTATTTCACTGTCTATTCTAGCTGGGCAGCAAACATGGCTTCCTAGTAAACAGAACTGGATGTTTCACTAACTTATTGTTTCTTTACGAAAAATGTAGATTTTTTCCCTGTTTTTGGGGCTCCTACACAGCCTTCAATGTTCACCTATGAAATTAAATCAGATTTTTACCTGAATTCTATTAAAATCCTAGTCCTTTTACCGCAGATATGTAGGCGAAATTATAAGCTGCGCCTCGTAAGGTGTCTTCGATTATTCTGATAACATTGCGCCGAAAAAGCCAGAGGTAGGAGAATTCCTCCAATCAGAACGAAAACTTTAGCCGCGGAAATTACAAAGCAAATAGAAATTTGGCAAATCCAGATATAACCGGATCTGAAAGTGACTATGGACTAGTGAGAGGGGGTGAGGGAAAAGATTAGGTACCTGGCCAAAATCTACATTGGTCTGAAATTAAGAAAATTTATATCCAATGACGGAACTATGTTTCGGTATGACGTCAGAATGGTAAACCTTGTAACTATTCGACTTGTATATCCGAAAATGGGATTTACACTTAATCAAAATATAAATAAAATATATTATTCAGTGGGAATATGGTTACTAATGAAACCTTTGGATTCATTATATTTAACTCGAAGTAAAGAGAGTAAATAAATTGTGTAACTAAACCGAAATCGAATTTAAAAAAAAATTACTAGGTACAGGGTGCGTAAAAAAAAAAGTTGCCATTACTTTCAACTGTAATGGTACATTACAAAAAGATAATATAACTTCCGGTTTCAAAAGATTTTTATGTAGTAATAATTGTAAGAGATAAAGAGAAACTGTTTGCAGATATGAGGTCAAACGTCCGAAGAATAGATTTCATCTCTGTTCCTATTTCCCCATTGTAACGGGATAATTTATATCTATAATTAATATCTATAATCATAGTGTTGATCTTGCATAGTTTGAAAATCTATCATCAAACGAAACTTATTTGTTTGAACAGTGGCAAATGAATTCACGAAAACAAATATATGGATAGCGTTTAATACGTAGAACACCAATATGTAATTCACTTGCACGAATGTTAAAATTCCGTCCCAAAATGTGGGATTCAAATTCTATATAATGGACAGTATTTTTTCGAACCGTTGTTCATAAAGATACGAAAGGTTTGGATGTATAGAGGTTTCTGATAGGCGAATTTGAAATAAAGAATTCATTAGCAGGAATTTAGGGGACTTCATGCTGTTGGATTGGAGATAGTAGACATTTGACGAGCCGTTGGACATGAATACCCGAAATTTAGAAATGAGAGATTTGGCCTCGGAAAGTGCAAATATGTCATTGACTTGAGTACATCAATATGAGAAACAAAGATGGCACAAATCTTGTGCATAATAACATCTCTGATATTTGTTAGTAAGAACATAATTGAATCTTCAAGAAAATCTTATGTTGCGGAACTAAACATTCATCTTGAAATTATGATAACTGGAAACTATTATGTGTACATCCCTTCCCTATATTTATGAGTTTTGCTTTACATTGTTTCTAATACTGATGTTATGGACGATGAGACTCGGGTGAGGTTAAAGTTACGTTGAAGTTGTATCACCCGATCGTGACGTAATATCACGTGGTATTATTCCACTTTGCACACACAACTTTATTGATAAAGAAGTTATTTACTTACGCTACGAAACGTAGCTGATCGAGCATCAGCGAGCGTAGGGGGTTAGAAGCCCCACAGGGCTCGTTTTATTTCACCTTTATCACAATTCACAGACAAACACCCTTCCATTCACAGCCGACACGCAACCATGATAATACCACGTGACACTACGCCACGATTGGTTGGTGCAACTTCAATGTAAATTTAACCTCACACATGACACTCAATATAAAAGAGTAAGAATAACCACAGCTCGAATTTTATCAGAGACGTTTAACTTTTCAGAAGAGTTTGAAATACTTGTACTTAAAGAAATCTGATTGTGTTCACAGAAAGCAAGAGCGCCACTTAGCAGAGATGGAATGGGTCGTGGGTGAAGTAGGTCAAGATTTGCGAGTGGGTCAGTAGATCGTGGATTAACAGGAATTGACGCATCGCACTTTGTGAGTGGGTCATGGTGGATCACGGTGTGTAGTGGGTCTTATTAAGTCACGATGGGTCGTGGGTCACGGTGGGCGGTCGGCCAGTGGGTCATGGGTCAAGATTTTATTGATCCACGCCATCTCCGCCACTTAGGCACTGGAGTGATTGATTATCTTACTTCTCTTCTTCAGCATCAAGGATGAGACATTGTCTATTCCTCAAAGTAGAATCCGAACTACTATTTGGTTTTCAATCAAAGGCAAGTATCCTTACCGGTCATCGAACCCGGAACCACATATACTAAAATCATTGGCGGTAGTCATTTGGTCGCAAAGACCTGTGGACTTCTTGTATGCATGTTAAGAATTTCCAAAACTATCATAAAAAATTAAGGTTTTCTCTTACACGTACACTCATGTCCAAAACGATTGTCGCATATCTATAACTGTCTTCTTGTAAGAAAATATTTTGATAATGATTTTGCAGGGTACTTTTAATCTGATACTATGTGTATAATTGGGAAATGTATATGGTAAATTTCGTAGAAAAAGAATTATAAATACAACAATTAGAATGAGTAAAACAAATGTTGCTAAATGGACAAGAAAGTATTATTTTCGTTTTACTGTTCTTATTTACTGCTCTTTTGACATGAAATTTGCCACATAGATGTCTTTGGCGATTATACACATAATAACTTTATATGAAATACTGGACGAATTCGCTATCAAATTATATTTCTACAACAACATATTTTTAGACATGCGAGAATAATTTTGGACATGAGTGTACATAAAAGAATGACAAATATGTA
The DNA here is from genome assembly GCF_964235325.1 of Thermobia domestica. Lineage (NCBI taxonomy): Eukaryota > Metazoa > Arthropoda > Insecta > Zygentoma > Lepismatidae > Thermobia > Thermobia domestica. The sequence goes on along the minus strand of NC_137462.1, from coordinate 263,107,831 downwards.
CATCTGGAACTATGCGAGTACTGACTTACTACATGGTATTAGTATATGATCCACATTGTTGATGGTTTATCGCTTTTTATAATTCAATTAAGTGATATTAGTGAGTGAGGCTGTTGGTTCTTTCAATGAAAGATACTAACGTAAATAATTAGCTAGAATACTTATTATTTTAAACTGCTTGTTGTACGATTTCCTAAAGAAAACGGTAAAAGAACTGTAGGATATAATGTTAGGGTAGTTGCTTCAGAAAACAGTTTCCTTGTACAAGACACAATGGATAAAAAATTAAAATAGTGGCTTACATACCCAAGAAGCGCTATGTTTCAATAATCTATTGACAAATTCTTTGAGTAATCATAAAAGAGTATCAAGACGTTCTTGCAATCACTCAGAAAGAGAATACCTACGAACTCCTCGGACATGCATATTAAACCCTGTTCTTTCCAAATTGAGCGTACAAAATATTGGTTCTTAGAGATTTTTTAAGCACGTAAATCACTCAAGGAAAAATGATTCATAAATATGAGGATTTAGGATTTAGATTTCTGGGCTTTTGAAAATCTAAGGCCATTTAGCCCATCACGTTTTGAGGGATGACGTCCCTCGGCGAGTACACTATCCTGGGAACTACAAGTTAGGTACCACCCGCCATTTGTCTGGTGTGAATGGGGAAAACCCAGGAAAACCTCATTCAGGGTGGCTGACATGAAAAAACGTTTTATACTTTTTCGATCAAGTGCCCCCACTGGGAATCGAACCCGGGACCGCTCATACCGAAGACGAGAGCGTTAGTGACTACGCTATGCGGGGGCATTCATAAATTTGAGGTACGACACGTTATGAAGTTCTTTCATCTTAACAGGACATCAGAAAAACAAATTCACTAGGAAATGAAAAGTTAAAAAATTAGAAATATTATGAGAAGCTATAAAAGTGGAAATATCAATCTTAAACTGTACACGTGATTACTTCGGATATAATAATGTCTGAGAACTTTGTATGCTGTCATGATGGGAAAAAAAGTGAGATGATACTGAAAGACAGGATCACATTTGATAAATGTTGCGGCTAGAATTGCGTTCGTTAGGAATCTGTAAAACATATAATTAATAAAGCTGCATCTTGAAAATATGTCAGCATGGTGTGATTCACGATTGCTTACCCCTTTCCGGAAGAGAATTCGAGAAGTAATATCGAGGAAAATGTTAGATTGCTGTAAAGGTAATAAAGAGGACCTTTTCGGCTGATTAGCTGCAAGGGATGGAAGCTGAGTATATATTTACGGCTCAACAACAAAAGAAATCAACAATCTGTATAAATATCCCTCTTCCCGATCCTAGAATGGAAAAGGTGCAAAAAATGTTATTTGTTTTCATTGATTGTGTAGGGATCATAATGGCAAACTATTTCCAGGCAAACTCTCATTAGTTAATATTATTCTCATCTAGATTAGTTATGAGAGTAACTGAAGAATAAATATCGACGAATGCTCAGCAAAGGAATACTGCTGTTGACAGACAATCCACCAGCTCATTCAACCAACGAACCCATTGCGAAGGCAGTACAGTTAAGGTATAAAATCTTGTCTCACCGTTAATAGTCATCGGACTTAACATTAAGTGATTTCTTTCTTTCTTCTAGAAATGAAGCATCCACTCATGGACGCCCTTTTGACACACAGATGACATAATTTTTGAAACTAGCCCAAAGTGCAGATTTCTAAAGAAAACGGTAAAAAGAACCGCTGACAAAATGTGTTACGAAGTAGCGTCTACGCAGATCTATCATGGTGTCAAAAGAACGCACAGTTGTTTCTTTCCAGGTGGTTGCACGAACATTTTGGTACCTCCTCGGAGATAGTCCTATAAAATAGAAAGATGAGACAGAAGGAATAAATTACCTAAACTTTATATTCTCAAAGTCGATCAACGAGTAAAATGGTTATTATTCAGTTCAGCTAAAATGTATCAAAATTGCAACAATTTTCGTAAATTTACAAGATAAACACACTATTCATATTCTAAAGCATTTCTTCTCTCACGTCTGTCACGCAAAAACGAGGCTTTCGCATAAAAAGAAATACTGTATCTAAATCGTGTTTTGGCGTATTATGATTGTTACCTGATGGAGAGAAAATGATGTGCTAGTTGAAAAATCTTTTTCGTTATCAGATTTCTCTACTTAAATTTTCCATGTTATTCAGAAACAGTGCAAAAATAACGAGACATTTTGTCCAGTTATTCTAACCAATAATAGGCAGCTCATTATCACTCACCAGCTTCCTCTACTTTTCCATGTTATTCACAGACAATGAAGAAATAACGAGACATTTTATCCATTTATTCCAACTAGTAATTGGCAGATCATTATCACTCACCAGCTTTCTCTACTCCTAGTTACCTATTTAGAAGCAAGAAAATAACATAGAATTGCTGTAACTAGTAATTTAATATATAAAAAAGAAAGCCGTCTAGTGCGTGATGGAACTACGGATACATGGCCGAACTGTTTAAAATTAACTTTTAGATATAGTTGTGAACGATACCAATTTTTTAAAATCATGTTGCTTTGATTAAAATGCACACCCTAAAGGGGGAGGGAGCTGTTCTAATTTATGGAAAATATTTAGTATCTCATGAGCCCGTCAATTTAGGAAAATGGAACTCGGTATACATATAAACTATCCATTAAAATAAAGGGATATTTAAATACACTAGTGTTATTGAAAATTCCCATTTTAAGACCAGAGAGGAGAGGTTGTATTCTCAATACAAATAAAAATTAAAGGTAAGAATGTTTGACGACCAGCTACTCCTATAACGCTGCCCGGAATTTGATTATTTATAATACATGAGTAGACCATAGCTTTCTGTCACAACAGCAACAGGAGGTTAGAAGGAATGAAAGGTGAGACAAAAAAGGGGTGGTATGTAAAGTGACTAATATTAATATGCAATCAATAGTTGGTGGAGTCGCTAAGATGAATAGTAATACTCTAGATTCCATTAAAGTTCACATTCATCCCCCATTAGCATGGCTGATAGGAAATGTCTGAACTGTAAAGATAATAGAAAACAACCAATATTATTATCTAATGCAAAGTTTTCGTGTTTGCTGAAATGAAAAACCACACCCTCGATGTTTTAAAGTCTTTGTTCAGTCCCAATTGACATGGCAGTGAAGGATGGTTGTGATAAGAGCTGACAGTACAGATTTTTATCATTGCACTTTCACTGAAATGCGTATTTTATAAAGGTTAAAATACTATCCAGAAAACTATTCTCCCCATACGAAGAACGGTCATTCAAGCTAGTTTACGTTAATGAAAAAAAAAATGAAATGAAATCTTTGAATTTTACGTCCCACGGTTATGCCTGTTAGGCTAATGGAGACTGTGATGCTGAGAGATGAGTGAAATGGTGGAATGAAGAAAGTGGGAGGAAACGGGAAAACCTCGAGAAAACCCACGAACACTGTGTTTGTCCACCACAAAGTTCACTTGGCGGGGGCTGGGATCGAAGCCGGGACGGTGAACGCTCTACCACTGAGCCACCGCACCCCCCCTTTACGTTAATGAAGACGTATCGCTTAGCATATAGTACGTGTGCATAATACGCAAGTACGCTACATTGTTCACGGCAAATGCTGTAAATGACCAAAAACGATACCCAAACACGCATCAATGCGAGATTCTAAATTTGTAAAATACTGAAAATTCTCTGCTTAATGCCCTCAAAGAACTTCATTTCGCACTCTCACACTTTAAGTTATATAATACTTTAAAAAAATGCGCTTTAGACTAAGAAAGACGATAATTAAAGCGAGTGAATGATGATGGAAGAATTTGTGTAATGACAAAATGGGAAGAAACGGGAATTCACGAGGAAAAAACGAGGGTGTCCACCTCAAATTTACTTTCCCGCAGATCGAATCAGAGATCCCAAGCACCATATGTAATCACTCTACCACTGAGCCACCCTACCTTTAATAAAGATTCTGAATTTCGTAGCCGGATTTTGCATAAAGACGCGAAATGACACAAAGAAATTACCAAATATGCTTTAAGTTGTATTGTGTATGTGGAAATAAATAAATAAATAAATCCCACACACATACATGCAGTCTATAATGTAAGGATATGTGGGTTTATTTAGAATATATAGAACTCTGTGTTTCGAATGTCCTTGCATTCCCCATCTTTCATCGTATTACACATTCCATAACAAATCCTCCCGAGTTATATACCTTTTACGCATGAGATGCTATCTTCCTATCACACAAGCCCTAACCAAACATCCGCTCGAGGCAATTTGCCTTCTTTCCACACTGATAGAGTGAATAGCCCGATCAATGCATATGCGGTACCTGCCTGCCGTGTGACCGTCACACAAATTCTCATCTGTAGATTGTACCACCCCCGTCTCCCTCCCCCGAGCGCTCATCCCTTTATATAAAAGGTCCTGTCCTGGGTTATCACTTCAAACTACTCTCTTTCTCTCCATTTTTGTCCTTGTCGTTTTACTTGCGGTTTCCCGGAAATTCTCAGCTTGAACGGTAGGAAAGTGTCATGGGAGATGCTAACCATCTTCTCCATGGGACCATTTTACAAATATTGCTTCCATAGAACCATTTTTGTGGTTAACGCTGATTTGTCGCAGAGACCACATATTCCATCGTATTATGCTTGTAATTTTTAACATTTCAACAAAACAGACATAAATTATATCTTTACATACTTTTCTCTTAACTGAATACTTCGGTCCTCAAATCTTGAACCCTTAATTTAAAAATTTTTCGACATTATACACTGATGAAGTTATGCATTGTCGAGTGACAATACAAGATTTTAATGTTCCCAAGCTTTACTCGAGGGTATAGCGGGATTGTCTTGTATATAAGGGTCAACATGCAAGTTCTACCAAAATTTCAGATTTCCACAATTTCCCGTTACACAATTAACAATTTCCCATGATAATTGAAAAAAAAAATAGCATTGAATATTTGAAAGAAAAATACTTTCTTGTTTAAAAATAAATTCTACTAATAAAAAGAATATAAAAGAAAAGTATTTTAAATAATACAGGCTGTCCTTAGATAGAAATAAATCGTGTAAAAAGATAGTTCTATCTTGAAGCAAATTACTTTCAAAAAAATATTTCCGCACAACCAAAAAGCATAGGAGCAATCTAATGTACAGGGTAGCCCAAAAGTAGGTATACAGTCCCGTACTGATCAGCTCACTGTATTTCATACCATTTCTTATTGAATTCCATCAGTTCCTTTATTATTTGTTCTTAAAGCCTTTTTACCTATACCTTAAGCTCGGAACAGCCGAAGCAAATAAACCCATAAGCTAGAATGTTATACTTGATCAATGCAAGGGTGCATACCTACTTTGGGGCCACCCTGTACAATCACTGGATTTACATGAGAATCGGAGAATTTATAAATTGACATGAAGAAATAGCAGATTGTCACGAACGACATACGGCTGTGGTTTTGATTTTTTACTTGACAAGAACGCAGCAGAAATCGTTGTTATTGTGTAAACAGCTAAGTGTGCGAACGGTTTGTTCGATTTAAAAGAGGAGAGGGAAATGACTACTGAAGATCAGCCCCATTCCGGTCATCCTTCAAGTGCGCGAACCTATATCAGCATAGCCAAAATCGATGATATCATCAAGGAAGATCAACAGAGAACAATTGGCCAACTCGAAGACATATCCGGATTATAATGGACTTCATTCAATGCATATTGCACAAAGATTTAGGAATACGACGAACGGTTGCTAAGTTTGTGCCCAGACTTCTCACCGATTAGTAAAGGGATCATCGCGTGGAAGCCTGTCCTGCAATGAAGGACTCCGTCACAGTCAATCCAGTGTGATTCAACAAAAACTTGAATTGATTTTCAGTTTAACGTCCCTTTCAGCAGCGAGGCTATATGAGAGGGAACCTACTGATAAACGTGGAATCCGAACCACATGAGCTCCCGCTGGGAATCGAACCCGTGTCTCCCACGACAAAGGCGCGTACGATCAACAAAAATATCATAGTCTATGAGTCATGGTACTATTGGTTCGATCATAAAAGTAGACAACAGTCAAGTCAATGGAAGTCACTTAACTCGCCTCAGAAAAAGAAAAAAAAGCTCATCATGTTAAATCGAATTTGGGCATTGTAAGAAATACCGGTCGAATTCGTTATCAAATTATATTCCTACAACAACATATTTATAGACATGCGACAATAATTTTGGACATGAGTGTACCTTAATTTTTTATCTTCCCTGTGTGTATATGGGCTTGTAAATGTATAAATGATAATGCATAAAGTGTCCCAGCACCTTTTAAAAGTAGTTTCTGTATCTGTGTATTTATTTGACACATAAAACGTTTAGGGACATGTTGAACACATTTAAGTCAGTTCCTATTAACCACTGATAAAAGACATTGAATACATTTTCTTTTCATATTTGCGTCTCAGATTTCGTTATTTATCGTTTTCATTGTAACACCAATTCTATGTGTACAGCTAGAAATTCTCTCTCTAGACCTTAACTTGAAATGTAACCTCTTCTGTGTTATGGATAATTTGTAATACATTCTCGATTGCAGACAAATAATTTTTAGTGTTGTTCTAATGTAATGAGGTACTCTAGAAATTATTTAGATACTAAGGATAAGAATTTGCGGTCTACGAAGCCAAAGATACCTTCCATGTGAACTGATGTGCTGACCACACAACACAATCGAACAGTTGCGTGGAAGGCGAATAGCCTTGCGTAAACTGTAACACAAAAAATAGAACGATTTCAATTTGTATGTCTAGGACTGTTAATAAAGCTAGATTGTCACGAATAGCAAATTAAGTAAAGTGTCGCCAACAGAATTAATGAGTCAAGCACAAGCTACATGTATTTCCTAATGAAGGGCTTCTATTTTTGCCAAACATTGCCATACGGATATCCCAAGAGAAATATTGCTTTGAACTCTTAAGTAAAAATCAAACAAACCGTTTTTCATCCAGAAAAATATTCGACTACCGGAGACAGAGTCAATGTAAACTTTCTTACGTTTGTAATTAATGATATTAGCTGGTGATACTCATTTTCGAAGCAGAGAAATTGTTCTATTTTCTTCCTATAGTTAAAGAGCAAAGAGAAGAACAAAAATGAAGTTGGTGGTACGAAGAAGCTTTGTTATTCTTGTACCACTTGCATGACTATTTGTTTTGAGAAAGAGAAAGATCCCAGAGGAGTATGCTCCTATATTTCATCTATATTTTCAACCTAAGAAATAATTGTCTATTTTCATAACACATTCAACATTCAGCTCTGAAAAGGAACTACAAAATTGTCTTTGCCACGAATACATTTTCTAAAGGCTTAAGTTCTTACTATAGACCAGAAACTACTGAACAATTTACTATTTGGTATCCAATTCTCCAGTATTTGTTTATTTATTTCTAGACGCAACAGGCTACATAACCGAATTACAGTGTCCGTTACATGAATTAAGCGACTATAACACACTCATACATTCATCTTATAATACATAGTTATAATGTGATTGCAATATCATTGATGTTCTTTCATCTACAATTATTTCTTATTACATTGCAAAGAACTTCCTTGAATTGACTTACTCTGTTACTATTAATATCCAAATTCATTGTGTATTTTTTTAACCTATTGTAGGCTGTACTCAATCTCCATACTGATGATCTCTTGTTTGCGTGTAATCTGTCGCAGTATAAGAAATTGAAATTTTCAAGGCGAGTTACATTTGTAGGAGTGCGTATTTTAAATTCTTGCAGTAACTTGGCGCAGTCGATTTATTCCTTGATATTTCTGTTTCTATGTTCCTTTCGCTTTCACTGCTGATTTCAAGCAAAGAAGAAAATATGGTTATAGTAATAAACAAATAAAATAATAAAAATAACTAAGATAAGATCGAGATATCCACGGACTTACACATTTGCTACCCCTTACATGCAATAGTAATAATGTAAAAAAAAATGATATCTGGACATCTTCCCATCTGTTCTTCCATTCCAAATACTTATACTTGCCTGTAGGTCATACTGTTAAACGTACCAGAACTTAATTGTATACTTAACAGTGACGACGCTAGAGGAGGACAAGGGGATGAGAGCCCCCAATGATATCCTCTGCCCCCGACTACCCCTGAAGAAATTAAAGCTGGTGTTGTCAGTGACACTTAATTCTTTTATAAGATCCTCCAGGCCGGATTTTGAATTTTATTCCTACCCCCGAAATAAAGATACTTTACTGGAGAATGAATTTCGAAAATTTTTAATTCCTCATGAACAGAAACTATGACCTCGTTTAAGATACTTCATTGACAGCTCTCTCATTTGGTATGAGTTATCTTCTGGAAAATAACCCTAAAGTGTAGTTTACACTCTTTAAATTAAGTTCTTTCCGGACAGCTTTCTCAAAGGTGTTATAGACGATTTCGATAATGTTTTATAGAGTACATATTACCAATAATAACTGCAGTATCAAATGACTGAATTTAAAAGAAAAAAACTTCGCGATTCACGTGCTCAATTACCTGATTCAAAAGTTTCCTGGACATTGGAATGGAAGAGGTTGTGCATCTTCACCAGCTCCCTTTACCTGGCCTCGAAGAAGTCTCGATCTGAAGACACCAGACAATGCTCTCTGGGGTATGTTCATTTCTGAGAATCTTCAAAATAATTAGATATGTATTTCAATAATTTTTCATATTTGATCTAGATATCAAGGAAAGAGTTTCGAAACAAAAGAGGGTAATGATTACAATTATTACGAGGCGCATCCAGAAAGTAAGTTTCCCACGCGCCCATAGCTAGGAAACCGTATGTTGCGCGAAGCGACTGCCTGCACGTGAGAGATTAAGGTCCTAACATGGCGCATGCGCCAGCAGAACTTCCCTGATTCTTTCAGTAGCGTCGTGGCACTGATTGAAGATTGGCGTTCCTATTCCAGGTCCCACCGCGTGGGAAGTGCGAGCAGTGATAAAGTTTTTGAATGCACAGGGCATAGCACAGATTGAAATCCATCGTCAGCTGTATCGTTGCAAAAATGTCAATGCTGACCCTGTGCGTCTTGCTTTGTGCTCTAGGATCAGTTGCTTCAACACAAAACTTCTCGACCAACAGTCACTCCGTGGGTGGCGTACAATAAGGAGCGGAAAATCTGCAGGAACTGCTTGCTAATGCCGTTAGGCCCATGGACCTAGCACAGCTAACGATGGATTTCGATTGGTGCTATGCCCTGTGCATTCAAAAACTTTATCACTGCTCGCACTTCACATGCGGCGGGAGCTGGAATAAGAATGTCCATCTTCAACCACTGGCACGACGCTACTGAGAGCACTAGGGAAGTTCCGCTAGTGTATGTGCCATGCTAGGACCTTACTCTCTCACGTACACATAGTCGTTTCGCGCAACATACCGTTTCCTAGCTATGGGACGCGTGGGAAACTTACTTTCTGGATGCGCTTTGTATAATAAAGTGTCTATAACTCCGAATTTCTTAAGACTAGAAACATAATATGTGACATTTAGACTTCCCATGTAAAATAATAAGACATGTTTTTGTGGCTTTTTTTAATATTTGCGTTTTTTAAATATATGACCTAGAAGGAAAAAAATGAGTTATGCAGGAAAAAGGGGTGTGATTACAGCTATTATAATACGATGGTCATATCTTGCAATTCCTTAACATTAGAAATAAAATAAAATGTAATCTTCAAGTTTAACGTCCCAAGATTATGTCCTTCAGGCCAAGATAGACGGATAATTAAGGCACAAGTGAATAATTTCGGAAGAATTGGTGGAATGAGAATGTGGAAGACAACAAGAGCATACGATAAAACTAACATACACGATGTTTTCTACCACAAACCTACTTAATCGGGAATCGAACTAGAGACCCCACTCACCAGATGTACGCGCTCTACCCACTGAGGCACCATGTCTCCCTAACGTACTTATTGAGACCGAACAACTCGAAATGTATTAATACACAAAACTAGTTGAATACTTCATTGGGCTTAAAGTGTATCAGGGTAATCTAATTTTTAAGTTACTAAAAATTTTGAAATATAAGTTTCTAAAGTGTTGAAATGAGCTTTACAAATATCCGATTCTAAGAACCGTAACGCGGTACACCTCATGCTTACCGAAATATGAGGAAATAAAAGAAAAACGACACCATAAAGGTTGAGGGTTTGCGTATTTACTATATAGGTGGTACAGATACCGCCACAAAAATGATACAAGACTTTGCCACTGAAATTGCTACAACACGTTGTTTTGTAGGTGCATAGGCAACCCAACTTACTTAATCGAATGATTACTTATGATTGGTTTTCAGTTCCTCCTGCTCCCTTGCCTTATATAAAACAGTCTTCGTCAACTAATTGCTGCAGTGACGTAATATACTCCTTTCATTCAGACAGAAATTCGCACGGATCTATAAGTATATTGTAGCTGTGCCTCGAGAAATCACTATGTCACATTTTCGTCGAAAATGAGTTATGTATACTATAAAATGAACAGAAAGCAGTTTCTCATCTTCAGTTATATGTGAATTTTTAACAATGATCTAGTAATAAGGAACAACAAAATGGCATTTGTTAGTAACGCAAATGTTGAGATACCACATTGTTTTGCTTCTAGAAAGTTGCCACTTCTGCACACAGCGGTTTTTCGAGACTCAGTGACAATATACGTAAAGATTTATCGCCCAACTTACCGATGATGGACTTAATAGTTGTTGTGGTAACGATGGAATCATAGTTGGAATACATGTAAGATTTTATGCCTGGAACATAGATGTGCTTTCCATTACAATGTTCGAAACCTACACTGTTACTGTTTATCTTTCCGTTAAACCTGTTAGTATACTCTCTATATACCTGTTCGAATGTTTCTATTTATACAGGATTTTTTAAAATTATCTAAAGAAGATTATCTGAATTACCGTTCTACAATTACTGTGGTTGTGGTGCTCCTAGCAGATAAGTAAGCGTAAACTAACTATAGTTACTATGTTGTAACAGTGAACTTAGAGATCATGATATTTTGAAGTAGATATACCTTTGCCGACAGCAACTAAAGTGTCACACATTCTTCATATAACGTTTTCAATTACGACCGTGGAGATTGGGAGATTGGATCGGCTACAAATTCGATATTATCTGTAATTTGAAAGATTTAAAATACACTGACGACTTAGTATGAGTTAGCCTCAATAGAACTTATTCAACTCAGTAGTAATTTATTTACTTTTTTGAAAGTAACACCAAGTAATGGACATTCCCAGTGGCGTATCTAGCCCAGGGTCTAGGGGCCTAGCTCCCCGAGTTTTTTGAGAGACAAAAATAATTTAAGCTATTATTTATATACAGGGTGGTGCATTTAAAATTTGCCACCCTGTATCTTCGAAACGACTGCGAATGTGAGAAAACGCAAAAACACGCCTATCATTATTTTAAGGGGCTCGAATTTTGAGCTATAAAAGGTCCACCCGAGGCACCCCCATATAGGGGTACGTGGAGCCAACTTGAAAAATTTACATGGCAATGGGGGTCGAGTGATATATCGTTGAAAAGGTCACGACAAGAGAAATATTTTGCCGAAAGTTTCAAGTTTACTTTGACCCCATCCTAAATGGTGGGGGTTCACGTTTCGTGTCCATGAAGTCTGTTGACACCCCGCCATGTAGGATGTGGTCAATATAGGGACTTAAATCTTTCGACAAAATATTTCTCTTGAAGAGACCTTTCCAACGATAGATCACTTGACCCCCTTTGCCATTTAAAAATTTCAAGTTGACCCCACGTACTCCGATATAGGAGTGTCTGGGGTTGACCTTTTATAGCTCAAAATTCAAGCCCCTTAAAATAATGATGGACGTGTTTTTGTGTTTTCTCATATTCGCAGTCGTTTCGAAGATACAGGGGGTGGCAAATTTTAAATTCACCACCCTGTATATTTCAAAGATTTTATTATACTCACGATATACCTGTCTGAGTTCTGGCTGCCCACCCCCAGTTTTTACCTTCTAGATCCACCACTGGACATACTGTAGCTAAATATCCAAAAGCTATTACTCCCGCCACAATATCAATCGTCTCTTATTCGTTAGTTAATTAGTAAAACTTATGCATAGTGATAAAAATAGTTTTTTTATTTATTATTCTGCACATAATTTACAAACCATACGATTGCACACCATAATAACTCACAAGCATGTGTAGCAAGTCAAGTTCTAACATCGTCCTAAGTTTGTACACTCATGTCCAAAATTATTGTCTCATGTCTATAAATATGTTGTTGTAGGAATATAATTTGATAACGAATTTGCCCGTTGTTTCTTACAACATCAGTGTGTGCATAATCAACAAAGACATGTATGTGACAAATTTCATATCAAAAAAGCAGTAAATAAGAACAATAAAACAAAAATAAAACATTCTTGTCCATTTAGTTTTACTCATTCTAATTTTCGTATTTATAGTTCTTTTCCTATGAAATTTACCACAAATATACATTTCCCGATTATACACATAGTATCAGTATTAAACATACCCTACAAAATCATTATCAAATTATATTCTTACAAGAAGACAGTTATAGATATGAGACAATCATTTTGGACATGAGTGTACATGATCAGATGAGCCCAGTTCAACTGCTACAATACATACCCCTAGTGTCCTTATGATTGCCCTTTTGGTAGAAAAACCAAGTGAAGGGCGAAAATACGGGCCAACAGTTATCCTGATTTTAATTATCAAAATGTGTAAATGGCCCAAAATTAATAAGGATTCTAATCTATATATATAAAAGAGAACGCACAAAATCCTTTGTCCGCTCATCACGTTAATACGGCTGAACCGATTTCTTTCATTTTTGGGGGGTTGTTAGGATTTGGACCCTAGATGGTTTTTATCATATCACTTTAATTTTCAATTAGCAGTGTCTTGAGATAATTGACCAATCAGGTGTTCATACGTAGAAAAAATCCTTTGTTCGCTCATCACGCTAATACGGTTGAACCGATTTCTTTCATTTTTGGGGGGTTGTTAGGATTTGGACCCTAGATGGTTTTTATCATATCACTTTAATTTTCAATTACCAGTGTCTTGAGATAATTGACCATTCAGGTGTCCATACGTACAAATCCTTTGTTATTAGTTCATCATATAAAAATAAACGTACTTATATGCAACCCGCATGACCCTGTGACTCGGCGGGTTAACATAAATGACAGGCGCTATAAATCACTTGAAAGCGAAAAAGTAAAAATTATCTAAGTAACAAAGTTTATTGCGTTCCGGGATGACCGCAGCGAAGCGGGGCGGGTTGGGGTGACCGCAGCGAAGCGGGGCGGGTTAACATAAATGACAGGCGATATAATGTTAACATTAGTGCAATCTTCTATGGTTTTTATCATATCACTTGAAAGCGAAAAAGTAAAAATTATCTAAGTAACAAAGTTTATTGCGTTCCGGGGTGACCGCAGCGAAGCGGGGTGAACGCTGCTAGTCTATATATATAAAAGAGAACGTACAAAATCCTTTGTCCGCTCATCACGCTAATACGGCTGAACCAATTTCTTTCATTTTTGGGGGGTTATTAGGATTTGGACCCTAGATGGTTTTTATCATATCACTTTAATTTTTAATTACCAGTGTCTTGAGATAATTGACCATTCAAGTGTCCATAACGTACAAATCCTTTGTTATTAGTTCATCATAGGTAAAAATAAACGTATTTATATGCAACCCGCATGACCGTGTCACTCGGCGGGTTAACATAAATGACAGGCGATATAATGTTAAGATTTACTGCAATCTTCTATGGTTTTTATCATATCACTTGAAAGCGAAAAAGTAAAAATTATCTAAGTAACAAAGTTTATTGCGTTCCGGGGTGACCGCAGCGAAGCGGGGTGAACGCTGCTAGTATTGGATATATACGATGAACATTCTTTTAATTTATTTTTTATTTATTGAACAAATTCCCAAATACAGCATAACTTTGCCATTTTACACAGGAACATGCTAACAAAAGAGAGAAAGAAAAAAAACAAGGCAACAATAACAACATAGAACAAAGAGTGTAAAAAGAGAGTAAGAGCAAAACTATTCCGTCAAAACTCGTTTAATTGCTCTTTCAAACACTGGGTAGCTCGAAAAAAATGTCCACATCAGTTGTTACTTTATTATAATAGTTTGGTATTCTATAAAAAAGAGACCTCTGTATAATAGCCAGCCTAGGACGGGCAAGATGGAATAGGTGGGTATTCCGGGTGATGCGGGAAGGGACACGTAAGGATAGTTCCTGAAGTAATATTTCCGATCTTAAGCTTCCATTAACTATTTTATGTAGATATTTCAGGTGAGAGATAATTCTGCGTACTTCAGGAGTCTGAATATTAAGTTTCGCAAGAATTTCTTCTTAGATAATATTCGAAGTGCAGGAACACGAAAACGGACTATAGCGATGAAGAAATTGAGAACAGAATCAAGTCTGGAGAGATGTGTAGGTGCTGCCATGGCCCATATGGGAGAGCAGTATTTCATCTTGGGCGCTATTAAAGTCTTATAAAAAGTTGCTAATGAAGAAACAGTGCGTAGTTCGGTGAATCGATAAAGAAGTCCCAATATGCGCATTGAATTCTTTAGTATTGAGGAGATGTGGTCAGAGAAGGTGAGTTTTGAATCAAAGATGACACGAAGATCATTATGACTAGCAGAATGTGTGATAGGGGAATCGTTGATGTGGTAATGTGGAGGGAACAGGAGACTTTTTGAAAGTAATAGTGATACTGTCACATTTCTTACTGTTGAGTTTCAAGTGCCACATTTCACACCAGCTTATAAAGTAATTTATGTCTTCCTGTAGAGCAGTTGTGTCATGGAGACACGATATTTCTCTGTATAACTTACAATCGTCAGCAAAAAGCAGAAGGCCACTAGGTTGAGCTGATAAGTGCGTGTAGAGATCATCCATATACAGGACAAACAGCAGAGGCATCCAACAATATAAGATGTGTTAGAAAAGCAAGATGATTTTTTTTTTGTTAACGATGAATTTTATTTTCACAAAACAATGTTATCCTCTTCAAACCAATCCTCCTGGGCAGCTACACAGAGATGGAATTTTTCTTTCCATTCTTAATAATAGCAATGACAGGATACTGGTGCAATAGCTGTCAACTTCTCGCTTACCCTCTTCTGAATATTGTCCAATCAAAATATCAGCATTTGAAGTAGATTTTGAACAATAAAAATATAAAAAAGTAAAATGGACTGAAGTCCTGCGAATATAGGGGATGAGGATCCATAAGAATGCTTTTCTTCTGCTAAAACGTTATTGATGAAGACTGTCGTGTGACTTGGTAAATTCAAGTGTGACTGTCGTGGTGTAACATTCAAATAGGAGCAACGCCTAGTCGGATACATTGCACGCTTTTCCTGTGTTT
This sequence comes from Thermobia domestica, assembly GCF_964235325.1. Classification (NCBI taxonomy): domain Eukaryota; kingdom Metazoa; phylum Arthropoda; class Insecta; order Zygentoma; family Lepismatidae; genus Thermobia; species Thermobia domestica. Next base: position 263,092,323 of record NC_137462.1, on the reverse strand, counting down.
TTTAAAAGGTCTTTTGGATGGTAAATTTGTGTGACAGTTTGTCATAGTGGCACGAATTTCTTGCGGATAATCTCCTAACTCTCAACAAATCATGTGAGCATGAATTTGATTTTGGATTTGCCCATTCTCGCTAGCTCATCTACTTGTTCTTACCCTCATTAAAGTATTTATGCCATCTGAACACTTGTACCCTGGTTAGTGAATGTTCTCCACAACATCCTTGTAAAATTTCATATATCACTTTACCGGATTCACCAAGCTTTACAAAAACTGTGATAGTACCAAACTTTAACCGGTCCAATTTCGTAAAGTACCTTCCCATCACAACTTGTCTTCAGATGCTCTCAATAGCAACTGGGGCAAGTTCAAACTTGTACTGGGTGAACCACAAGAGTAAACTCCTGTATGAAAGTAGAGGCAATATCATTCTCGGTTCGTGTACAGTGTTGCCAATCTCATTACATTTCTAACGCACCTCGTATACAGAAGTGCAAGAAATTCAATCTATGCATTTACAAAAGTAGTCAATCTTCTGGTTTATGGATCATAACACTTCACATACTTCGCATATGCTAAAAGCAAGTATTTTCTGATATTGTCTCACAACAGACATTCACTCCTGGATAAAGTTACCAGAACGCAACGTAGCTATAACTATAATAATATTAAACCTTATACTGTATTTCTTGTCTGTGTAATACCAGGGGTAAAGAGGATCTGAAAAGGTAGGAGGATGGATGACGTCACTCCGTCCCCCGTGCCTATTTATGCCTATTGTAAGTTTTAGGAAATGGGGGGACTCCTTAGATATTTCTTGGAAGTGGGATAACGACTTCCTCCCGCGTTCTCCTCCATCACTTTTACCCCTGTGTAACACACGATCCCGCCTGAGCTACTGTGGATGTTGAATTATATAGTAAGTTTCAAATTTTGGAATGTGTAACTTACAGATCTAACTAAACTTTGAAGCATGCTTCTTAAGCAATACCCTGACATCAATTTTCCAAAAATCACTCATGGTTTTGAAATATTAAAAACAAGGTTTGTTGGAAAAGTTATCGGAGAAAGCACTCTTGTCTCTTATCCACAACGGTCATGGATCCAGAAACCAGCAGAAATTGTAATCATAATTACATATTTGGTCTAGGAATTAATTCGTGCGGGTGGACAAGAGATGGCGCAACGAACGGAGCGTCCCACAGTTCCGTGTATCCACACATGTGTTGCAAACCCCTGTCATCGCGTATCGTTCGTAGTATAGGGCAGTGGATTAAAGCGTCAACAACACCAGTTTGTAGTTAAGTGAACATGGCGCAATTTGTGCCTGATAAAGTGTTTTTGCGGGGTGTCCTGCTGCATTACTTTAACATGCAGAAAAGTGCGACTGAAAGTCATCGTATTTTGGTGGAAGTGTATGGTGAAAATGCTCTAGCTGAGCGAACTTGTCAGAAGTGGTTTGCACGGTTTAGAAGTGGTGATTTCGGCTTGGCAGACCAAGAGCGAGCTGGACAGCCCAAAAATTTTAAGACGAAGAATTGACAGCATTGCTCGAGCAGGATTCGTGTCAAACGCAGGAACAACTTGTAGCAGCATTAGGCGTTGATCAAACAACAGTCTCCAAACGCTTGAAAGCCATGGGAATGATTCAAAAGATGTCACATTGGGTTCCACATGAATTGAAAGACAGAGACGTTGAAAGACGAAAAACCATTTGCGAATTGCTGCTTCAACGACAGAGCAGAAAGGGGTTTCTGCATCGAATTATTACGGGTGATGAGAAGTGGATCCATTACGAGAACCCTAAACGAAAAAAGGCCTGGGTGAAACCAGGTGAACCCGGTCCATCACAATCAAAACGAGATATTCACTGTGCAAAGGTTATGCTGTGCATATGGTGGGATATGAAAGGTGTGGTGTACTATGAGCTGCTGCAACCGGGTGAAACTATGAATGGAGAACGTTATCGACCACAATTAATGCGTTTGAAGCAAGCTCTGACCAGAACACGACCAGAATGGGAGAACAGACATGATAAACTTATTGTTCAACATGATAACGCTCGCCCACATGTCGCAAAACCGGTCAAAACCTATTTAGAAAATGTCGGATGGGACGTTTTATCCTACCCGCCGTATTCACCAGACGTTGCTCCTTCGGACTACTACTTGTTCGATTGCATGAACAACGATTTGATGGGACAGCGGTTTACTTCTTCAGAAGATATCGAAACATGGGTCTCTGACGGGATCGCTTCCAAGGATGAGGACTTCTTTCGCCACGGAATCCGTACATTGCCTGACAGATTTGCGAAAGTGGTGGCTAGCGATGGACAATATTTTTCTTAAGGAATTTATGTATTTTGTGTTTGTACTATAGCTTCAATGTGTGCGTACCAACCGCACGAATTAATTCCTAGACCAAAAAAATAGCTATACATTGTATCTTATTTAGGTCTTAGAATGAGCAACATTTTGATCATCAAATATTTCTGTTTTATTGTTTGTATATCCTTGATTCTTCACTTCATCCATGGTATGTATGTATAGTAAAAGTATCAATCATTTTCCACTAAGGAAACAACCTAATACACGTGTATAGCAACTGGGGCAAGTATTATAATAATTGAAGCATGTGTATTCAATTATTATAATACATGTGTAAAACTAATATAGTATAATAAACGAATATAAGTAGAAATATCGTCACATGTGTGCAGGGGCGGATTAAGGCTTTTGGGGCCCTGGAGCCGACTATTTCAAGGGGGCCTTATGCCCTATAATTCCAGCGCATACATTTTCTTTGTTGCCTTCCCCAGCCTCATAGTTCTTGGTGTTTCGATATGCCTATGTTGTAATATTTTAATGTGCTCCAAGTTTACAATATAACAATTAAATGATCGTATACTGCAGTGTAACACACAAATGTCAAGTACAACCCAAATGGTCAACAGTCCCTGCAAAAACACTAATAGAGTAAAATTAGAAAAATCATATACAAATAAGTAAAGCTGTACAAGGCTAGATTATTAGAAAATTTTTCTTCCTACATTTTGCTCTGCAAAGGATTATATTATGTCATTAAACGATATTGAAAAGGCAAAGATATTTCAAAGGACTTGTAACAACAAGCTAATATTTTGGTTTGTAATAGAGGTTCAAAAAGCTCACTCCCTCACAAAATAAGTATCGTGAAGACGCTGGTGTAAGAAGACTTAACTCTAGTTATACCGCGGGCGCCAAAAAAAAAAAAAAGCATTGGTCTGAAGTAGTGGTGAGCACAAAAACCGGTTTTTCGGTTTTAGAAAAACCGAATCTAGATTTTGAAAATTTTCAAAAACCGGTTTCGATTTTTCAAAAAATCGGTTCGGGTTTTCACCGAAACCGGTTTCAGTTTTCTTCAAAACCGGTTCCGTTTTTTTTTCTTCAAACTTTGTTCTATTTCTGACCAGAATAGTGTTTCGTTGTTCTCCGGAAACCGAATCCGTTTTCACAGAAATAGTTTTGTGTGTTTCCAAAAGTTTTCACTGAACCGGTTTTGAAGAAAACCGAAACCGGTATCAGTGAAAACTAATCAGGTTTTGGAGAAAATCGAAATGTTGGTTTTTCGGGTTTCGTTTTTTAGAAACCGGTTTCCGGTATTTATAAAAACCGGTTTTGCCCATACCTAGTCTGAAGCCTACAATATAATAAGTTGATTGCTATATTTTAGTATTAAAGAGCGATTTTTGGGGGGTTCCTGAGGCTGGGAGCCTCGGACTCCGAGCTCCATCGGCTCCGACCTTAATCCACTCCTGCATGTGTGCAGTTTTACATCTTAATTATTGCCATACTGTTCTGATCGACGCCATGATCTTAAATCTTACTAGTATTTTCTGTTATTTTGTTCGATTATATAACTAATAGCGTTAATTACCTGTTTCGCTGGGGTAAAATAAGCAACATTAGTAATATGTTCCGTTAGCCAGTTATTTTTTTACAGTTACTGAAGCGCTCTCTGATATTGGTAATTTTATATCATTTTCATATATATCTGCTCCTTCTCCAGTTGCGGGGTTGAATTTGGATTTAAACGACATCAGAAGTGTCACTGTTCACCTCAGCAACTCCGAACACTAGGGATTCGACACTAATATCGGTCATTTGCATTATTTTTAAATATCTGCTACAACTTCACCCTCCAATAACTTGCACTGTCAAAGTGAAACGATAATATATATATATATATATATATATATATATATATATATATATATATATATATATATATATATAGACCTATATATATATATCTCCAAGTCCGAACCTCATCTCTGTTGAAAACTTTATTGACATCTGTCGGGTTTTTCAAGAGTTGGGTCACATACATAGTCACTTTCATTTATATACAGGGTGTTTCAAAACAACACCGACAACGTTTGGAAGGCGATTCCTAACACATGCACAAATGCTTCCTTTCAGAGTCATAGGCTGCCGAAAACTTGAAAAAATGAACTTTAAAGGTCCATAGCTCCAATACCATGGGACCTATCATAGTCGGGTCAAGACTTCATGTAGGAACTACTACGTGCTGTATCCAAATATCCATGTTTCAGAATCCTGTAGTACTTCCGCAACAATTTTTATAGAGGTAGCTGGTGAGTACTTCAAGTTATATACCGGAAGCCAAACTCCATCTACAAAAATTGTTGCGTGAGTACCTTAGGATTCTGAAACATATATTTTTGTATAGCGCACATATTAGTTCCTAAGTGAAGTCTTGACCCGACTACGGTAGGTTCCATAGTATTGGAGTTATGGACCTTTAAAGTTCGCTTTTTCATGTTTTCGGGAACCTATAATTCTGAAAAGAAGCATTTGTGCACCCGGTTGGTCTATGCTTTTTGTCTTATCTTGGTGTCAGGAATCACCTCCCAAACGTTGTCGGTGTTGTTTTGAAACACTCTGTATATATAGTGTATATAGATTAAGCGCACGTTTCTGCTAACTCACGAATTCCATATTCCCAACAAAGGTAATTCACAAACAATGTATAATGCTACAAAGCAGTTAGGTATAATAAAATACAGAAAATCGAAACTTTTGCTAAGACGTAAACGGCGTACAATATATAGAGTGTTAAAAAGCAAAAATTGACAAAAATTAAGACATGAAAAAAATTAAATAAAAGTTGTAGTTTTACCACGATAATGTTCTTTTCAGAAAGAGACGAAGTTAATGAATGTCAACAATTATGAAAGAAATGATAGAATATGAGAATGTGGGAGGAAACTAGAGAACCGCAAGGAAGTCGAACAGCACAAAGGTATCCATTACAAACTCACATAGTCCAGGACCGAACTAAGGGCCCCTCTCACCCGAAATGAGTGTTCTATTGCTGAGCCGCAGTGTTTCCCATATAATAAATTAAGAAAGGACAAAAGTTGTAAGTACCAGCAATACGTATTTTTCCGTTTCTCCTCACTAAAGAAAGTTTCAATAATGGTACTTACATCATTTCAATTTTTCCGTTAGGTAAAAGAAAAAAAGTTTGTTTTATCCTGTATCTATGGCAACCCTGTTTGTGAGATTTCTTTAGGAAAGACAAAAAAGAAAGGGAAGTTAAAAACAACTGGAAAAGTGCCAGCATTTGGTGGTCTAAGCTTTTAACTGCATGAAGCGCTCATATTTCCTGATAAAATCCTTTTATCGGAAGTGCGTCTACCCTTACAAACTGCCAACGTGAATTTTTCTCAGGCTTCTGAAATAAAAATAAACGAAAAATACAATAATAACTGTGTTTCTTTTATTTGTTTTATTTTCTCGCTTTTAAGTTCATTTTCCCCCCGCACAGTCAACTTTGTCTTCTATTTGTTTAGTTGAATCCAATACATCTAAAAAGTTCCTTATCCACTTTACGAACGAGTGCACATTTTGTTGTTTGCTGTCAACTCGTGAAATATGATTTACTGTAAATAAACCATAGCAAATACAACAAAAGCATGTTATTTAATACAACAAAGTAAGGTTCAAACCATTGTAATTTTGGGTAAGAGGGAAGAAGAAATACGAGGTGGTATCAGAAAGTTTCGAGACTAGTTCTGTAACACTACAGCTCGCAGCGCAAGGTTGAACGCACAGACACAAGGAACACCGAGCTCATAAGTCAGTGCCAAGATACATTGCCCTGCGCAGTTAGTGCTATTCTGACCACATGTGTCACCACGTCTGCAATTTCATCACGAACAGCAAGTTACAACAACGAGTGAACGTAAAATTGCGTGTGAAACTGGGCAGATCTGCCACAGATACGCTTGACATCATTCGGCTAGTATAGAGCGATGCTGCAATGAGTCGTGCGATGTGTTTTGAGTAGCATGTGTGCTTCAGGAGAGGAAGAACATCACTGGAAAACGACGAAAGATCAGGACGACCTCCAACGAGCACGAAAACCAAAAATGTTAAAACCATTCGGCAACTTGTGCATGAGGGTCGTCTGAGAACAGTCCACAACATTGTTACTATTGTCATACGGAACAGTGCAAGCAACCCTCAAGTATGATTTGAACAAGCACCGTGTTGGTGACTAGTTTGTCCTCAGGCTGCTGATCCAGGAGCAGAAGTAATATCGCGCCAAAGTCTGGCAAGAACTCCGTCAGTGTGCTGTGGATGACCTGTTCTTCATGTCGAGGATCATTACCGGCGACGAAACTTGGGTGTATGAGTACGAACCTAAGAAAAAGCAAAAGTCTTCAGAATAGAAGAGCCTATCATCTCTACGACCGAAAAAACCGGGGAAGACCCGTAACTCGATCAAGTGCATACTCATCACTTATCTTTTGACATTCGCGGCATTGTGGCCAGGGGGCAGACAACCTACAGAGAGCTCTATTCCCAAGTTTTAAGGTGCCTAAAGGAGGACATTTGGAGAAGCGGCCGGATCTATTGCGCGCGTAAAACTAACTGCTCCGTAACGGCAATGCACCGTGTCACGGTTCTCTTCTCATACGTGAGTTTCTCACCAGAAACAAGATGATTGCACTTCCGCACACATCCTATTCGCCAGATTTGGCTCTTGTAGACTTCGCCACCTCCCAGAAGCTGAATATAAAGCTCAAAGGTTGCCGTTTGGACACAATTACAGAGACACGGCGCAAATCACAGAAGATATTTGACATGATTCGAAAAGAAAACTTCTAGAACACATTCCAGTAGTGGCAAAAACGCTGGGAGCGCTGTATTGCTGCACACGGTGACTATTTAAAATGTGATAGTGTGTAAACATAGATAAGTAAAGTACTTTTATGTAAACAGAAGTAGTCTCAAAACTTTTTGATACCAATTCGTATGGCTAAGCAGCATTTTCCGTTCATAAACTCGCACTCTAAGATCTTTAAACTGGCTATCCTATGCATAGATATGGGATATATTTATTCGTCGACTGCATAGACCCATCTGTTTGTCAATAAGTATCAAGCCAAATACTGTAACATAACATGAAACTATTTTATTGTATCCATTAACTGTCCCAGAATAGATACCATCTTTTCCTTGACTTTATATTCAGACCGGAAGTGGTAGAAATTAAACGTTGATTACCGCAGAACCAAAACGGTAATAGCTAACCGGATTTAAAAAATGGATTTAGTGTACCAACAATAGGCCTCGATTTCTATCTTCATTTTTCTACTAAAGCTGGAATTGGTAAATATCGATTTTTGGTGCCAATACTGGTCTTAGAGAACAAGAAACTATATGATATAATTAAAAATTTTATTTTGATATGGGCTTAGCTCTTCACGAATAAATTTCGTTGATATTCTTATCTCTCTATTAAAAAGAAAAACTATGTAAGTGTACAATTTTCAGTTTCAGTAATAATAGAGGTAAGTAGTTCTTAAAATGTGAATTTCGTATCGCAAAAATATCGTCCATTTCCGTATATTTCTAGTGAAACCGGAAACAGAAAAAAAAATACAACTTCTGGTTTCAACTCTGGTCATCAGCAAAATTGATAACAAAGTATGTAACAAGAGCTTTTCTCCTATGGATTTAAGTTCCATTTCCAGACTTAACCCTTTATCAATCGACCACTATAGGTTTCAGCAGTGAATCTCAATAATTTGGAAATCTGTTGTAGTTTAACGACGTAGAACGTAACTCTCTTGTTAGATTTCCAAACTGTTTTACGTAACTGTCGAAGTCTTACAGAACGACATTGTCCGTCCGTCTGTCGACAGGTATCAAATCAAAATGGTAAGAGGTATCGAGATTTTTTCTTTGCCATCGATTTAGCGATCCAGGGATAGGTTCCATATCCTCCGGTTAATCTCTATTCAAACTGAAAGTGTTCAATTTCTGGTTTCAACGTTTATCACAATAGAACAAAAACGGTAACGCTGTGAGAGACGGTTTTCTGCGAACGATTAAGCGTCTTCAGAGACCACTTCTTGATCATCCACAACATTCTACCAAAATCGGAAGTGGTTCAAATATACTAGTCCTTTCGATTTCAATACCGTTTCCAACGTTTATCCTTAGAACGAAAATTATACCATAGTGATAGCTTTTCTTTTGTCAACGACTCAGCGTTTCAAGAGAACATATAATAGCTATCTACAAGACTTTACCGAAACCGGAAGAGGTAAACGTTTACTCTTACTTCCGGTTTCAATACTGATTTCCGTAGAACAAAAACTGCAAACACTATTGAGATGCGGTTCTTTGCAACAATCGATTCAGCGTTCCAAGAATGTGTTTCATTTGCTCCGTTAACCATATGTTCAAACCAAAAGTAGTTAATATTAGCAATTTCCGGTTTCATCCCTTATTACCATAGAACGGAAACGGTAATAAATAGCTAGATCTTTTTTTTTTTTTTTTTTTTTTTTTTGCTAACAATATTCAGCATCTCAAGACAACATATAAACTATGCACAGTAGTCGATCAAAACCAAATTGGTTCAAATTTACTATTACTTATGGTTTCAATTCAGATTTCCACAGAGCAAAAATAGTAAATGACATCTAGATGTATTTTTTGTCGTCGATTCAGTGTCCGAGAACAGGTTTCTATCTTCCTCTTTAGAACTATTTATTCGGAAAGTGGTTGAAATAAACGATTTTTAGTTTCAACTTTTATCACCATAGAACAAAAATAGTTAAGAGATACCAAGTAATGGATATTTTATATGCAGCGTCCGAGGAACAGGGGCGCTATATTTGATCTTATTAAACTACTGCAATCAGTACTTAGAGATGCCCTAGTTCAAGTTTGAGTATTGAATTCGTATAGGTTGTTAGTCCTAGTTTGACATTGTGAAACGATATTAATTTGTTTGTAATCACAACTGGGGGAGCTATGAAATACTCTATTAACTGATGAATAGCTAATTTATTTGCAGCAAAGTACTGTCAAGAAGAACCTTATATTGGCCTAACTGGTAAGAAGTTCAAAAATAATTCCTTCCTATCAAGTTTCCCAAGTATTCAAGTCGAAAATCGTCAGTTCAAATCTAATTCACTCAGGTCTTTTCTAAATAGCTATATTCTACTTCAACTGAAATTTCATTATCCTGCTCTGATTTATCATATTCGACTTATGTTAGTCGCACGTAAAATTTACATTCTACAGTCATTACTAAATAGAAGAGACTAGGATGAATCTGATCGTCGGGCTCTGCTACATTATTTCAACTAAAACTAAATACTTCTAGTGGACTTGGTATTCTCTGTTGAATGAGAAATCGTATAGCAATTTGAAATATGGCCAATAGTAGAGTTATTGGATCCATGTGAAATATTATAGGAGAAATACTCATTTTTAGCGACTTCCTGAATATATTTTGTTCTGTCTTACTATTTATATTTTCTTTTGGTCTGTAGTTCGGCAATTGTCATTATTAAGTTAATTTGGCTTATGATCAATTCCAGTCGATTTGCCTAACCGCAATATTTGAGTAAAAAACGTTCTTAAACACTTCTTTTTTTTACATACAACACTAGAAATTATATATCATTATTTCCAAAATAAGTCAATGCTTCCAAAGTATTTGTGATCCGAGGGGCCGCGGTGTCTCAGTGGCGATGACTTCGTTACAGACGGTTGAACGGAGCGGACGTGTGGAAGTACAGCACCGACTACCTGTGTTACTACGTTTGTTTTAAGCAAGTGAATTTGTTTTCTTACATTTAGTGTGTGCACTCTAATTCAGTGATTTTTGTTTTGTGTTTGAGAAGTACTGTAATCAAGTTCGATACCAGAAATGCAAGAACATAGGAAAAACTCAGTCAAATTTGTTTTTGACAAAACCACGCGCAGTAAACGACCTTCGCCAGCCGATTTATATTCCTGGTTATGTATACATTTCGAGAATATATTCCAGGATCTTCAAGCCTTACAATTGCACAATGAGGACTACAGCATGTATATTCAATTCAAAACTAGTGCCTTACATAAACAATTTCTCGACCACGCACCGGAAAAACTCTTTTACCCATTTCGATCAGACCACCAGTGATGTCTACATTCTGGATGCACAAGTACATGTTACCCGTGTAAAGATCATGGACCTCCCTTTCGATTATCCCGATGAGAAAGTGTCTCAAGTGTTAAGTGACTATGGTGACATACTCAAAATTGAGCATGAAGTATGGAATACTATCTTTCCTACACGTATCTATAATGGCAATCGAGTGTTTTCTATGACCTTGAAAAAACACATTCCTACCAGACTCATTATTGATACTGTGAAATGCAGTGTATCTTACGGAGGTCAACTTCAAACTTGCCATTTTTGTGGTTCCTTGAAACATCTTATCTCTTTCTGCCCAAAGCGCCGGCGTCCAGCTCGTCTAATGAACCCAGACATCGACCCAGCAGTAATGACGGATCTTCGGAAAGTGTCCACGTTACATGAAACAAATTCGGGATCTGCCCGAAATCCCATTTCCCTATTACCAGTGTGGATGATACGCGGGACTCCGTCCCAGAACCTCCCGCTCTTACAACCACCGAATTTCCACCGCTAATGTTGACATCGCAAACTATGGCTAGTGTACTAAAACCTCGAACCATACTCACGGAAGTTAACGACGAAAAGAACCAGAATATGCAAAATACCAACAACGACGATCGCATCCACGACCTTCGTGATAGAAGCTTAGCTCCTACTCCTAACGTGCTTCCAGAACAGACGACCGTGGCACTAACGGATGAGCATGACGTTAACACGGATATGTCGGCTCGTTCTCTCTCCCCTCCACATTCTAGTGACGCGAGTAGTGCCGTACATAGTGTTTCTCCAATATTATCCGTAAAACATGTTAAAAAACGAAAAACAAAAGAACGTGAGTTTCACGGTGACCTTCAGGATGTTAACTGTGAGTCTATGGTGTACGGAAGTTGTGTCTAGATAAGCGCTCTACACAACAAGAAGGAATCCAAGGTGTTTGTGATTATAACGTGCTTCTGTTTCTTGTCGCACTGTGGCAGTGTTATTATTATTATTGGGGTTAGTGTTACGATTTGTTCCATGGTCCACAGCCTGTACTCCCGAGCAATATTTCTTGCCTTGTTCACACACATACACAGGTGAGTTACGATTGTGTTCTGTTTACTATTAACCGCCTCCAGTTACGGCGGTTGGACGTTTTGGTGCTATGTCTATACAAGGGTCACTGCTTTGGATAGGCGTTTTAAAACTTGTTTTTTTTTTATATATCTTATGTGTTTATAAGATGATAGCCAGTGTTAACGGACGATAGCCAGTGATAACCTTGAACATTAATTCTCTTAGTAGCATGGCCAATAAACAGGTTTTAGCCCAGTTTTTACTCGAGCAAGATTGTGACATATATTGCCTTCAAGAAGTGACCTTTAGTGATCTATCATTTGTTTACAATTATACAGCAATAACGAATGTGGCTCTCAACGTGTTAGGTACAGCAATTTTATTAAAACGAGGACTAGTAGCTTCACACATACAACTCTCCTCGTCTTGTAGAGCGATTAGTTGTGTCGTAGACAAGTTGTGTATCCTCTGTGTTTACGGGCCTTCTGGAACAGCTCAACGTGTGGCCCGCGAGCGCTTTCATGCGGAAGAGGTTGTAACACTGTTACCCACCACGCGTTACCCACTCCTTCTTCTCGGGGACACGAACTGTATTATGTCCCCCCAGGACACAACTGGTATTTTAAATCCATGTTTAGCTTTCCAAAAGTTCGTCACTCAACTAGGTCTCGCTGATATTTGGTTACATACTCATCATAATCACCAAGCCACATATAAGTCGGCGCGAGTTCAGTCTCGCTTAGATATGTGTTTTATTTCAAAAGAATATCTTTCTAGCGTGTTTGACATTCAAAATTTACCTATGTGCTTTTCGGATCACTCGGCATTAAAGCTCATGTTGCGATTTCCTCAGAACATTCCCCGGTTGTATGGTCGTCCTTTTTGGAAATTAAATAGTCAGCTCTTAACTGATGACGTAATACAACTCCTCTTTGCTGATAGATGGGAACAGTGGACACGTACCCAGACAGTTTATCCGAATATAAATATGTGGTGGTGTCATTTTGTCAAACCCCAAATTCGTTTGTTTTTTCAAGGAATGGGCAAACAAAAACGTCAGAGATATAGAGAAACTTTTGAATTCTTATATGCCACTTTATGCGATCTCTGGAAACAACCAAGCAGTATTTCAAATATGGCCGCCATCATGCGAGTGAAACATCACTTAAAACAGCTACAGTTGGAACATTCTCTCAGTGTCTGCGTTCACGAAGGGACACCAGGCAGAATGGTTGCGGAACCTATCTCCTTATACCATTACATACATAGGTTACGACGCCAAAACTTACAATGTATCACAGAGGTGACGTCCACGACTGGCACAACCTTTACGACAGCTGATGGACTCTACGCCCATTTTCAGGAATTTTATACCCAACTGTACTCACTTCAGCAATGCGATACCTCGTTGTCAGATCCCTTTGTTGCCAGCATTCCACACAGCCTTTCCGATGAAGAACGACAACAACTTATCACGCCTGTCACGGTTCAAGAAATACAGGACGTTCTCCGCACGGTCAAGCGACGCACGGCGCCTGGAAGAGATGGATTGATCTACCAGCTTTATGTGTCATTTTTTCCTTTACTAGGTCCGACCCTATGCAATATATATAACTTTTTGTTGCAAGGTGGTCCAATGTATCAGCACGAAGGAATCATTATTTTAATACCCAAAGGAGGAAACCAAACAGGAGTTGCTGACTATCAACCTATCACTCTGCTCAATACAGACTATAAAATCTTCACTGCTATCATGACTCAACGTATCAAGAAGACTGTCCAACCTTACATCAGTTCAGCGCAAACGGCGCTTCATTCTGAACGAAACACCCATACAACTCTTGCAACCATTCGAGATATTCTAGCCTATTTCAAATTTAAACGACTCCCAGTAGGTTTATTAGCTTGCGATTTCCACAAAGCTTTCGACACCGTGTCACACGACTATTTATACAAGGTCTTGCAAGGATACAACTTTCCTGCCCAAATTATATCTGTAATACGTCACCTATACGCAGGAGCGATCTCGCAGCTACAAATAAACGGGCATCTTCTTCCACCGTTTGAACTCCTTCGAGGAGTTCGTCAAGGATGTTCGCTTTCAGGTCTTCTGTTTTGTCTTGCCCTTGAGCCTTTACTCCATCGATTGTCGACGCTTAATGCGGGAGACACTAATCCCTTTCGGCAATTAACAGCCATTGCCTTCATGGATGATCTAACTATTTCTTGCTCAACCTCTCAACAACTCATGTGTGCGTCACAGCAAGTGGAGCTGTTCTCGCGCGCAAGCGGCCTTCATCTCAACATGCGGAAAACAACCATCCTTTCTGTAAACAACTTTCATACTTTGTTACCAGAACATTTGTTACAAGTATTTGATCACACAACTAATAAGACTATTTTAGGTGTTCCTTTCACAGCTGACCTGACTCCTTTCTATGATCACGTATGGAGCCCATTAATTCGAACTTTGCGTATGCATCTGGCAGACACTCGCCTGCGCTCTCTCACGCTTGCTCAGAAAATTCAATATTTAAATGTGTATGTCAGCTCAAAGTTATGGTTCACTGCCCGACTTTTTCCATTGCCAGAAAAATATGCGCGCCAAATTGATTCACTCTATGGATGGTTCATTTGGAAAACTTACATGTTTCGTGTGAAAAGGCAGGTGCTCTATCTTCAACGTAATCAAGGAGGTTTTGATCTTTTTAGTGTCCGACACCAATGCCTAGCATTATATATGGCCACAGCCAAGATGCATATGGACAATGAACTATTGGCACCACAGACAGCACAGTGGCTTCATTGTTGGGTGCCTCATCTCTGGCCTAACGACAATCCCGCATATGTTCGCTTTCCAAATGTGTGTCCTTCGTATATTTTACAGTTAGCATTCGCATGGTCCACAATGCCTTTTGAGGATATGCCGGAACATTGGACCCCAAAACTCCTCTATCCTGTGTTACTTGCGCCGACTATTCAAAGTGTCATACCCCTATGCCAGCAACGAACACCAGATCGTAATTGGATGATTATTTGGAAAACAATTCATGCACCATACCTCATGGGACGAGCCACGGACGTTTGGTATGGCATTGTGAATAATCTAGTAGTTACCAACGTACGACTTGCTAAAATAGGCCGCAGTACATCCGAACTTTGTGACTTGTGTTCGCACATAGATACTCTGGAGCATCGCTATATTTCTTGTGTTGACACTCAACCTGTGTAGCAGAGGCTATGCGGCTTTCTCGGACTAATTTGCCGCTGTCCAGCGTCCGCCTTTACATCTACTATTCTCTTCTTCCCTGACTTTCAGGGGTATCCTCCTATGAAACGACGGGCAGTAGTTTGGTTAATTGGTACTACTATTCTTTTTATAGACCAATACAGACCTTATTGTGATCCTCGCCTATATGTAAAGTATTTTAACAGGGTAAGAAAAAAGATTTTCACTCAATCTCAAGAACAACAACTCTTCGCTCGCTTTATACAGGTAATATTTGACAATTGATTTTTTCCTTTTTATTGTACCATTCAATTTCTTTGTAAATTAACATTGTTCAGTGACAATATCACGTCTACCAAGCATCAATGTGATATGCTAAATAGCTTGGTCATGTAACTTGTTTTCCGGAAATAAAAAAAAAAAGTGGTAGAGAAAAAAAAAGTGGTACAACGCTCACCTCTGGTGCTTGGGGTTCCGGGTTCAAATCCTGCTCTCGCCAAGTGAACTTTGTGGTGGACAAACACCATGTGCGTGGGGTTTCTCGGGTTCTCCCGTTTTCTCCCACTTTCTTGATTCCACCATTTCATTTCTTTCTTATAATCACCGTCTTCTTTAGCATAACCGGCATATCCGAGGGACGTAAAACTCAAAGATTTCATTTCATTTTCATTTTGTGATCCGAACATGACTTTAGTTTTCAGTTCCCCACTGTGCTTTCTTCGCTAAAAAGTTTACACTAAGCAATCCAACAGACTGCATTGGTTAATCAAAATCGAATTGATCCTAGAAAACAGATCCTCTTTTAATTCAGTATTTAGTCAATTCGTCGCGTTTGATCGGTATGCGAATATATCAAAGGTCTGTTTAGACAGTCGACTGTGTCAAATGTGTCGATAGCTCAACTGAAGTGACCAGAAATCGATAAAGTGTAAACTGCCATTTGGTTATTCGTACGACTTAGCAGAAGACTGTTTTATAACAGGTGTCAATATAATATTTGCTGGGAGAGCCCAACTCCAGAGCAACAAGTAGATCGAAAGTTTTTAATATAAATGTGCTTAGACATCATCTTAGTGAAACCGTTCAGTAAAATAGTAGGTAATAAGATACTATATGCATGAAGAGTTTATTTCTCAATAATAATGTCTTTAGAAAATATTTTGAACTGTTCAAACCATACGTTTTTGTAGTCTTCCGTCATTAGAGTTGCTCCCATAGTTACCGAAAGCAAAACGCTAGACGCTGGTCTTTACAAAATCTATTGCCCTACAAAGTATAGTCTATTTCAGTCAAAAACTGAACTCGCAGTTATACTTAATTCTTACTTCAATTCATTGTTCATCAAGAATATTACGACAAAATATTTGCTACCATTCTAAACCCACTTTCTCAAACGTTTCACCAGGCCCAGAAAACGAAATTGCTAAGTAAGCTGGAGCTTACACTGTAAAAAATCGTTGTGTTATTTCAACGACATGCCTGTGTGTTAACACGATTGTGTTAAAATATAACACAAACAGGTGGTTAAAACAACTCACTCTCCATTTGGAGTTGTGTGTCAATTGCCGGTAGTTGAAATGACACACAGCCTGTGTGTTAAATTAACACAAGTTTAAAATCTTTGGTGTTGTTTTTTGCGTGATTGCCCAATATACTAGACATCTAATTATAAAGGCTTATGAATTGAAGCTACATACAAACAAAGTAGAAAGAAATACTTAAACAAATCCAGGTATACCGAAATTTTCAAAATACAAACCGCGCGATGTGTTTTCAATTGTTTTACATAATGTTCCTGAAGAAATACAGCAAGAAACAGCATCGTATTACTGTATCACTGCACTAGAGCTCACCAGTCGACACCAGGGACTGTGCTTCAAAAATGGCGGAAAACAAGTAGAGTCACGATTAAGAGGAAAACATATAATAATGATATAGGTAAGGGTTTCCTATCATTCTTGAACAAGCAATTGGTGAAGGTTGTGTTTCGCCCCATCATAAAATACTTCACAATAAATGTTGAGAAGGACTACGAAAATGTTTATAAAGATTTTCTAAATGAAGTGTTCTGTAGTTCACTATTCTTATTTTAAAATTAGAATCTTCGGTAAGCGTCAGCATGCACACCACATGGTTTTCCAACACAGAAAAATGGTTACATCAACACAACACACGGAGTTATTTCAACACCGAAATAGGTGTCGTAATAACACAGAAGTGGTTTCGAACTAACACAGAATTGGAGTCAAACTAACACAGAATTGGAGTCAAACTAACACAGAATTGGAGTCAAACTAACACAAATACGGTGCTAATCTGGTGTTCTGGCCTTGAATTTTAGCACAGGGAGTGTTGAATTAACACCAAAACGGCGTTACTTATAAGACTTCGACCTTGAATTATGACACATATGTGTTGAAATAATAAGAAAATGATATTGAAGTAACACAGGGACTGTGTTATATTGATACTTGGCATGGTGTAATATTAACACAAAATAATTAACACACTGCACACTGTGTTACTTTCTTCGTGTTGGTTTACCACCGCCACAAGTAACACTTAACACTTTTCTCCACACTGTCGACCCTGACATGGTGTCGAATCAACACCGAAAATACTAACACAGATCCAAATTTAACACCGCTCAACATTAGTTATGTGTTAAAGACGTAACACACCTCCTGTGTTAAACGCCATCTCCGCGGGGTCTTGTTGAACTAACACCGCATAGTAGTAATCACTCTGGAACCACTGGCCTGTGTTAAAATTGAGTTGAATTAACACAGCCATTTTTCACTGTGTGGAGTGGCATATTTAACTCTCTCGACATTTTCAAATATAACAGAATAAATCAATTTATTGTGCAAGAAATTTCTCCTGTCGATGTTTCTAGATTAGCTTCTCCATTTCCAGGTGATTCTGTGTATTGAACATAGCAATTTTTTGTAGTCGTGCAACATGTCAGATCAATTATCTACAATTTTCCCGTGTAGCATAAAGCCCAAAAGCTAGATCAAAGTATTAATTTTTTTCATATCTTAAAACAGAGCGTCTTCAAAATTGGTCATGCTCGAACTTACATTACACTATTTCGAGAGGTGCTGGGATGGTTCCGGAAAAATAACCAAAGTTGCAAGAGAAAATGAAATGAAATCTTTAAGTTTTACGTCCCACGGTTATGCCGGTTAGGCTAAAGGAGACGGTGATAATGAGAGATGAAAGTTGCAAGAGAGTACTAGTCCATCCCAGTGTTTCATCATATTTCTCTCTATCGTCTTCAACATATAAGGGTCCATTGTAGCAGTTATGAATTAAGAAATTGTACAAGTGTATTGTAACTTCGTAATGTCATTCCATTGAACTGAACCAGGATTTTTGTCCCACTATTTCGTTCCTCAGAAACTAAGTACTCACGCTTCTGGTCTTCTGGCAGTCATGTGCCTGTGACAATACTTCCGCAACTCAACTGTAATTAAATAATACTGCTTTCAATTCCAAACATTATTGGCATTTTACACTTTCCTTCTAATCTATTCACAACGAAAAGCTTTCAGTGGACACTTTTCAAGTTTCTAGAACCAACGTTAATAGACCAGAACTATATTCACAAAGAAATGAAATGTCGACTGAAAATATAAAATTCTTGCTATTATTTACTCTCATCTCTTTCGCCTTCGCAATTGCTGTAGAAGAATTTGAAGCTTAAAACATATAAAACGATAATTATACCTATTGTGCTATACCGATGATTAAAGCAAGTGAATGATGATGGAAAATTTGGAGGGATGAGAAAGTGAGAGTAAACGAGAGGACACCGATAAAACTCAGGACACGATGTTGTCCACCACAAACTTACTTGGCTGGGGGTCGAACCAGAAACCCATTGCACCAGAGATACAGTAAGCCTCTACCACTGATCCACCGTGTCCCTACGCAAAAGAAAACAGAATGAACAGCTTTTCCAACAAATAAAAATACAGAAAAAAAACTTACTTAGGAAAATCCATTTAGTTCTTTATGTAACAAGTAGGTCTATCGGAAAGAATTTTCCAGGTATTCCCTCTCATTATATAATGAACATTATTTCTACCACACACGTGTTTGAACATTATCTCCTCTTTGAAATAATAAAAAAAAATCTATCTTTTAGTATCGTGGTTTTTAGAAAGTAATTTCGCTTTCAAGTGCTGAAAAAATCTCTGAAAAAAGAAAAAAAAAGAATTAAAAAGTATTGAAGATTATTTTGTACCTTTGATATACATTTTGTAGTCAGACAGCGTTGGTGGACACCACAGCAACTAATTACGAAACTTTTGATCTCCAATTATACGCACCAATAATAGAAACTGGAAACGTTTTTTTTTTTTTTTTTTTTTTTTTTTTGACAGCACAAGTGGGTGCAATGACACTTCATGGAGATGGAAATACAGAATAAAGTGGATACAAACGCTTTCGTTTTCCATGCTTTACACTCCAGTGCTTGAGTTCCAACATTTCTTTATTTGTTTTTTCGCAATGAGCCTCCCACGAAAGCGGTACATTTATTCATAGATTTTATGGATATTCGTAATTTTTTCGCTGAATACAATTCAAAAGGAGACACTACTGCGGTATTTTTTCAATAATATCTTCTTGTTTCATTATTCAATATCAGGGTCAAACTCTTGGATTATTGTCGTTTCTAGTGGCTCCCATCATTTAACTTCTCGCGCATTAAGAGCAAGCCCCTGTAGTATCACCGTTTCTGAGACTCCAATCAGAAGTTCACACACAATGGGGTGAGCCCTAGGATTCTGATGACACCATATTGCCTTCTGCAATGGTTTAGAACAATATCTAACACGCTCTTTAAAGAATTCAAGATATGCAAAGCTAAAAATCTTACAGATTAAACATGCACTGAATTTTAACTTAATTATAATATGGAACGTTAGAATCAAGTGTGTTTAGAAGTACGTAATTTAATATTATAAATCATTTTCTTACAATTGTCACCGATTATAATTAAATTGTGACAATAGTAATAATTTCATAATCGGAAAAATAATCTGTCACTTCCTATTTTTTGATAAGTGTGACATTACATGTTTCCCAAAGACTTCATCGCTGTTCCTCAAGTATTTAGTATATGAAGGATTGGAATGCCGTTCATTCTTTTGACAAAGTAAGAACTACATGATTCCACGCGAAGTCGTCCGTGACACAGTCAGTGCTTGCTGACTATAGAAATATACATTTTTCGCTTCTTTATAAAGCAGGTCCGAAAGACTTGTTACTCGCTTGTATTTTAGAGCAATATTCAATTACGTTCCAAAACTTAGAGCTGATGGCTAACGGAAGTTGAATTATGTTTCATTTATAATTTCATATGGCTGATGTGGGAAGTAAATTTGTAGTATTAAAACACGTAGACCAGGTAGGCGCTATTGTATAGCTGTGATGCCTAAATAAAGAGAACGGAAAGATAAACCAAGGATCACATGTTATTGATATGTCTATGTTTTGTAACAGCCTTTAACGGAGGAAAATTCTATATTGTTTTAAACTTAATTATATATAATAAATTTAATATATGGCTGTTATAAAGTTCTTGCTATAAAACAAATGCTTATAACTTTTGTAAAATAATGATATTGCAGTGAAATACAGTTTAAATTCTGCGATGATTTGTAAATGTTTGGTTAGCAACAGTATCACAATGATAAGGTTGGCAAAACTGGTAACAACAAAGATCATGAAAATGATGACTGTACAAGACAAAGCATTTTGCGTGTGTGTTGGTGTGCAGAACCGAAATCAGGTATGTTGGTGCAGCGATACTTCACATGAGTGTACAAAAAAGTATCTCTTGATGTCAGTTCATTATATATATATATATAATGAATTTCTGGGTCTTCTGCATCTATGGCCATGTCCTGATGTCAGAAGTTTGAAAAGTTTGTTTGCGGCTAGTTTGTGGCTACTGGGACTGTTTGTGATATGCAAAGCAGTGATCGGCCGCCTGAGCCCAAACAGTATCGTGCTGTAAGGGGGCGAGCGGGGCGACGGCTCCAAGCGCAGAAATAAGGGGGCGCAAAATTCTTGAGAAAAAAGAAAAAGAGAGGAAAAATTATTGGAATCATCAAGACACGAGAATGGTTCTGTAAACTGATACTGAAATGACTGGATGATAACAGGAAACTTCCGAAGTTACTCATGTTGTCACATGAGGCAACTTTCCATGTTTTAGGGCGGGTAAACAGAGAGAACTGTGTTGTTTGGGGAACTGAAAACCCTCATGAATATGAAACGTACGAAATAGACTGCCTGAAAGTGAATGTGTGGTGTGCAGTATCAATGGACCACCTCATAGGCCAGTTTCTCTTTGACGAAAGCACTGTGACAGGGAAGACACACCTTCAAATGCTTAAAAAGTTCCTGATGCCAGGATTGTTAGGTTGTGAATCAAGGATCTCATCCATTACCAGCAAGACGGAGCCCCTCCACACACACACACATTTGGACAAGTCTTGAGGGACTACCTTGACCGTGAGCTACCTGGCTGGTGGATTGGGGCAGAGGCTCCACCCTTTGGCCCCAGGTCTCCCGATTTGACACTCTGTGATTTTCGATTATGGAGTCATGTTAAGACAGGTACATGCGGCAGAACGAAAGCACTTGCACGACCTAAAAGCTAAGAGTAGTGAAGTAATCCATAATATTTCTGAGGACATCAGACGGAATAGCATTATCCGCCGGAGGCTGCAATCCAGCTGGGGGTGTGGTTATTATGGTGGCGGTGCATCTATGGATGATGCTACGAAATCTAAGTCTCAATAAATGATCTTAACCTGTATTTCACTGTAATATCATTTTTTAAAAAAAGTTATAAGCATTTGTTTTATACCAAGTACCTTATAACAGACCTGTACATATTAGGGTAGCTTCGGTGGAATAGGGCCACCGGATGAATAGGGCCACTCGTTACGTTATTCACCTTACTTGTTTATAGAACAGAAGCAGCGAAGCGAATGCCACGCCGTGTCTTCACTGTGAGTCTCTACAAGTTCATTGTGCAGTTAGATTGAGTGAATACTGGATGCTGATTGTATTACAGAGCAACTTTTATCATCAATTGAATGCAAGTGTTAAGAAAAATAGCGTATTTTTAATACTTCTGTCCTGTATTATTTCTTGTTACGCTATGTAGTTTTGTTGGAAGTGCAGAAGTTTGATTTTCTTATCTTCAACAAGGTTCACTCAAGTTATTATGACTAGCATGATAATCGTGGAAGAACCTAAACAGGGTTGCCAACCCATTTTTCTATATATTATCAATTAGGGTGAATAGGACCATATCTAGTTAGGGTGAACAGGGCCATACTTTTTGATTAGGGAGCTGCGATGGCTCAATGGCAGAACGTTCACCTCCAGTGTGTGGGGTCCCTGGTTGAATCCCAGCTCGCGCCAAGTGGTGGACAAACACCGTGTAGATGGGTTTTATCGGGATTTCCCGTTTACTCCCACTTTTTTCATTCCAACATTTAATTAATTCGCATCATCCCCGTCTCCTTTAGCCTACCCTGCATAACCTTGGAAAGTAAAACTCGAAGAGTTTTTTTCCCACTTTAATTTTGTATGAATGCATGCATCAACCACACCCCACCCATTCATTCTATCTATCGTCTTATACATAGTGGTGATATAAGAATTCGATAGTTTTTGTCTCTCTTTCTTATTTCAGATGGGAAATTATGAGCGTTAAACACAGATGACATACAAGAAGCAGTATATCGTCGGCGGCAATTCAAAACCTGCTATGTGCATTTTGCAGGAGAAGCGAAAAACAGTATCCTGGTTAGCTTTTTGGCTTATAAAAGTGATGTTATAAGTAATATTTGATGCTGCACGTAACTGGTACCTTCTCAAGTTACTTGAAAAGGTATCAAGTTACGTGCAGCATCAAATATTACTTATAACATCACTTTTATAAAGCCAAAAAGCTAACCAGGATACTGTTTTTCGCTTCTCCTGCAAAATGCACATAGCAGGTTTTGAATTGCCGCCGACGATATATATATATATATATATATATATATATATATATATATATATTGTCCTGCTGCACGATTAAAATATCTAACAAGGAAGCAAAAATTAACGCTAACAACTCAAGGTCTGCAGAGTAAAATACGTCAAATATAAATATACGACTTTATAAGCACGTAAATCTACCGTTTACACCTTCTATTATTCTAAAATATTATGTATACGAATTCTACTCTATGTTTTAGTACGACTTTACAATTGTGTGTGGTTTCAATCCACTTTATACATGTGGCCCTATTCACCTTACGAACGGCCCTATTCACCCAGATATGTTAGGATGAATAGAGCCATTCGAGGCAAATATGTATATACATTTTTATAGTATTATACAATTTTTGAAGAAAATGATTTTTTGTGAACTTTATAGTAGAGATATGGTATATTATAAATCTGTAAAAAGTTCTTTAATAAAGCACTAATTGTAAAGTACAAGGTAATTTTCTTGAAAGTGGCCCTATTCACCCCAATCTACTATACTATAAAGCACAATGCAAATGTATTGCATTTGTATAGTAACGAATACGCTCAAATTAGTTGCCATTAGCGGCAAGACACAAATCACAGTGGTGAACTATTTTTCTATGCAAGTTCTGCCGCATCTTCTCTTGTGCGCACCATAAATGGTACCTTGCGTCCCATATTTGTCACACAAATTATATTTATCAAGGGTGTAAGTAGTTCTGTTTTAAACTTTTTGAAACTTACAGTTTCACTAACGTTAAACCACTCACGCCAGTTGATGGCTAACGTATGAGCCTTGGGTTCGTGGGGTCACAGGTTCGATTCCCGTGAAAAGTCTTGAAGTTTGCATGTATTGTGATGATTCTGATTCCACCTTAATGTAGGTTTCATCTCACGTAAACCTGGTGTTGAAAAGAGACGCTGAAATCTAGATCTCCTGATGTAGAGTTTCAGCGATATTTTCAAACTTTAAATACCACTTTAAAATGGATTTACGTTCCTCTAATTTTAAGCATGAATCACCTATTTTGTTTCACGTACGTACATCATACTCAAATATTGCGCTCATAAGAATACCAGTATAAGTTAAGAAAACACAATTTTGAATGATGTAATGTTTTTTGTGTGTGTATGTTTCTCAGGCCTCAATTTTCCCCTTGCCTTTGCTATTTCATAATGTCTTATTGACGACAGACTTGACTGTCTCTTTTAGGGGACGTGGTGGCTCAAGGTAGAGCGCCCACCCTGGTGCCTGGGGTTTCTGTTTCCATTTCCAGCTAAGTAGGTTTGTGATAGACAACATCGTGTCTGTGGGTTTTCTCAAGATACTCTCGTATCCTCTCACATTCTCATTCCACCAATGCTTCCATCATCATTCGCTTGCCTAAATCATCCATCTTTCTTAGCCTAAAGGGCGTAAACGTGGGACGTTAAATTGAAAGATTGCATTTCATTTAACTTCGACTGCCTCTTTTAGTCTTTCTCTCAATGCTCTGTTTCATTTTTCGTAGTTCTTTCCTCTTTTATTTAGCCTCACATCAGGAGGAAGCGAGGCTTATTCTTTTTCCAAGCATGACATCTACAAGTTATGCCTTAATTTCTTTTGTTTGTTCCCTTATTTGTCTATCCCTCTTTTTTTTTTATATTGTAATCAGGGAAAAAGTGGATCTGAAAACGTAGGGGAACAGTAGGTAACGGCATGACGCCACGCCATCCCCTTGCCTATCTTTTCCCATTGTAATTGTTTAGGAACTGGGGAGACGTACATATTTTATGGATCTAGGGGACGTTGTCCCCCGCGTTTCCCCTAACTTTTACCCCTGATTGTAGACTGCTTCATAAAGAGTTCATCAGGAAATGTATGCACAATTTAATAGAGGTAAGTGGGTATTGGTTCGGAACTTGAATTATGATTACAAACACTCATAAGTATTACCTACCAACCTGCCTGGCCTATAGGATATACGTGAGTACCTGCGCTACAGAAGCAATGGGTAACACTTTTCGACCTGATAGTATAATACATAGGAATAGATTCAAAAGAAAAAATATAATGCCACAATGAATCTAAAATGAATAATAGCAAAGGAAAGCAATGTTAACAATTTGCGCTTTTTATCCATCAATGTCGTTCGCAGGATATGTTTCCTGATTAAGCAGCTCCATTCTTTATCATTTATTAAGCTTTTCTATTGTACATTCTCACTAAATCAGAGGAACAAACTTTGAGAAGTAAACAAGGCACTCTGACAATTAGAAAAGGCCAAAAAAGAAAAAAAAATAGCATGAATACCATCGTTATAATGGTTTGACTGGTATGCAATAAGTGTAAATCGACGATTAGTCGTAAATTGATGACACTTCTGTATATCTTTCACTCGTCTCCTTCCCTCTATGACTCATCCTTTGCTCGTACTGATTCTCTGTTTTATCGTTCCAAACTTAAAGACTTGCTCTGATGTTGTATGGATACTTACAAACTACTAACTTAAACGGCACACTTGTATGAACGTTCTATTTCCCGAGTTCAATGGTTTCCGGCATTCGATTATGGCTGATCGAGTTTACTTTTTTTCTTAAAAAATACAAATTCGAATAGATTATTATATATATTTGGTCTAGGAATTAATTCGTGCGGTTGGTACGCACACATTGAAGCTGTAGTACAAACACAAAATACATAAATACCTTAAGAAAAATATTGTCCATCGCTAGCCACCACTTTCGCACATCTGTCAGGCAATGTACCGATTCCGTGGCGAAAGAAGTCCTCATCCTTGGAAGCGATCCAGTCAGAGACCCATGTTTCGATATCTTCTGAAGAAGTAAACCGCTGTCCAATCAAATCGTTGTTCATGCAATCGAACAAGTAGTAGTCCGAAGGAGCAACGTCTGGTGAATACGGCGGGTGGGGTAAAACTTCCCATCCGACATTTTCTAAATAGGTTTTGACCGGTTTTGCGACATGTGGGCGAGCGTTATCATGTTGAACAATAAGTTTATCATGTCTGTTCTCCCATTCTGGTCGTGTTCTGGCCAGAGCTTGCTTCATACGCATTAATTGTCGTCGATAACGTTCTCCATTCATAGTTTCACCCGGTTGCAGCAGCTCATAGTACACCACACCTTTCATATCCCACCATATGCACAGCATAACCTTTGCACAGTGAATATCTCGTTTTGGTTGTGATGGACCTGGTTCACGTGGTTTCACCCAGGCCTTTTTTCGTTTTGGGTTCTCGTAATGGATCCACTTCTCATCACCCGTAATAATTCGATGCAGAAACCCCTTTCTGCTCTGTCGTTGAAGCAGCAATTCGCAAATGGTTTTTCGTCTTTCAACGTCTCTGTCTTTCAATTCATGTGGAACCCAATGTGACATCTTTTGAATCATTCCCATGGCTTTCAAGCGTTTGGAGACTGTTGTTTGATCAACGCCTAATGCTGCTGCAAGTTGTTCCTGCGTTTGACACGAATCCTGCTCGAGCAATGCTGTCAATTCTTCGTCTTGAAATTTTTTTGGCTGTCCAGCTCGCTCTTGGTCTGCCAAGCCGAAATCACCACTTCTAAACCGTGCAAACCACTTCTGACACGTTCGCTCAGCTAGAGCATGGTCACCATACACTTCCACCAAAATACGATGACTTTCAGTCGCACTTTTCTGCATGTTAAAGTAATGCAGCAGGACACCCCGCAAAAACACTTTATCAGGCACAAATTGTGCCATGTTCACTTAACTACAAACTGGTGTTGTTGACACTTTAATCCACTGCCCTATACTACGAACGATACGCGATGACAGGGGTTTGCAACACATGTGTGGATACACGAAACTGTGGGACGCTCCGTTCGTTGCGCCATCTCTTGTCCACCCGCACGAATTAATTCCTAGACCAAATATTATAATGTTTTTATAGGTAGAGGCTAAATAACGATCCAGGCTAGTCTTTTCGTCTTCACCAATTTATTATAAAATTTGTTAAATACAAATTTCTTTGATTATAAGGAGTAAAATATTGTCTATCTTGTTATTAACCACATGAGAGGAAATAGGTTTTTGCACGGTGCCCCTTCTCTCAAGGTAGTCTCCAAGGCACCTGCTAGTTTTGGTGAGTCTTAAAGGATAGCTCCGTCAGCCCAAGGCAGCTTCGCGAGGCTTGGCTGTAGTAAGGATCCCTAGTCCAATGCGACCTCGGGAAAGGATAGGTGTACCCCTAGTCCAATGCGACCTCAGGGCAGGTGTTGGTTAGTTGGACAGTTAGTCGACTGATGCCGGGTCCCTCGGTGGTCGAGCTTTTATCTGTCCTCTTCGGGTCTTTCCGTGAGATCCGTCTTCTTTCGGCGTTCCTCGGTGTCTTTCGTGTCGACTTCTCGTCTGCTACTCTGTTTACAACCAATAGCACGTGTTGTGTTGACATGTGCTTTTGTCGTGATGCGGGGATCCTTAAAGCCGGATCCAGGATTGTCTGAGGGGGTGCACCAATATCCAGTGTTCGAAGTGGGGAAAAATAGAGGCACTATGTGTTATTACGATTTTGTCTCGACATACCGGGTATTTAAATATTGAAATGCAGTGAGGATATGTTTCTTAAAAGAGTGCATTTGTATTTACAAAATGATTGAAAACCGTTGAAGTAGTTCTCTGTAGTAACGGGAATGGGGGAGATATATGGAGAGATTTTGATCCCCCACCAACAACTTTCTGAAAAAAAAGTAAAAAAAATATCCTCTTATGTTGTATTATAGAGAATTATGCACGAAAATGCTGGAAAACCGAATTAGAATATTAACAAATTGCTGCGGAAAAACTCTCGGTCCTCCCACTCGATTGTAAGGTATTGAAAATCCCCGGAAGGTCCTCCCCACAGCAGACAACCTCTAAATCCGAACATGCTCAAAACATGACATTTATATGCATTAAGGCAAGAAGACACACATACATACATACATACATACATACATAAAAAGGAAACTATTCAACATAGCACATCAAAACATAAACTTGGTAAACTTCTTTAAAGGCACACCATTAAAAAAAATGGAGGAAAAAGATAAAAATTTCGGTGTTATCAACTTAGAAATTATTTCTAGATAAGAAATAAAATCTTTTTAAGCGCAAAACTATTAGTCAATTGCTGTGTATAAAAATGGATTTATTAAAGGTATTTAGCATCTACTTTCCACTGACTGTATGTTCTGATCATTGAAAGACCAGAAACGGTATGCCTTCATCACTGAAAACCCAGAGGCGATATGGCATACCACAGCATGCCGTCTCACTTCGATCACTGCCAATAATTACCAAAATAACCAATCACACTGAAACTCTTCAAAGTGACATGTGACAATATTCTTTACCCCTGACAACACCGATGCATAAAACGGAGGAAAGTATTTTGCAGAACAGAGGGTTGCAAGTATTATGCAGGAAAAACCAAGGATGTTACAAATAGAGGATCTGCCCATATATATATCTTCATCCTATTAAATCGATGAAGCCAAAACAGAACCGAGCATCGGCACGTCTGGTTGCCTACTCTCGTTTCTGCCATCGTCTGATTGGCTACTTTCGTTTCCGCCATGATTGTTGGCTCAAAACATTGCGATCCTATTGGGCGGAGTGGGCTGAGTAAGGGTGGCGAAACTGTGACGTATGGCTTCAAGATTTTGTTGTAAGGGCAGATCCTCTATTTTATAAGATCCTTGGGAAAAACTGTTCGCTACTCCTGGGTTGTGTTTTCTTCCCTACTTGACAATAGTATTTGTTTTGCTTGGTGAATCCTTTTCCTTATACCTTTAGATTAAACTTTTGCTTTTGTAAAGTTCTACTTTCTTTCAAGCCCCAAGCAGAAATATGATGGCAGAAAGTTTCGGAAAGTGTTGCTATTTTCACTGCTAGCTTATCATTTTAAATAGTGTATATTTACAACGAAGGATGGTGCACTTGCGCCTTTGCACTCCCTAAATCCGTCTCTCTCCCTCTCTCTCTCTATATATATATATATATATATATATACAAACTTTGGGAGGTGATTCCTTATATGAAATGAAAGAAAAAAGTTCTTATAAACATAGGTCGAAAAACGTCCCATTCCAGAGTTATGAACCGCCGAAAATTCGAAAAATCATGTTTCGAAACGCTCTGCCTTAGAAACTATAGGACTGATCCCAAGCGGTTTAAGGAATTACAAAGGAACTAGAATGCGAACTATCTAAACATCCATGTTTCACCATCCTCCGTTATCGACGAAACGAACGCGTTATTAGTACTTAAAGGAGTATCCCTATACCTCAATTTCCTGTGTACAGTTCGTTTGGGCGATAACAGAGGATGATGGTAAGACATGAATATTTAGATAGTTCACATACTACTTCCTTTGTAATTCCTTAAACCGCTTGGGATCAGTTTTATAGTTTCTAAGGCAGAGCGTTTCGAAAGGTGAATTTTCGAATTTTTGACGGTTCATAACTCTGAAAGGAGACGTTTTTCGTCCCATGTTTATTAGAACTTTTTTCTTTCATTTCATATAAGGAATCACCTCCCAAAGTTTGTCGGTGGAGTTACCTACCACCCTGTATATATATATATATATATATATATATATATCAAGAAGATTGAGTTTCCCCATATCTCCATTTTTGGCACATGAAGTATTTTACAAGTGGATAAACAAATATCTTACTGATAAAACAATTGTATATTCCATTTTCTCTTCTAAATACAATGCACGGTTTTTATTTACAAAAGAAGGGATGAAAATTAATTTCCATAACAGTACAACATGAATATTATGCATCGATATAGCTAATAAATGCCTCTAGGCTAACTATTCGTATTCATTGAGGAAAGAAAATGTATTTGAGATTGTTTACTGTGATCCATTCACCATACAAGAAACTTTTTTTTTTTTTTTTTTTACTTATTTCTTATCATCTTCTTTGTAGGATTCCTAACTTCCGTTCCTTAGTAATCTTAGTTCTTCGTTACCTTCTATCGACCTAGAAGTCAAAAGCATTATTCACAAGTTGAAAGCAATTCACTCAATGCCGCTTTACATATTTTTCGTTATTTCATCCTTATTTTTTTATTTTTTTTTTAAGGGAAAGACGGTGGCTCGCAATTTCCCAACGGGAAACGCAACGAAATTCTTTCTTCTGGGTTTCATATCTATAATTTTTAAAATCCTGAAGAATCTGCTATCTTATTCCGAGAATACTATAGAATATATATAATATCTCGAGATAGATCTGCATTGATTCGTTGAATACTCAAACATCGACAAAGCGCAACAGTGAAATCCTTCGAAGCACTGCAATAACATGCCAACATAAGAATATTTACTGAAGTTCTGCTCCGCTCATTGACAGTATCAATTCAAAGTGCAGACACATAATAATGAGTTACTATAATATACACAAAAACCTGCCCTCTACACTGGTCTAGTGGCTAGTGTGAGAGCATTTCTTTCACGTGGTCCTGGGTTTTGTTCTTGGTAGCAGAGCATTGATTGCATTACGATGGTTTGGTTTCAAATTTATACTGAAGGTCTAAATTTCGTATCATCTCGGCGCCTACAACGGATTCGAATCTTCAATAAGCAAACATATGCAGTATTTTTTATATTCTTTTTCTGCAAAATAATACTCATATATCATATTTTGGAAAATACATTATGTAGTTCAAATCTTAGAAACACCTACCCTGGTTATAAATACATATTACGTGATTTAGTGATATTACCATTAATACAATATCGATAAGGTTTATAATTTGCAAGAACATGATGTCTCTTGCAGTACTTTATAGAAACGAGCCAAAGTATGGAGAGAAACATTTTGGAGCCAAGATAAAATGAAATCTTCCGGTTTAACGTCACACGCTTATTCCGTTTAGGCTAAGGAAGACTATGATAAAAATCAAGTGAATGATGATGGAATATTTGATAGAATCAAAATTTGGAAGGAAACGCGAGTTCGCGGAGAAAATACACGTTCATGAGGTTGTCCACCATAAATTTACTTGGGCGGGGATCGAACCAGGGACCCCATACACCAAAGGTAAGCACTCTACCACTGAGCTAACATATGCCAATTAACGAAATGGACCTGACTTCTAACTTTTGACTCTCGTCAAAATTGATGGTGCTCTTTACTTTATGTTTAATGTTTTATAAATATTTAATACTAGCTGAAATACCCATTCCTCTCATGGGTTAGATAAAATATCTATGTAAACAAAACAGAAACGAAAGGATAAAATATCGGCCATTTTCTACTACTTTTGCATATCCCCGTAAACGCCCTTAAGACCCTTTTGAAACAAAAAAAAAACGCCTCTGGCCCCCATTCAATGGGGACTGTATTTGGAAGTCAACACCTGTGGGAATATGATCATCTCAGCGATTGCAAAAACAATGGATTTGACACTAATATCGGTCATTTTGGATTATTTTTACATGTCTCAGTATCCCCCCGCCCCGGTGATCCCTTGCCCTCAGCCGAATGGGGAGAATTTGGAATTTAATGCAATCGGAGTTTCACCATTGATCTCAGCGATTGCAAAAACTATAAATTTGACAATAATATAGGTCTTTTCCTACTACTTTTACATGTCCCCGTAAACGCCTCTCCTGAGAGCCACCCTGGTTTGAATTTTGAAAAACACTTTGCCTTGGTCTATGGCCTTAACCAAGGTACCCATGACCAAAATTTGGTAACTCTCGGTCCACTCGTCTGATCCCCAGGACGCACACAGACACACAAATAAACTCTTTATTTTATTTGTATTAGATTATATAAAGGGACTAGCCTTTGGCTAGCTGGGAGCTTTGACCACAGACCTCCAAGTCTGCTCGGCCTACGGCCTCGCATTTCTTATCTATCGGCCTTTGCATCAACAGTGAATTTCGTGAACTTTCTCTTCAAATTTCCTGTGTCCCCCCCCCCCCACACACACACTGCCTTTGCTCAGCCTACGGCCTCGCACCTCTTGAACACACAATTCTATCGTTTCTTTTCCTATTTCAACTATCTAAAAGATAAGATTTTGTATCCCAAGAAAACGCCCATATAAATAGTATGGGAATTTCTTCATCCCCCTTTAGACCTCTAAAAAATTAAAATTATTCACTTTTGGCAATTTTCCTGTCGGTTAGTCCTGAAAGGCTACAGTCATGCCAAATTTCATCATTCTAATCCAGGCGGAAGTACGTAAACATTTTCGGGTGTAAAAGACATCCCATATAAGTAACATGGGGAAAATTTTTCAGTTCCCCATAAAACTACTTTACGCTTAGAAATTTTTATTTCTGATGATTCACTTAGGTAACGCTACCGAAAACGTACAAGCATACTGAATTTCAAGTTCTTATTCTGACTCTAAGTACCTAAAACATGAGATTATAGGTAAAAAAAAAGACCCATTTAAATAACATAGGGAAATTCTTCATACCCCCTTTAGACCCCCTAAAAATTAAAAATATTTACCGTTGGCAATTTTCTTGTGGGTTAGTTCCAGAAAACTACAAACATGCCAAATTTAATCATTGTAGCCCTACAGGAAGTGCTCAATAATTTATGTTAGCTCATGTAGTTTTATATATACTTGGTATATTAGTGCAATCACGCTTCTTAAAGATTAATCTCAAGGGTAGTATCTATAGAGCGAAATATACAGGGTGTTTCAAAACAACACCGACAACGTTTGGGAGGTGATTCCTGACACCAAGGTAAGACTAAAGGTATAAAACAACCTGGATGCACAAATGCTTCCTTTCGGAGTTATAGGCTGCCGAAAACATGAAAAAAAAAATGAACCTTAAACGTCCATAGCTTCAAAACTATGGGGCCTATCGTAGTCGTTTTAAGACTGTACATAAGAACTAATATGTGCCATATCCAAAAAATCATGTTTCAGAATCCTAAGGTACTCACGCAACGATTTTTATAGAGGGAGTTTGGCTACGAGCATATAATTTAAAGTACTCACCAACTACCTCTATAAAAAATTTTTGCGAAACTCCCACAGGGTTCTGAAACATGGATTTTTGGATAGGGCACGTACTAGTTCCTAAGTGAAGTGTTGATCCGACTGTGGTAGATTCTATAGTTTTTGACCTATGGACCTTTAAAGTTCATTTTTTCATGTTTTTTGCAGCCTATAGCTCCGAAAGGAAGCATTTGTGCACCCATGTTGGTCTATACTTTTCGTCTTATCTTGCTGTCAGGAATCACCTCCCGAAAGTTGTCGGTGTTGTTTTGAAACACCCTGTATAGACGTCATTCTGTCGTTTTCAAAATTAGCACATAAGGTAGAGCTTCCTTTGCTTAGTATGAGAAACATTTTACTGTACGACCGAATTATGGTCTATCAAATTTGGGATTCAAATTTAGTCAAAGTTTCGCTAAACATCCTTAAATGCTATTTAGAACAAAACTTAGAAGAAAATACATGGAAGAAGCCTGTTCGATGTTTAGAAACTGCTTTTTCTACACTTGTAATAAAGTTATGTAAAAATTAGTGACGTTTTCTGCAGCATGGAAACTTATTACTAGTTTGAAGTTTAGTGTAAGTTTAGTATATAATCATACTGGTCCCATATGCCCAAGTTTAGATATGCTTTTCCTTTTCGAAGATCAGTTTTATTTCTTGACTTAGGTCATAAGTTTGTTTGAAAATTTCAATTGACGAATGCAAATACTGACCTCCGTACATAAGCTCAAGTTTATGCAAGCAATCAGTATGAATCTCTTAGTGAAATAAAACTACGTAACATTCTATACTCTTTTAAGTTATTTAAGACATCTCCAGAGTAAAACATTAGAAAGAAAGTTTCAGTGAACGAACTTGCAAACTACATTCAGTTGCTGGTTAAATCTTAAGGAAATTCTTGGAGTGGAACATCGCAAGACTCTGGTGAATATCAATTAAGCTTCCGATGGCCGGATGCACTCGCCTTCATTGGTCCATGAACGAGTTTCGAATGCTTCCAGTTTCCTTGCTGCTGAATGCTTTTATACCTTTCACCGTAGCATCTCGTGATTTTCCCATACTCGAAGAAATGTTGAAAGTTTTCGCGCAGTGTTCTATTAAATTACATTTCATTTCAGACAAATAGGAAGATTTGTATGTAAAATGTGAATAATTCCATAATTATTTCATTAATTAAAACCTTACTAATGTGACTTGAAAGGTTATCTTTAGGTGTATCTGCAGTGTGAATGTAAATGTATGTTGCTCAGATTACAGAATGAAAATAATGTAATGGTCGTATGTACTTTCATTAGAAAGTTTTTAGAACTTAAATGTAATAAATCTGTGCTTCTGCTGAAAAAGACCGTGTTACTGATAACGCCACTTGTTTCAGTCTCGGTATTGACTTACAACCCACTAGCACTCGCTATTAGGATCTAGTAGTTATATTTCCTGTGAGGTTATGTTGTTAGTATGTCCATTTATCCTTCCGTTACTCCGCAAGATAACATGAACAATCATTTTTCTATCATTATTTTTTGTAACAAACAGAATAATTACCTCATCCGAGCTCATTAATGGAGTCAATCCCTTAAGCGGTAACGGAGGCTTTGACTGTGACTCTGTATATCGTACATTCCATACACGTAAGAGATGTTTTTATTCTGGTTTGCAATAAATAGTTAGAAAGATTATCACACTCCGACTTTGTTAATGAAGTTCATCTGTCAACGGCTTGGGGAATAACGACGAATTGGATGGTGGCTATCTGTAGTCCATATTCCATACCTGTAAGCGAATTTTTAAATTATGTTTTTTGAAAAAAATATATCTAGGGTAATTATCTCAACTAAGTTCATTAATGGAGATAATCCGTTAATGGATTATGGGATAACGACGATTTCAACATTGACTTGTATAGCCTATACAATATGAGCGATTTCTTAAATTAATTTATTTCACAATAGATAGCTGGAGCTAGTATTTCCATCGATTTTGTTAATAAATTCAACCCGTTAAAAGTATAACTGATAACGACAACTTAATGGTAGTTATCTATATCGTTCATCCTATACATTTAATTTTTTATTCTGCTTGAGAATAGAGAGAGAAAACGATTATTTCTACCCGACTTCCTTAATAAAATTAATCCGTTAACGGACTAAGGGATAAAGGCTTAATGAACTATTTCTATGTATAGCCTATTTTGCATATGTGCAAGCAAAGTTTTGAATTCTGCTTTTTCTTTGAGAAAGACAGCTAGAATAATTATCTCATCCGAGTTTGTTAGTGGAGTCAATTTGCTAACTGAATAACTGATAATGATGACTTAAGAATCGTTTTTTATAGCCCATATCCCATACATATAAGTGAATTTTTCATTCTATTTTCTTCAACAGATAACGTTGTTCATGGAGTTCTTAATTTTTTTTTGCAATAGGTAGCTAGAGAGATAGATAGCTAGAGCAATTACCTCCTTCGAGTTTGTTAATGGAGTCACCTGAGTAACGGAATAACAGATAACGACGACTGAACGGTGGCTATTTGTAGCCCATATCCTATACCTTTAAGTGAAAATTTAAATTCTGTTTTCTGCAACAAATAACCAGAACGATAATGTATACCTAGTTCGTTAATATAGTAAATCCGTTAACGGGTTAAGGGGTAAGGACGACTTCAATGTTGGCCATCTATAGCCCCATACAGTGTAAGAGAACTTTTAATTTATTTTGCAATAGATAGCTAGAGTGATGAAAATGACATGAAATCTTTAAGTTTTACGTCCCACGATTATGCCGGTTAGGCTAAAGGAGACGGTGATGATGAGACATGAGTGAAATGGTGGAATGAAGAAAGTGGGAGGAAACGGGAGAACCCCGACAAAACCCACGAGCACGGTGTTTGTCCACCACAAAGTTCACACGGCGCGAGCTGGGATCGAACCAGGGATCACAAGCACCGAAGGTGAACGCTCTACCACTGAGCCGCCGCGCCCCCGCTAGCTAGAGTGATTATCTCTGTCAAGCTTATTAATGGAGTGAATCGGTTAATGAAATAATACATAACGACGACTTAACGGAGACTATTTGTAACCCATATCCCATATACATAAGCGAATTTTTCAATTCTCTTTGCTGCGACAGATAACAAGAGTGATTGGCTGTATCGTTGAAGTATTAACGGATAACAGCGGTTATCTATAGATCGATCGCACCTTTCTCGCGGTCACAGTTCCCACCCAATTTATAGCTCAAGCTTTCGTAGACCTATGTTTTCTCCTTACTTAATTCAGGTATTGGACATCTTTCTAATCGAAACAACTTTATTGGGTACAATTAACGATTTTTCGTGGCATATTTTGTTTCAGATGTACGAAATATCCTACATTTCTTTTAAGGTTACCTTTGCGCCGCTCCTGCTACTGACTGATTTCTTCAATAATGAAATTTCATTTACAAATACTCCACATTGCCTTTGACCGACATTTCGTTCTCGAGTTATGGCCATTTTTGTCTCGTTGTAACAAATTTTCGTACACTCGTTTCGACTCTCAAATTTCTTCTTTTGACATCGTCTATAATCACGAGTTTTTCCCCATATCATGGAAACATTTTGTATAAATGGCTTAATCAGGAACGTAGTCAAGGGATTCAACTGAACAACCCTCAGTCGTATGCAACACAACATAACTGTAACGTGTTTTGGGTTGCATACGAAACCAGGCGTATACGCGGAAAATTTTGCCGTTTTTTTGGGAATGGTGGAAGTAAATTTTAGAATAGTTAATTTTCTGTTTACAGTTCAGTTTAGACTAGTTGAGACATATTAACGTGAGACATATTAACTTGAGACATATCCCAATCGCATAGCTTCTACGGAGAATCGAGCTCGGGCCTTTTGCCTAGAGCCACGTACGCCTTGAAGAATCTCTAACTTCTAAGGAAAAAAACGAAATCTTCCAGTTTAACGTCCCGCAATTATGCGGGTAGGCTAAGGGAGATGGGTATGTGAGGCAAGTGAATTAAGATGGAAGAATGGATGGAATGAGAAAGTGTAAGGAAATAGGAGTAGCTTGAGTAAACCCACGGACACGATGTTGTTGACCACAAATTTACGTGGCAACGGATCGAACCAAGGATCCTAGGCACAAAAGGGAAACACTACCACTGAGTCACAGTGTCCCCCTCTACTTTTAAGATCGAAAGAATAGAAATATTGTATGGCTTAATGAATAAGACAATATAAAAGATATTTGGACTCGATGCATTAAACTGCAAAAGTCTTTTTGTACTAGTTAATGTGGTGTTAAATTCAGTACCTGTAACAAAGCTGCTAGGGAAGATTATAGTAAACATACAAACGCAACGAAAAAGGCATAAGGATAACATTAGTAACAAAGTGGGATATTAATCACATTTTACGGGAAAACGTGGCAAGGGTTAAGAACGTTCCGAGTCAGTATGGAAAACAATAGAAAATAGCCTAAAATATAATGCTGTGACTGTCACTGGAGCAGGAAACTAAGAACTTGACAATAGACAAGGAACAAGCATATAGGAGTGAGTGAAAATTAAGTAGAAATACTTGGACAATTACAATGCGCTTGAGACATGGAGGTGGCGAAGAATGAGAGCTATCCAATCGTCATCTTCAAGCAGGGTTGATCTGTCTGCTGATAATGGCAAGTTAGCTTGGATTTGAGCATGAGGGTAAATCACAAGCAATTATTAAATACATTATTTAGGTCCATAGGACGCCCAAAGTAGAACCATATATGTGGTAAATGTGAATATCCAATACGAAGTCGAGTTAAAATTCGACACTGTCGTAAGATCTTTAGCTAGTGATTCAATCATCAGCTTAGTTTCGAGCACAAGAAATTTACTAGTAACACTCCAGTCTCATTCAAATTGCGTAGTGAACAGTGAAAGCAGGTCTCTGCTGGATATAGGGAGACAACATGTTTTCCTCCATATTTCTCAGACAGAGAATGAAAGAAATATCGGATAATTTTGAACGCAGCTGAAGTTGTTTTCTATAATTTCAAAAACGAGGACATGGAAAATAAAATTTGTAAGTTTTTCTTGAATTCTTTAAAATGCCATGCTGACTTGTGAGTATCTCTGTAAGTTTGGGATTATCTATAAATAGTGAATAATTGAAGAGATGATATCTTGGCCAGGCGAGAGTTTTGGTGGCGTTATTTTGGCCACGCAAAATCTAGACCAGGCGAGATTTTAGCATGCGAGGTTTTAGGCGGCGATGTTTTGGCCAGGTGAGATTTTGGGCCTCGAGTTTTTGTACCCGTCAAGAGCCGAAAACGATTCGTTTGATTGCGATCTAGAAATCAATAAGTCCTTTGTTCGTATATTAGATCTTTCTGCGGAGCCCGTAGTCAGTGTATCAAGAATATCGACATCGTTGGCCAATA
Source organism: Thermobia domestica (assembly GCF_964235325.1). Lineage (NCBI taxonomy): Eukaryota > Metazoa > Arthropoda > Insecta > Zygentoma > Lepismatidae > Thermobia > Thermobia domestica. Next base: position 263,054,091 of record NC_137462.1, on the reverse strand, counting down.
CACTAACATTTTGCCACTACATGTTTTTGTACCCGTCAAGAGCCGAAAACGATTCGTTTGATCGTGATCTAGAAATCAATAAGTCCTTTGTTCGTATATTAGATCTTTCTGCGGAGCCCGTAGTCAGTGTATCAAGAATATCGACATCTTTCGCCAATACACTAACATTTTGCCACTACATGTTTTTGTACCCGTCAAGAGCCGAAAACGATTCGTTTGATCGTGATCTAGAAATCAATAAGTCCTTTGTTCGTATATTAGATCTTTCTGCGGAGCCCGTAGTCAGTGTATCAAGAATATCGACATCTTTCGCCAATACACTAACATTTTGCCACTACGTGTTTTTGTACCCGTCAAGAGCCGAAAACGATTCGTTTGATCGCGACTCGAAATCAATAAGTCCCCTGTTTGTATATTAGATCTTTCTGCGGAGCCCGTAGTCAGTGTATCAAGAATATCGACATCTTTCGCCAATACACTAACATTTTGCCACTACGTGGAAATGAGAACATTGGTCAAACCTAGTGTAAGATAAGGGTTCCTTTAGTTTAAATTTTAAAATTATATGCAAGTACATAAAAAAGAACAGAAGAAAGATTAAGTAATCACTTGAGAATTAAATATTTACGATAATTTCTGCGTAGTTACAAATAGGAAGAATCAATCTGAATATTTTTCCTATAGGAATGAATTCACTTATATAGGTACCAAGTCATCACATATTTATATAGGATATATATATACTAGGCCCTATTATATTTAAAAAAGAGTAGAAGTGTGCGCCTTACCATCACCCAGGTTATTCTACTATAGGTAGAATCGTGAAATTGGGAAGAATAATCATTCTGTCACAAAAGTAAAGCAAAAAGGAAGAATTTTTGGAAAATAATTTCAAAAGGGGAATAAAGGGGGGTTCAAACTCTTCCCCAGGAGTAATGAATCTCACGGATTGCTGAAGTTAGCAAGTTGAAACTCGTCATATCAACTCGTTATTTAAAAAATACGGAATGTGTTTCAGCGTTTTGGAAATTCCACTCCAACGGGATAGAAGAGGAACATTTCTAAAATATTTAAGTTTCCCATTGTTTAATTAAAAATTCCCGGATGTGAGGATTTGAAATTCGGTATATGCACTTTTAATTAAAAATAAGGAAACACGAATTTCAGAGGTTCTAGTAATTCGGCTGCAAAACGGAAAAGAGGGCAATTTTAATCGTCTTCAAATTTCCCATTATTTGTTCACAAATTGTTAAATGTGAGAATTTGTTTAAGTTCAAAATACAAAATTCGGTATAGAAACTCTTGAATGAAAATAAGTGAATACGGGTTTCAGAGTTTTCGAAAATTCCGCTTCTAAGAAGTAAAGGTTGGATCATTTCTGTAATATTCAAACTTTTTTTTTTTTTTTTTTTTTTAGATTGAGAAAGTGCGTAACGTGAAGATTCACTTAAGTTGAATATGTTGAAATTCGGTATATAAACGCCTAAATAAACAAAAATACGAGAACACTTGTTTAAGCGTTTTCGAAGCTTTCACTCCTAAAGGGGAAGGGGGACAATTTCAATAATATAAAAAAATCTATTTATTTATCCATATGGTAGCGATCATGGGAATTCGTTGGAGATGTAGAAATAAATTAGTAAACTTTTAAATCATAGAAAAGAATATGTGTTACAGTGGTTTTAAAAATTCTGCTACTAAGGGCAAAAATGGCTCAATTTCTAAAATACTAAAATTTCTTTGTCAAATATGGGGGATTTGATTAATTTGAAGTTTAAAATATTAAGTATATGAGCTCTTATATAAAGATAAGGAAACACATATGATGTATTGTGTTATAGTGTCTGTAGTAGACAACGAAATCTCGAGAAATATTTTTTTTTCATACAGCCATAGTATAACCGTGCTGTTACAATGAGTAGCACGTTTTCTGTTTTTTGGAAAATAAAAATGTAGTATTTATTGTATCATGTACACTTATTTCCATGATGCGCTGCGTTATAGTCCTTGTAGCAGATAAGGAAATCTTAGTTACATTTTCCATACAAGTAAAACACGTGCTCCCAATACTTTATGCTGGCTGTAAATTAACTTCAAACAACAACACCGAAGAAGACATCATCAATCAACGTCAAACATCCAAGAATAATGAGGTCATTAACAGCTTTGGACAAAAGGAGCCAGAACACGGCAGAAGGCATCGGTCTTCACCGGTTGATCTTTACCTTCCTTCCTTAGCACACCTGTTCTCTGAGAGTTCGTTTTGCTAGAACGCCTAGTAAATAAGCAAGCTTTGAGTTTAACGTCCCACGCTTATGCCCTTTAGCCTAACGGAAATGATGATGAAAGCAGAAGAATGATGGTGGAATGAGAAAGTAGGAGGAAACGGGAGTACCCCGAGAAAACCCAAGGAGACGATGTTGTTCTTTACAGACGAACTTGGTCGGAGATCGAACCAGTTCCCCACGCACCGGAGGTAAGCGCTTTACCACTGAGGCACTTGCCTCCAAGAACGCGTGGTGTCTGCCAAACATCTTACCACTCTCTAGAACGCCTGGTCTCTGAGGGATACATATACACACTCCTTGGCCGATTCTGTCACTCTCGGGCGCTTGTTCTCTGGGTTCTTACAAAGTCCCAGCAAACAAGCAAATATCCAAGAGCAACTTATATTTGAACTGTAATTATGATTACTACCATATATAAGAATGATTTATATAATAAAAGGTGACTCTTGTACCAGCTCTGTCCTATAAAGACAGAATTTTACAATATATACCGTGTCGTTATGATTAGTCGAACACTTGCATTGTATTTAGAATTTTGGAAAAAAAGTCATCTTTTTATAATTTGCTTTACTCTCATTTCGGTGGTGTGTTCTATTGTATATTTCTCTTTCACTTGTATTTTCGTTTGTTTTCAATGTTCACAATAATTATTATGCTTTCGCAGTCTTGGTAATTTTCTATATTTTTTTAAAGCAGGTGTCTGCCAAAGTAAACTCTGTGTAAATGGTCATGAATTCCACTTTTGAACAATTGAAGATGGTCGGAAAGATAAACAGATAAAAAAAACATATCACTATGAAGAAATTTCAAACACAGCAAACCTTTATTTGTATTTATATTTTGTAAACTTGAAAAATAAACACCTACAGGTACAGTATGTAGGTATGCGTGTTGAAAACGTTACTAGAGATCTGGACACTTAAAAAGAGAAAACCTTCAGGCGGACAACCAATTGCAAAGTATTCTTACTGGAAACAATAAACGTTTTTTGAGAAACGTACATTGTTTCCATGACTAAAAGCCAGAACTGCATTTCATAAGTATACTCTTATTTATTTAAAATAAACACAATGTTTTTCTTTGCAGAAACAACTACGCGCGTTAGTGTTGTATAAGGAAAAAGAAGTAAAATAAAGGATAACTCTTAAAATGTAATTAAACTGGAATTTTATATTTGCGTAAGTTCTGCCGGAAAAGATGTGCAAATAATAGTGTTTTAATTTAGATAAAATAAATATTATAGTGACATGTAAACTTCCAGAGGTTATTAATTATTGAGAAATTGATTTTATATTCTCATGAAAACATAGTTAATATAATAAAAAATTGAATGAAGGCATTACAAATTAAGTGCTAGTAGCAAAAATTTTATTCAGTAGTTGTGCTTACAAGATATTTAATAGCAAATATATTCTATTTCTACTATTTGGTAAAAGGGAAGAAAATAAAGGCTAGAATTATTCAATACAGCAAATACATTTTTTATTTTCATGTATTAAATTGTAAGCAGTTATATTTGTATATATTAACTTTCAATTTGTAAATAGTAGGTCGTGAAAACACAAAACTTAACTTTACCGATGCATTGGCATTCCATATGTGTGATTGAATATGAATCATCATGGAATAATTCCATTTAAAACGTGTTCAAGAAGATAATATTTGCCATGGAAAAAATTCATTCTGTTTAATGTAGAAAATTATATATACTTCGTTTTAATAATTTGTGGCGTTTGGTATTCTTAATCATGGCCCTAATATTTAAGTTTTCTGCGACGTTTCTTTTACTTAGCTGGTTTTTATTAGCTTTTCATATTTTAATATCAAGTTTAATCCTTCTGGAGAAATAGGATTTTATTAATAGCTTATAGTTATTCTTATCATTGATAAAAGATAGAAACTTCAGTACGAGATACGACACACATAATCATTATCATAGGTATTCTGCCATTATTGGTAGGTCTCTTGTCGCAATAGAGAAGCCTTCTTGCTTCATTGTCTTCAGTTAACTTCTCCCTATTCACGTACGATTTTTCTGTTTCGGTACCTTCCAACAATTGTAATCTCCTTCGCCCGCTCCCTCTTTCCTGCTACCATACCCTTTAGCTTTACCCTCTTCTTCTTAGCCAATGTCCCAATCAGTTTTTCTTCCTGTTAGTAACTGCTTCATACTAATGCCTGTAACAAACATCTTGGCATTTCAGCTAAACGAATAAAAGGCAAGCTATGGCGCGACGTTGCCAAGTGGTAAAGGGGTGTGGCTATGGCTAAGCTCACAAACTACAGCGTGATCAGGTGACAGGGGATTGGCGTGGATGTGTACAAAATAAACATGGCAATACCGCTGGCCTCTCATTTGCTAGCAACATTTAAAGGGAACTATGAGCGCCGCCTTCAAATGCCAAGATGTTTGTCACGACGTTTAGCTTTGCTACCTTAAATAACTTACACTAAAAATACAAATCGCTGAGCAAAGTGACTTTTACTTTAAAAATAATAAACGTGCAACAGTTTCGCTAACTGACTGAACATTTTGGCTTTAAGTTGGAGATACCACTGTCAAATTTCTCACATACAACACGATTCTGCAGTTTTGGTATAATCGTCATTTTGAGGTGCATTTGTATTTGCACATCCCAGTGCCTAGAATGTGTAACATGATCTTTCTAGAATGACTGCTTAATTATTAGAGTTCGACGTCCTTTCAGCAGTGCTATATCAAGCATGGACCTACTAGTTTTAGGTGTGATTCAAACAACATGAGTTCTCACTGGAAAAAATAAAAAAAACGATGTGCACGCTAACTATATAGCAATGATAGAGCTGTGTCTCTGCTACAAATTCCTCACAATAGTTCATACGTACAAGTAAATCAAATGAGGCTTAGCCATCTAGTTACTTATCAGCCTTCAACTCATTGTACGTGTATAAGGTGTTGATTGATTCATTGATTTTGGGTTTTATGTCCCGTTCAGCAGCGAGGCTATATGGGACGTGGACCTACTGATTAATGTGGAATCCGAACCACATGAGCTCCCGCCGGGAATCGAACCCGGGTCTCCCGCTTGATAAGACGTAACAAGAAAGTTTTGCACAAGGTCGAAAAATTGTTATCTCGGAAACAAAGAAATAGTGTTAATATTTCACCACCAAATTGCTAGTCAATAGCATTTATGAGTTTTATTCTGCTGTTATATATTTCAATGACTTTCTAAAGCATTCATTGTCATAGGCAACGAACTACATTAAAGTTTCTCCGTCTTCTTCGAATAAATTTGCTTTGAAATATTAGATATCTCTTAAAGACCTATGTGACTAGATTTTCAGAACACTATTCATGAAAACTAGCACTAATGGTTTGCAAGTTATATTGAGAATTTCTTTGAGGTATATTTTACTCTCCTCGTGTTTTGTATACTACAGTGCAATAAGAGCTTCAGTTTGGATTTAGGGTCAAATGTCACACACGCCGTACAAGTACTTTAAAAAGACACTGAAAACTTCTGAATTTTTAGAGAAAATCTCACAATTTAGGATGCCAGAATTTGAACAAGTCAGAGCATGAGGTGAGAAACTTTGGTATGATATTTATGTCCATTCGATGTAAATATAAAATTGTTTGGACTTTATCTATTTCATATTCAGAACAGGTAATATGAAAACGTTTGCACGATTTTTTAAAAGGAATATAGTAACGATAAAGGGTTCAGAGTTCTTTAGCCTGGTTCACGCTTCGTGCAGCTGCTGAAATAAAGCTTTCTTAGTAGTTTGTCTCTCTCATGTGGAATTAGCAAAAAGGGTTTAGTATGATGCATTTTTCCTTATAGTATTGGACATTTTAGTAACAATGAGTTTAAAATACAATTAATAACAAACAAAAGGCAGAAAATAGCTTTACAAGTTCTTAATCTGCGGTAGGTAAGCACTGAATTGCCAATTCTGTTTATTTCTGAAACGATATATTTTTTCTTATGTTGTTTACATAGGAGTGATCTCGAGACAAACCATTCTGTCAATAAATAATAACAACCGTAGCCAATAAGTGCTTTAATAAACAAATAAGTTAGGTTTCTTACAAGAGGTATACTACTGCCTTGAAGAATCGTTCAATATACTGGTGCAGTGAGATCGATCGCTATAACCTGGCGCCTTTATACAAAACGAAGTCTCCTAAATTGGCCAAATGATAACCTTCGTAACTAGTAAATATTAATCCATTGCGTACCTGTGACATTCATTTGGATGTCATGACAATGTATCCCATATTAATGGTCTATGAATCCTGGAGATGATGAAATTTGTTAGTAGTTGCAAGACAAGACTTACATCTACTATTTCTCCTTAGGTGACAGCACCTTACTGACAGAAAAGATTTAAAAACACGTTTAGTAGAGGCAATATACGGTTTGACCCGGAAATAATTGCAACACAAATGTTTTTTTCGTCTATCACTTCCAAATAGCGTTGCTAATAATATATTCAAAATCCGCTTTCGTAATGCTTGGGGAAAGTCCGCCATCTTGGATACAATATGGCGGCCACACCGAGACATCGACTCACACTTAAATGACAATATCTACTCACAGATTTAAGCTGAAAAATTCGTTCCTGCGCCATTTTCAAGATAATAGCATACCTTAAGGGATGCAAGTTTGAATGCCTCTATGTACCACCGCCATATTGAAAAATGGCGGCGATTATTAAAAATATAGTTCCTTTTTCAATTGGCAATAATGTTTTATTGGCAGATAACTCAGAAACTAACAGAGGTATGCAGAAATGTCCTGAAATAAACGTAAAAGCTCATGATCTTAGCTTTCCAACGAGGGTACTTATGTTCGTTTATCTTACAAAGTAACGGAACTAGTCGAATTTATGTGGCACTGGGTGTGCGATTTTCGATAATATGACTTTTTTCTCAGGTTCCTGCTAGAATCTAAGTAGACGCAGTATACGGATTGACCAATAAATAATTGCAATACAATTCTTGAACCAGGATTTGTAACAAGGTGTATTTAGCTACATATTAAAAATCTTCTACTCACCTCCTTGGGGAAAGTCCTCCGAAATTTCGTTGAAATATGACTTCTGAGATTTCGTTCAGATGTCGCTACAGATCGCGATAATCCATCATTGAAATGAAAGAAGATGTAAAAAATTGCTCAAAATTACGATATTTCTTCAGTCCTTGTTATGGTTAACGGTACATGTCTATTTGAAAGGCAAGAATTAAAACAGTGTAGCAACCTCTTCACTGAAAAAATTGTCCTCGTCTTTACAAAGTTTACACCGTTTTCCAGATTATCACAAGTTTCTTCCAGGCAATTGTCACTAATTTATATTAGTAATAGATCACGTTTCTGGTATGAATACTTCATGTCTCTATTGTTTTCATGTATGTGTATATATAATGGATAACAATTAAAACAGTGTAGCTATCTAATCATTAAAATGAATGATCATCTTCATAAAATTCTAGAATTTCTTTACACATTGCACAAGTTTCTCTCACATAATGCCCACATTCAATATACAAACTATATCTACTTTGCACCGCATACGTGTATGTTCATACCTTATATGCATATTCAATACATAAAAACTACATTAATAACTAAAACTAATAATTTTCATTTTCATAAACTTCAGTTTTGTCTCACATTATCAAAATATTTAACCAGAAACTGGTCACAAATTGCTGTACAAAACTGTCCATACTCCTTGCATCAACACACCATACTGACATAGTTTTCTGCGGATATGTATATTTAGTAAATGGCAAGTAAGCAGCACACCAACCAGCATAGAGATATTTCATTGAAGAGGATGAGTAGGGATGCAGCTGATACTTAAAAAAACTTGATTTCTTAACATTATGTCAGCCGTTCCGAACTGAAGAGGAACTTATTAATATTACAAACGGTTTAACTGCCCAAGATCGTGTCAATGTTGATAAAGCAAAATGTGTTGGACAAAATATTTTACTGAAAATGAAGGAAAATTCGTCAGACTCATTCATATTTTCGAAGAAGGATAAAGCCATTACAATGGCAGACAAGAAATCCATATATACGATTACCGGATCAATCAGTATGGAACATAAAAAGCTTTTCCAAAGATTAGCAATTGTTGCTATGAGAGGAAACATGAATCTAGAAGACGTTTTCTCCTATGAGCTTTGTTCTGTTCCAAGAACTTTATTTGAAGGTTATGAGAATCTACGACCAGCAAATAAATCAGCACTGGCTAATGCTTTATGGAAAATGACAAGTTCACCTTCAAATACACCAACGTCTTGTAAATATGTGATTGACGGTGGGAGGTTGCTCCACCAGGTCAATTGGCCAGTGAATCATACATTCAAAACAGTATTTGAGTCCTACGTTTCTTACATGAAGACACACTTCAGTGACGCTTCATTTATTTTCGATGGTTACATTAGTGGTGCATCGATAAAGAATTGCACACATCTAAGGAGAACTAGAGGTTTGAGCGCTCCTGAACTGCTTCTTTCTCCAGAAATGAAACTTTCTATGAAAAGGGAGAGACTAATTCGAAAATTGGGTTTGGAGTTTTCTGCTGTTGGATTTCAAGTTTTGTATTCAGACAGGGATGCTGACACACTGATAGTCAACACAGCTATTCAAGAATCACGAAACCAAGATACTTGTGTTGCTGGAAATGATACTGATCTATTCATTCTTCTCCTAAGTCTATCACCTTCAAACACGAATGCTTTGTTTTATAAAACAGAAACTTGGCTTTGGGACATTAAATCTACGAAAACAGACCTTGGCGAACTCTGTAACAATTTTCTATGTATCCATGTATTTCTTGGTTGTGATACAACATCACGATTTTTTGGAAAAGGAAAACAAGTGGCATTACAACTAGCTAATTCCGATGAGGCCTTTCAGAAATCCATCTCTATTTTTAATTCTAAAAATGCCTTTAAAGAAGAAATTATTCGTGCTGGAGAACAGGCAACAGTAAGGCTGTACAAATGCAAGGAAGATGAATCTCTTGTTGCTTTAAGAATAAGAATGTTTTCTAGCAAAATCAGTACAGCAACAGATTTTGTACGACCAGAAAACCTTCCCCCCGCTCCTGATGCACTTAAATATCATTCTCTCCGTGTTTACTACCAAATCATCGAATGGAAAAGTCTATCCTCTCAAATGCGACCAGAAGATTGGGGATGGCGACTACATAAGGGAATGTATTTTTCAGTGATGATGGGCAGGAAACCTGCTCCTGATAACATACTGGAAATCATTCATTGTAATTGTCATGGAAATTGTATAAGCATGAAGTGTTCTTGCAAGAAGTATGGTCTGTTTTGTACATCATTTTATGGACAGTGTCTGGGACAAACTTGTGATAATGTAGAAAGGGAATCAGAACATTCTGACAATGAAGACGACTTGTATTAGTAATTAGGTTGGTGTGCTGCTTATTTGCCATTTACTAAATATACATATCCGCAGAAAACTATGTCAGTATGGTGTGTTGATGCAAGGAGTATGGACAGTTTTGTACAGCAATTTGTGACCAGTTTCTGGTTAAATATTTTGATAATGTGAGACAAAACTGAAGTTTATGAAAATGAAAATTATTAGTTTTAGTTATTAATGTAGTTTTTATGTATTGAATATGCATATAAGGTATGAACATACACATATGCGGTGCAAAGTAGATATAGTTTGTATATTGAATGTGGGCATTATGTGAGAAAAACTTGTGCAATGTGTAAAGAAATTCTAGAATTTTATGAAGATGATCATTCATTTTAATGATTAGATAGCTACACTGTTTTAATTGTTATCCATTATATATACACATACATGAAAACAATAGAGACATGAAGTATTCATACCAGAAACGTGATCTATTACTAATATAAATTAGTGACAATTGCCTGGAAGAAACTTGTGATAATCTGGAAAACGGTGTAAACTTTGTAAAGACGAGGACAATTTTTTCAGTGAAGAGGTTGCTACACTGTTTTAATTCTTGCCTTTCAAATAGACATGTACCGTTAACCATAACAAGGACTGAAGAAATATCGTAATTTTGAGCAATTTTTTACATCTTCTTTCATTTCAATGATGGATTATCGCGATCTGTAGCGACATCTGAACGAAATCTCAGAAGTCATATTTCAACGAAATTTCGGAGGACTTTCCCCAAGGAGGTGAGTAGAAGATTTTTAATATGTAGCTAAATACACCTTGTTACAAATCCTGGTTCAAGAATTGTGTTGCAATTATTTATTGGTCAATCCGTATACTGCGTCTACTTAGATTCTAGCAGGAACCTGAGAAAAAAGTCATATTATCGAAAATCGCACACCCAGTGCCACATAAATTCGACTAGTTCCGTTACTTTGTAAGATAAACGAACATAAGTACCCTCGTTGGAAAGCTAAGATCATGAGCTTTTACGTTTATTTCAAGACATTTCTGCATATCTCTGTTAGTTTCTTAGTTATCTGCCAATAAAACATTATTACCAATTGAAAAAGAAACTATATTTTTAATAATCGCCGCCATTTTTCAATATGGCGGTGGTACATAGAGGCATTCAAACTTGCATCTCTTAAGGAATGCTATTATCTTGAAAATGGCGCAGGAACGAAGTTTTCAGCTTAAATCTGTGAGTAGATATTGTCATTTAAGTGTGAGTCGATGTCTCGGTGTGGCCGCCATATTGTATCCAAGATGGCGGACTTTCCCCAAGCATTACGAAAGCGGATTTTGAATATATTATTAGCAACGCTATTTGGAAGTGATAGACAAAAAAAAAACATTTGTGTTGCAATTATTTCCGGGTTAGGCCATTTTTTCTCGTTTGTTTCTTCTACTAGTTTTGACTCAGTAGATGCCAGGCCTAAGGGATCATTCAATTGCAACACACGTGTATTTGTTTTGACAATAAACAATTAGCAACTTCGAGATCTATTTCGAGATTGGAAAAGGAAAATCCTTGTCTTTGATCTCCGGGCAGTGTTTCTAACTCGAAGTAGCATAAAATCCCTTCAGAACATCAACATTTTTCAGTGCAAATGTTCCACAATGCAAATATTTTTTTTATCAGAAATGTGAATGCTCCCCTCACGCACGGACAACAACTATGCCCTATATAAAGGTCTAGACTGTTTTTTTACAGTAAACGAAACCGGTATTACAGCACACACGTAGGAAATGACACCTGGAACTCAAGACGTTAAGATACAATTTAGGGCTTACTAGTTATTTTAAATACAAAGAAGTGTAGAAAATTGAAATTCAGTATTCGTTTTAACGTTTAAACTACCATAAACAACTCTGACCGAACTGTAATGAGAACAGACAGGACTGAATAATGATACCATGGCAATATAGAAGCTTCGAATTTCTTAAATAATTCAGTTATTTAGTAACTACATTTAACATATTCATTAGCAAAATTACACGTTATTTTTTTACACCAAACGAGTAGATTTTTAATGGAAAAATAAACAGACTGTTATTGATCATTTTAGTACAATAGAACAGAAACTGCTAGCATTAAAGAGCTTGAAATCTTAAAATAAATAAGAATATCGAACGTTTTCTCTATGGCGATACACATCTTTATTGTCCGCGGCTAAGAGGCACTTATGTTGTCTGTTTGAAGAATAGAAACGAAAAATATTTCATTTTTATATGTATATATGTTATAAAACGGAAGGAAAATAAAGGTTAAAGGTTGAACGATGTTGCAGAAAGGAAACGTAGGTACAACTGACGTCTCGTGTCGGTGTCTTGTAGCAGAAGGCGCAAGAGCAGGAAAACAAACCACCTACAAGGGATCCGTTCTCTTCAAATCGAACTTTTATTCTCCATTCTGCTGTTCTCTCTTTCATTTTTCCTTCAGTTCATATTCTTTGTAACCTTCGTTTGTATAACAACCTTCTTTCTATATAACAAGGACAGAACAGACAGGCAAACATGAAGCAATATTTTGAACTAAGTATTTATTACAGCGGCCTGAAAAAAAATGAAACGAAATCTTTGAGATTTACGTCCCACGGTTATGCCGGTTAGGCTAAAGGAGATGGTGATGATGAGTAATGAATGAAATGTTGGAATGAAGAAAGTGGGAGGAAACGGGAGAACCCAGAGAAAACCCACACACGGTGTTTGTTCACCACAAAGTTCACTTGGAGGGGGCTGGGATCGAACTCGGGACCCCAAGCACCAGAGGAGAACGCTCTACCACTGAGACACCGCAACAGCTGCCTTCAAAAATTTAAATATGTAATGAATATCAACTTCATACAGAGAGAAACAATGTGGATTGTTTTAAATATCTTCTTATGCCCTAAATATTGATCCTCAAATCTGGAGTGTCATTTTGATATTCAGCCTTGCTTGTATCTTCTTTTCTTCACCTGAAACTATATGGTATGTTATACTTAAGCATATTGCTCCAAAATTCGATTTTCTATTAGCATACTAAAAGTAGTTGTGTATTTTCCACTTACAATTATTTTAACATCTTTTTGTTGCTATTTTATTTACTATAATAATAATCATTATTATAGATATTCTGCCATTATTGGCAAGTCACTTGTCGCAACTGAGAAGCTTATGCTCCACGCTCTTCGTCTTCACGTACGTTTTTCTATTTTGATATTGTCCATTTATTGCAGCCTCATTCACCCCTTCTTCTCTTACCTGCCACCACACCATCTAGCACGTCCCTCATGATACAGTTCCTTCTTAGCCGATGTCCCATCCAGTTTCTCTTCCTCTTATTAATATTATCTAAAATTATTTTTTTCTCCCGCACCATTTCTAACACGCTCTCACTCGTTTTTACCCAGTTAATTATGTTCATTTTTCTCCACATCCATATTTCAAAAGTTTTCTATCCTTTTTCGCGTATTATAATAAAAATGAATTGTAACTTTTTCACAGACTGAAAACATGAAATTCTGCAAGTAACAAATCTGCATTATACGGTGAATGATGGACCGCTTTTATTTTTTCTCGTAAAGGAAGGTAAGAGGGAACCAAGTTATCCAACGTAGTTCCAAAGTAAAGGAAGCAAATACAATGCATGTAAGAGAAAAGAAAGATATTGGTGCAATAGAAAGTAATAGAAACTAGGGATGGCCAGAACCGGTTCTTGGCGGAACCGGTTTTCGGTTCTGAACGGATCCGGCTTCGGGACCGGTTTTACGGATCCAAGTCTGGAACCGGTTCTGATAATCGGATGTCCAAATACCGGTTCCTCGCGGAACCGAAACTTTGTGGCCATCCCTACTAGAAACAGGGTAGCCCATACATATTATAGTTTCAACAACCGTCTTACGTGCACAAATATACACACGGTAATCAAAATAATGGAAACTCCTACAGTTTGCACGGAAGTACAGGAAACACGAGTAGATTTTACAGTGACAAGGACTATCGAGCGTTAACCATTATCACTATTGATCTTAAACATAATGCGACAAAAGTGACTAGAACTCGACCACAACCCGTAACAGTCTACTGTGACGATCAGATTTTAACTTGAACTGTATAGCCTACAAATAGCCGCAGCCGTGTTGTGATTTCCAACTGCTGATCACCACTAAAAACGTTGTGGCGTGACAATAATGTGGAGAGCAAGCAACGCATACCAGCAATGATTAGAAACGCATAATACAGTCGGATGAATCCTCCGTCATTTTATCACAACTAATGGACCGTACTTCTATATACCGAGTCCTTCAACAAAATTATAATTAGAATTGTCTTTTAATTCCCGTGAAGCACGACGCGGTTTTATAAAGCTGTGAGCGACAATTCCCTGCTGTTCTGCGGGTTCTGTGCTTAAGCTCACAGAATATACAATATATACAGTATATATATATATATATATATATATATATATATATATATATATATATATATATATATATATATATATATATATATATATATATATATATAAACTACATGAGCTGACAAATTATTGAGCACTTCCTCTAGGGCTACAATGACTAAATTTGGCATGATTGTAGCTTTCCAGAACTGATCCACAGGAAAATTGCCAAAAGTGAATATTTTTAATTTTTGAGAGAGTCTAAAGAGGGGATGAAAAATTTCGCCGTTATTTAAATGGGCCTTTTTTGGACCTATAATCTCGTGTTTTAGGTAGTTAGAATTGGAATAAAAACTTGAAATTCGGTATGCTTGTACGTTTTCGTTAGCGTTACCTACGTGAATCATCAGAATTAAAAATTTCTGACCGTAGAGTGGTTTAATGGTGAAACGAAAAATCTTTCCCATGTTATTTATATGGGACGTCTTCTATACCCCAAAATGTTTAGGCACTTCCGGCAGGATGAGAACGATGAAATTTGGCATGACTGTAGCCTCCCAAGACTAACCGACAGGAAAATTAACAAAAGTGAACATTTTTAATTTTTAGGGGTCTAGAGGGGGGATGAAGAAATTCCCATGCTATTTAAATGGACGTTTTCTTGGGATACAAAATCTTCTCTTTTAGATAATTAAAATAAGAAAAAAGAAACGATGGAATTATGGGTTCAAGAGGCACGAGGCCGTAGGCCGAGAAAAGACCATGTGTGGAGGCGGAGCCATGTGTGGAGGCGGAGCGGGCAGATTCAGGAAATATGAAGAGCAAGTTCACGAAATTCACTGTAGATGCAAAAGGCGATAGATAAGAAATGCGAGGCCATAGGCCGAGCAGACTAGGGTGTCTGAGGGCGGAGCCCCCAGCTAGCCAAATGCTAGTATAAACATATATGTATATAACTCTAAACTTTGGAAACAATTCAATGTTTTTTCTTTAAAACCCAGTGTTAAAAGGAATGGCTTAGAAATGAGACATGACTTATTTGTGACTTACGTATCAAATGATGACTTAAAAATCTAAAACATCTCTCTGAAACTATGGAAACAGGGAACATCCATTGAATATTTTAAGCCCCAATATGTCTTCATGATTTGTTTGAATTTTGAATTTTTATGGAAGGTAACGTTTCATTGTTTAGTTATGTTTCACTGTGTAATTAATGATTGCTTTCAGATACACAGGCTATAACACATTGAAGTTTAACATTGAATATGCGCCACATGATGATCTTTCAATGACGGATTTAGAAGGTTAAAACTTGGAGGCAGCTAGAACCCAGACTGTGATACTTATATCACCCACTATTAACTCTCAAAAACATAAATAATATATTTAAAAACCCGTTATCCACACAGCGGTATAGTGTACACATATACGGCCTCCATATGTTTACTACGGAAATCTGTACATAGAATACGTTATCCATATGCTACATATGTATTGCCTCTTTCCCGCTTAGATGTTACATCGTGCCGCTGCAGGATGTCTGACATCTAACAGTCTTCCGCTTATTATATACGAACACGTATGTTACATATGTCAGTTATATGCTATATACGTTCATTAGTATGTGAGTTACTGACCGCTTATATACATATCTTTGTTTCACACGGAAATTATGTATAGAAGGAATACGTATATGGAAAGTATTATAAACCAAACGTTTTCAGTTATATAGTTGCTTCAGATGTTACCTATAGAAAATAGCTGCACGTTAAGCCCAAAGCTACAGGATTTACGCATGTAACCTACGTTTTTCCGTACGCCACAAACGTTTTATTCTGTGTAGCTTAAATTAATTTTGTAATTTAAAAACTGGGGGCTAAGTCCCCCAGCCCCAGCTTAGATACGCCACTGTCTTCCTTCGAATATTGGGCTTGTGTCTTTCTCACCAAAGTCAGGATCATTAACAAATTAGCAGCAAGGGTACCCGTATATGCCATTGATGTTAATCAGTTTCTTTGTATGTATGAAAAACTTAAAATTAGTAAGTACTTCTAAATAGGACAGAAGTTTGTTCTGTACTAATAAGGCTGTGTACCAACTTTCAGATAGAATGTTTCTTAGGGGTAAAGGGTATGCAAAATATAAGAACTTGGAAGTTCGAAGAACTAGTTGGGCCACTGCATTCTGTCGTCTGGAAATAAGTAAAAAGAGAATATTGCAAGAAAGAAGCAAGGGAGAAAAATCTGGGAACAATTTCCATCCGCTGTTCTCTTCATGTTGCAGCTGTCATGTGAAGCTCACTTCTGGTGGAGAAAGAAAGATTGTGTGTACCCGCTGACACCTAACATTAGTTATGGCCTCTTCTCTCGCGCTTTGAATACGTCATTTGTTTTTACGTTAAACAGGAAATGTCAGGTACAAAGAAAATATGCTCAAAGGAACAAATTTATTTTACAAAAAAAAGTTGCCTTTAGAAGAAGCCAAGTTTTCTTTGATACATGATAAATATATCAGAGTCTTTGAAAATACGCAACACATTTCTCGTCTCTAGAACGTTTTTATTGTTACGATTTAGGTCACGGTTAAACAGCGTAAAACAAACAACACAATGCTGTTGTCTTACACAGTGATGCATTTATGAAGTTTTATAGTTGTTGAAAAAAATGCTAACGGAATATTCTCGTAACAAAAAAAAAAAAAAATCGATTAGTCATCTAACATTTATAAGACATGCCTGCTCATTATTACATAAATTTTAGAAGAATGATTAGGAAAGAAATCTACTATCCCAATCAACGTGCACATGTGTGACTAATATGCTGAATTTTATGGCATTTCTTTTTACCAAATTTTCTTTATATTGAAATGTTTCGGTAGAGTCAATAAATAGCCTCGGATACGCCCTTCACCAATTTATTATAAAAATTAGTTTCTATAATCAATTTACAAAGTTTCTTTGTAATACAAATAAAAGTGTTTCCAAGTTTGGTTGTATCCTTAGCACATACCAGTGGCTTCGGATTATTTAAGATTCAGTTAAGCTGCACGGGAACCCCTTTGCTCAGGCAGACTTTGGGTTTGTTTGTTAAAGGAGTCTTCTCTGTCCGTAACGACCTCGCGAGATGGTTTATAAGGAACCTCCATTGCTCATGGAGCCTCGGGAGGTAGGTTGTAATTAGGACATCTCCTTTAACCAGGGCGATCTCCAGAGATAAGGTTTGATTAGGAACACCTTCGTGCAAAACTACCTTAGGAGAAGGTATTGTAGGTTAATTGATCAGTCAAACACTGATACCTTGGTCCTCTTGCGGTCCACTTTTATGGGTGTCCTCTAGGAGGTTCGCCAATCTTCGGTTTTCTCCGGACCGGCTTCGTGTCTTCCTGTTTCCTCCTTCTATCGTCTGCTTGGAACTGTGTTGTTAAATAATAGCACGTTCTTACAGTTGTGACGTGTGTTTGTAGAAGTAACATACAGTACAAAGTGGGAATCTTTGTAATAATACTTAGGTTGTTTGTCCATGTGGTGAGTCCATGCGAGAGATAAAACAATACCTTAAAAACTATTTGTTGGATCGCCATCAATTTTGATCAGAATATAGAGGCTCAACATTAATTGAGGTAATTATCCAGCGGAAGTGGTAAAAAAACGTAATTTCCGGTTTTAATATTGACCATTATAGATAAACGAAAGTAATATATAACGCGAAGCGGTTTCGTGGAGCCAATTAAGCGCCCGAACAATTTATTGCAAGTCTAACATTAGCTCTTTACTGAAACAGGAAGTGATAAATATCCACTACAACTTTCAATTGCAACATTGATCTACATAGAGCAAAAAATAATTAGTGTAAAGCGTTTCTCTGTGGGAGGGGAGAGATCGATTTAGTATTCAAAGAAAATATTATATCTTCTCTCTTAACGCTTGTCCACTTCCAGTCCACAGTCCAGAAGACTACCATGCTGTTGAAGTAGTTTCGTTTGGGACATCATCGACCTCCCTTTCTACAACCGGGACCTCGCTGCAAGTGATTTTCACCAGTTCCCGCACTTGAAGGAGCACTTACGGGCTCGTCATTTCGTTTCTAACATTTTGTGACAACGTGGCTGAGCACGCAAGGACAGGGTTTTTACCACGAGAGAATCTTCAAATTCATCCCTCGATGCGACAACTGCTTCAACCAATATGGAGACTGTCGAAAAATAACCTAATATATATTCACTATCTGTTGGCTGTATTGATTGTAGGAAATAATATATACACATTTCACTGCAGGCTTTGTAACCTTACTTTCTGGTCAGCTCTCATATCATGTCAACTACTGTTTGATGTTTGAATCTATCGAGTACCAAATGTATTGGAAAAATGGTGTTTCGTCATACAAATGTCAAAATTGTATGAAGTGAAATGAAATCTTTGAATTTTTCGTCCCACGGTAATGCCAGTTAGGCTAAAGGAGACGGCAATGATGAGTAATGAATGAAATGGTGGAATGAAGAAAGTACGGGGGAACCCCGAGAAAATCCACGCACACGGTGTTTGCCCACCACAAAGTTTACTTGGCTGGGGTCGAACCCAAGAACCTATACACCAGAGGTGAACGCTCTACCACTGAGCCACCGCGGCCCTCAAATGTTAAAATTGCATAATAAAATAAAACGATAACACAGTAGTTAATTCTACATTGCAGAAGCACTGATCCTACAGTGTAAGAAGAAGTAAGTTCCCTAAGTGCTGATCAAGTAAACAATTTTCGTAGCAGGCGCTCACCCAGAAATTTCTGTTGAGAGGGTTCTGAAGTCCTTTTTTGGTGGAGAGGGTCGAATACGTCTATATAGTATTGTACCTGTGTTATCCTTCACCGGAAAAGACGATAAGGAATTGTTAATTACTGCTACCATCACTCTCAGTAAAAATGATAGAACAAGATCATTTTTATAAGAAAAGAAAGAAGACAGATAAGGTAAGAAACAAATCTTTAGGCTACGTCAATCATTATTCTGATAAACAAATCTAGTTGTGTTAAGAAAGTGTACAAACGTTTGTCGAGTTACGATTTTTTTTGGGGGGGGGGAGTCTCCGAACCCAGTGGATTCCTGCGTGGGTACTCCCCTGCAGACCTGTATCCACGGGAGACGCCGGGACCCCTCTAAATTTTACTACCTCCTATAATTTACACGGTAAGCTTGCAAATGAATGGTGATGAACTATAATATGGTTGGATCAGGCACCCGTTAACTTATACTGAGCTGGCGTACACTGAGCTTATAAATTTTTGGTCTGGCTACGGGCCTGCTACCCTGTCGGGCAGTGGTTAAAATGAAGAAGTTTCGAACCATGACAAAATAAATTTTTTGAAGTAATAATTGTGCCCATAACAACTCAAATTGAGTTCAATGCTGCAGTGTAGTAAATGAGAAGTTAAAACATGTGATATCTATGTTGCAGGAAATAAGTGAAAAGTAGGAGACGATGAAAGTTAATTTGAGTAAAGCAGAAAATTACCAAATTAAATGAATTTATAAGTAGAGTAATTGTTAATTATATTATATCGGGTGTTCTAAAAATAGCATCCACAGACTACAGAATGCTACTCTACAAGTCAAAAAAGCGAAAAACAGCCTATATATGATTGTATATCTTCCTCGTCTAGAGACGCACATTGCGCTATGTCGCAACGCTGTAGATAAATAAAATAATCGCAGAGAAAACATAACAATCTATCATAAAAGTTACATCTATTCTTTCGAGATGGCGTTAAAGTCTATATACGTTGGCAGTAGCACCACTAATTAACATAATTTATGGAATTTGAGACCCGGGTTCGATTCCCGGCGGGAGCTCATGTGGTTCGGATTCCATGTTAATCAGTAGGTCCACGTCTCATGTAGCCTCGCTGCTGAAAGGGACGCTAAACTAAAATCAACTCAACTCAATCTATGGAATTCCTTGATGGATTCGTAGAGCAAGAGTAATGGTTCCAATTTAATCTGCACATAATGAAAATTTGATACCCTAGCGGCTGAAGGAAGCCCTGGAGGATATGCCATTTTATACAGTGCTACGTAGAGTATATTTGAGGTGGTGGTGGTGTTCCGTTAGGCCCATTGTTACAGGAAAAGCTTAATGCAGAGTAAGGGAGGAAAAGGCAGAGGACGAGGAGAGAGGGAGTAATACCGCTTTAAAATTGAATGAATTGTAGGATTTTCGCTTCATTTTGCCCTGAATAATAACGCTTTGTTTGTGGGCGTCACTTGTAGAACACCCGATATACCGTATACAAAATCCTACTGCAAGTACATGTATTATGTATTTTATTAATTTGAGTTCTTAAGACTCTTCCATACAAATATTGGTACATGACTCGTAAACAACTGGATCAAAGTTTCTGAATACTAAACTAACAGTATAACAATAATTAAAAAAAATGAGCCAGAACTAGAAAATGAAGAAACCAAGAAAACTCCCTAACAACAAACTGTCATTATAAAGGGATTAAAATATTACGTCACTCAATTTCTGAGAATTTCTGGAATTGATTTTATTTCGTTGATGCATATCTTTTTCGCCACAGAGAAACTTTCCTGTCAAAGACAGCTTTAGTACCTGTCTCAAGACAGGGGCATCGCATGGGAAGATTCATATTTGCATGGACGCATTTACTTTCCACAAACCCTATTAGACATCAAACATCTATATTCCTCCCTTGGATTTATACATAATACCCATCCGTTCAGCTTATTAACATTATCAGGCTAGTGTTAACATTAGAAGTATCTCACCGAACGAAACACATAGTAAAGTGATCGTTGTAAGCAGGATAATAGTAGTAATTTCTAAAAGTCAGTGGTTGTCGGTTGAGGGGAGAAATTATTGATATGAAGAGGCTTCAGATACACTGC
Organism: Thermobia domestica; assembly: GCF_964235325.1. Classification (NCBI taxonomy): domain Eukaryota; kingdom Metazoa; phylum Arthropoda; class Insecta; order Zygentoma; family Lepismatidae; genus Thermobia; species Thermobia domestica. Next base: position 263,033,062 of record NC_137462.1, on the reverse strand, counting down.
TCTTACAGAATTATTTTCCCATACTCTAAAAAATCATTTGTGATGAATAGTAGTCGGTTTAAAGATTGACTTCAGAGAGATTTATGTTATATGCTATTATACTGTATGTTATCCATCAACGATCAACTACTACATTGTTCGCCAACGTCTTTGATATATCAGTGTAATCAGATCAATATATTAAAATAATGAAGATAGCGGATAATCTTTGAGTTTTGTGCTAAACATAATTATTTAAAAAAATTGTAAGGTTCCATACCCTCACGTGTAAATAATCTCCATAAATCCAGACTTCATTCACAACCACGTGCTATTGTGTACAAATATTGTCACAACAGACGATGGAAGGAGAACACTATGACAACCTCCTCGCGTCGTGCCTATAATTTTCGGGGACTAATGCGTTGTGACGCGGAGAAGTTGCTTCTACCCATTATCTGAAATGGGCAGGTTTCAATAACTATTACACTAGCGAGAGGATAATTTAGTAAATCAAAAACACTCCATTTCATCTGTAAATGTCATGTATTATAACCAATTCGAAAGTGTAATGTGTCATGTGTAGTTGTTACGGATATGACTTAATGAATTCAGACCACAGTACTCGGGTGTCTGGAAATTTGATCACAGCCTACACTATAGTTGAGGTACACATACCTTCGGATGTTCTGACTGGTCCCTGGAGCGACGAATGTTCCAATCCTGGATGACTCTCTGGACTACGTTCAGCAGTACGTTGGACAGTTGCAGGTCTTAGTTTCGGTGATGACCATGGAAGGTATCTAGTTCTCACGTCGACCGAAAATATAAACTACTAGAGCTTATACGGACAATTCGGCGTTATAACGAATAACCGACTAGAAGCCAACCATCATAAGATGTCAAATCTTAATTCTTCAAGTTCTCATCTCAAACTCTAATGTAGAACTTTGACTTCGATCCAATGTAGATTCAGTTTTTATTTTCCTTTTCCAGACAATGGAATTCGTCGTTTCATGGCTCGATGTTGGTTACCTCAACTATTGGTCAAACTTTCGTTTGCAGACCTTGTCACATCGTGACCGAATTCCCAGACAGTCAATCTTTGTGAATCTGAATATTATGCCATATCCAAATTGTGTTTGTGTTAACAAAGTAGTTTTCATTACATCTTTCTGAAATTCAGGCTTACATCAATTCTTCTTAATTTCTATTTACATCATACTACGAGCTAGCGTCTCGACAGTATTTCATGAACATCAAGACACAACCATGCGTAACTCGATTACATAAAGAATAACAATAATACGTGCTATTCCAACATATCACAATTTCACATCTTTCTTTATAATTTCTTAACTCAAAACTTGACTTTATTTAAATTACAATTATGCCATTCACCAATATATAACTTATAATAATTTGATATTATTTTCCATGTATGTACAACTAGGAAATCACGACGTTGGTTCGGAAGGAAACAGAAGATGGACGATCCTCTCCTCCCAAGCCGCCTCTTCAGAGAACACTCATAAAAGAGGACCAGAAGTGAACGCAAGTGTCAGTCTACAGCTGATCCATTTCCCTATCAAAAACCCCTCTCCGGGAGCCGCAATTGGCTAAGGAGATTCCCTCTATAAATTATCTCTGGAGGCTCCAGTGAGTGAAAGAGATATTCTAATAACCATCTTCCTCCCGAGGCTGCAATGAGCGAAGGGGTTCCTATTTAACCTAAGACAAATTGAGTCCATATAATTCCGAAGCAACTAAAGTGTGCTGAGGATTTACTGGACTTTGAAAGACATCTTGTATATTACAAAAAAACTTTGTAAATTCATTACAGAGATCTCTTTCTATAAATAAAGGGCTTAAACGTATGACTATTTTATCAGAGTCTACCATAAACTTTAGACTATGGATAATTTATATCCGCATTTGGTAAAATAGCTAGTTTCAAGGGTAACATCCTTACAGAGCTACAATAAAAAAAGGTTTATTTTCAAAACATAGCACAGAATGCATACATAGCGTATTTATACAATATTTTATAGTAAGCATAACAACAAATTGAGCTTCTGAAAGTTTGGTAGGTCGTTAGTTGAGACTTTCTTGCTCATGTAATGAAGTCGAATTCTACTGTAAAGATGCCAATCTTTCAGTGCATATTACTTCTTTGGGCACACGCTATAACTGTAAAACATCTGCTATTGTTTATAAACAGTAATACAAGCAGACGATACATGGAAAAAGCAGGAAGACACGAAGCCGAAACGGTGGTATCCGAAGGTGGACGAATCGCCCAGAAGTCATCCATAAAAGAGAACCAGGAGAAGACCAAACTATCTGTTTACAACTAATCTCATAACCTACAACACCTGCTCCTGAGGTCACATTGGGCAAGGGAGTTCAAACCTTACCTAATCTCTGATAGCTGCATTGGGCGAAGGAGATTCCTCCTTTCAACCCACCTTTGGGGACCGCATTGGGCGAAGGGGGTTCTTTTCAAAACATCTCCCATAGTTGCTACGGAAAGAGGAGACTCCTTTAATAACATCCCCAGAAGCTGATTTGAACGTACCTAACTTGAAACTTCATTGTCCGAAGCCACTTTGTAAAGATACAAACTAAATGTTTCCCATGTAAGTCCTTAGCACAGGTAAAGAAACTTTGTAAATGGTCTTATATATGATTAGTTTCATAATAAAATTGGTGAAGGGCAAATCCGAACTATTATTGACTCTACCAAATATTCTCTGCATAAATAATAAACAGACAACTTTTGGTGGTATTGCCAAATCTAGTAATACTGTTTCTTGAATCTTGGCAAAAAGAAAGAAAAAAAATAAGTGTAATGCGGTCATATCATTAAAATCAGTGATTTAAAAGAGACTGTTCACACTTTTCGTCTCTCTACTCAACAGATTAATAATTTCCGATTTCGGTGCTATGTAACGTCATCCTTTCTTCCTTGTATTAAAACCGAAAAATCATACACAGTAGCAGGCCAAGCAACGTGACGTCATAATATGCTTCTCTCATACCCAAGCGCTGGTGATAGTTAAACAAGAACGAAGACATGTTTGCAGAAATATACATCATTCATGGATTCGTTGTGTCGTGGATATCAGTACGTCCACCAACTCATGTAATTGGCTCTTCATACTTCCAATTTTTCTCCTCTAAGCAAAAATCATGTCACATTGCGAAGTTGAAAATGGCTCCACTAAATAATGCCAACCTATTATTCTGACAAGGGCATCCTAAAAGAATAACTGAGTTATACTAAAGAAATAAGTTTTATCTCTATCAGCACTGGATTATACATAGCCAAGATTCTTATAGATATATCCAACGAGGAAGACTCTTCAAATAATAGACTTCCAAGAACTGGAGGACCACTTCTCATACAGGCATTCGTTCTTCTGTCAAGGGTCATATTTATTTCACTTCTTCGGAGTGAAACCATAAACTAAACCACATATGCGAAAGCCGAAGCTTTCAAATACAAACATTGATTTCATCCTGCACATCATGGTATAATGGTAATATATACGTATATAACATATCATGTTAGTCTCTATCCACACACAGTTCAACTACATTCACAGTTTTTATATAAACTATTTTACCGTAATAGTTAATTATATCTATTCTCTAAAATACCATTTAATTTGCATTAGATTGCAACGTTTTGAAGAAGCTCTCCTCGCTGCAGTAGCATCTAGCACGCACGTCTTTGTGCACGTGATTTTAGATTCAATTTCCGGTTGAAGTGGATTAAACGCATCATGGCAGTTTGGATTATATCTTTAACTGTAGATTCATGTCTCATATAACCTCAGTGCTGAAAAGATGTGCTAAACTTCAACAAATAAATAAACAAACAATGCTGAGAATTCTCTGTAGACCCCAACCAATTAACGAAACAAAGAAGAGCACTGCTGTATCTTACAAAACACTTATGCAACTTGGAAAAACGCTATGCCATTTACAACTTCTTTTGTCTATATAACGTGTGTGTTCTAATTCTTCAATACAACAAAACAAAGCAATTACACTTAACACATAGTAACAAAGAATTATATACAGTGAAGTCAACCTAGAATTATAAAATCCCATCTCTATAGTCAGACGTCCCATTGTATTTTTGAATTTCCGACGTTATATTTATTACAAGATAATAATAATAATTATAATGTGAAATGAAACTATTTGATCTTTCACAAATATAAAATAGCTTGTGAAGACTATTCCTTAATCAGAAACGATATTTGTCAGAAATGTAGTGTGTCCATCACACCTTTGTGTTATAATCTCATGTTAAGCCTAACAATACCAGAAGAACTTCATTTTCCACACAGTTTGTGTTGAAACGTTTGGACGCTATCTGCTTCTCGTTTGATATTTTACATCCTTTCCTTTGTTTCTCGTTTGATATTATTCTTCCATTCATTCATTCGTTTGTTATTTTATTTTACCAGAGCCATAATTTTCGTTCCTTGGCGATTTATTTTTGACTATCACAGACTCTACAAGCCATTTTTTCAGTAGCATGAATTTTCGAGATAAAGCCCCAGTAAAAGATCGAAAATTTATACCAATTTCACGCTCTTTGATCTATCACTATTTATAGTTTTTTTTCCCTATAGAACTTTATTGTCGTGGATTTTACATATACAAAAATTTTCATATATGTTGCCAATTAGAACGAAAATCCTCTATCTCTTTCGAAAGAAATTAATGTAAAAAAAATCTTACAAAATGGGATTTTTCCCTACGGGTTGGCATCACGATTGATATTTGTCTCACTTCTGCCTGGTGACGTGTAAACTAATAGTGAAAGAACAGCAACAAATACGTAGCGTATTAAAACTCCTTTATACGTTAAAGATATGCTGGTGATCACAAAGTATCTCAATGTCTATGTAAGACATTTTGTTGAAAGAGAAGATGATTTTAACGTATACTAAAATGTTTGGTGTACAAAAATGTTGAATTAGTAGTATTTGAAGTTAAATTAAGCTCGCCAAATGCTTTAAATATACATATTACATTATTTCGTTTCCCTATATGAAACACTGAGCATCTTGAACATTGTTCTAACAAAGGAAATTATAGCAGTATTCCAAAATAACACGCTCAAAACACCTGTTACGTTAAAGTAAATTACATATTATATGAAATAAGCACATTTGAAAATTGTATTTAATTTTCAACGGTTGTATCTACTAATTTACATGGTATTGGCAAATAGGTTACTGAGTACAAATGTTTGTTATTGATTGCCTCGAAGTATGTTGATTTCTCATTTAGCTATTGTTTTGACTTATGCCTGCAATTTAATAGAATAATTTTAGCTTCCAGCATCACTGCAATGGAAATGTTAATAAGTTGGGATAAATTATGTTTTAGGGTACACACACAAGATCATTGCGCGTGACGTGTTTTTAATGTACACATCTCCTTGACTTTAAGAGCCTACTTTAAAGATTAAAATCAATAAGTGGCCAATCGTTGTAGATTAGGTTATGGAAAGGTGAGTTAGAAACTAAACAAATGATAGTTTTGGATACTGATATGAAGGATATTTCACTTCTGATTATTCGTTTCGAATATTCATCAAAAAAGGTCTTTAAAATTTTGTAACAGTTGTCAACACCTAGTGAATTTGCTGTGAGGTCAACGTACAGAGGCTATTCGAGATCATGTGTGATAGGCTTAAACTGTTACACTTGACGAACGATTGTGAATTGAGATGATTATGTATTATCTCGTGTAGATCAGTGATCGCCAAACTGTCGATCGCGAGATACTAGTGGCTCGCGAGAATATTTTCGGTAGATTGCGGTAATGCTCTTTGATTCTTCCATTGAGCTTACTTTATTAATGTAAGATTTAAAAAAAAGTCGGTAGTTCTTTTGGTTGGCACCTAGCAGTAGAGTTTAAAACGGTATGGTAGCTCAGAAATTTATAAATTTGGCGACCACTGGTGCAGATATTTCCAATGGATAATGTGTTCATGTTTACGCAAATACAGCTTCAGTAAAGTTATTTAAATGATGATTTTTAATTTCGTATTCATATAAAGTCAAAATACAAAAATTATGTCTGCGAATTCTTTTTATGTACTAAGGTTACGGTTGTCTAAATGTATTGCGTTAACGATAAACAATGATATGTTTAAATCCTAGATTTAAACAAAACAAAATACTCAATGGTTTTCTGTTTCCTACTTTCAACAGCAGAGAAAATAGATTGCAGAAAAGCAATCATGTATACAGGATGACTAGTAATTCGATGCATTCCTTGCAAGGGATATTCTACAAGTCACAAGTCACAAGTCACAAATCAATAATTGCTGAGTAATTTGCACACGTGTGATTTTCTTGAAATTTGCCGATTAACAAAGTTTTTACCTGACCCACTTCCACATATCCTAGGGCGATGTATGTGTAGACCCTATGTGTATGAGTAATCCTGCATACCTATGTAGGCCATGTGGTAGTGCACAGCTCGAAATGCTGTATCGTTCTTGTGCTATAGGTCCGAACGTGGTATAAGGTGTAGAGATCCAAAATCCATTACTGCACCTCAGAAGGCAACGTGGCAATATCGCAGAAGTACTTGCATCTAGGAAATGACTGCATGGTTGGGAAAAGGTAGAATAAAGATGGTGTGCGGTCAAGAGAAAACGAAAACTATGACGAATTTCATACCCAGAGCTGTGCATCTGTCTGGCCAACATTCGAGCAGTGAACGGGGGCATTGTTTCCCAGGAAGCGGACGCTTTCTGTTAGAATACCGCGCTCTGGGATTTCACAGAATTCCGCAAAGCACGCAACAGTGAGGCATAATATATCCTGGTAATTGTGGTATCCTTTTCCTGGAAAGCAAGTAGTAATACCCAATGCTGATCCCAAATAACCCTGATCATCACTTTGGTCGCTCAGAGTTGAACGTGTACTTCATTTGGTGGTAGTACATCGGGGCACTGTCATTGATTTCAATAGGTTTTCCCTGGTTTTCTTCATTCCCGCCAAGCGAAGGGCTTGATAGTACCTACTAGAAGGCAAGGGCAATTCCTTCTCAAATCTTAGATCCACCTAAAAGACCAATGCGACCCCGTAGTTGAAAATTCGAACCCTTCCTTGAACCATTCCCTTGCATAAATACATAAAGAAGGGAAGAAAGAAATAGCAATCGAATAAATCGACGTACCATCAACAAAGAAAGTCTATGTTCAACCAAAGTGATAATCACGCTTATTTGGGATCAGCATAGGGTATTACTACTTACTTTCCAGGCAAAAGATACCACAATTGACATGATATACTATGCCTCACTGCTGCGTACCTTGCGGAATTCTGTGAAATCCCAGAGTGTGGCATAGTGACAAAAGGTGTCCGCCCCATAGAAAACAACGCACTCGTTCACTGCTCGAATGTTGACCAGACAAATGCACGACCCTTGGTATGAAAATAGTCATGGTTCGAGTTTTCTCCTGACCGCACACCATCTTCATTCTACTTCTTCCCAATCATGCAGTCACTTACTAGAAGCAAGTACTTCTGCGATGTTGCCATGCTGCTTTCTGAGGTAAAGAAACAGATTTTGGGACCACTACACCTTACGTCACGTTCGGATATATAACACAGTAACGATGCAGAGTTACGAGCTGTACATTAACACATACGTACATAGGTATGCAGGATTACACGCATAAAATTTCATTTCTCTACGATATGTGGAAGCGGGTCAAAGTAAAGCTTCCTTGAGCACCTCTCGTTAGTCAGAAAATTTCAAAGAAATCACACACGTGCAAACTAGTCAGAAACTATTGATTTCCGACCTCCGGTTCATATAGATGAAAATGTTCCAAAGGACTTGTAGAATATCCCCTTGCAAGGAATGCATTGAATTACCAGACACCCTGTATACTCAATCTTTTTTTTTTTAATATCAGATCGAATACAATTCTATCAAGCAAAAGGTAAAGATATTATTACTTAGGACTGGTCTTTCCTCAAGACACAATCAACTGTATTTGTCTATAGTGGCATATACAAATATTAAGAAAATATATGTTTCGGTCGAAATTAAGTTTTATTAAACTATATTTAATCAATTTGTCCAGTCTTAAAACTAGGCAGATTTCAACATCCGTCCTTAAAGCAAGAATTAAGTTTCACTCAACTATTTTTTCTAATGAATAATAAAACACTCTCAGATATTAGAAACGGGATAAGTAATTCAACATGGTATCTTTTAATAAAATCCTACATTCCTTCGAAACACAGAATTCAAGCAAGTAAACAATACCGGTAACTATGTTTTCCTTGTTGCAATGTGTAAACAAAAATGAAATGAAAATGAAATCTTTGAGTTTCACGTCCCACGCCGGTTAGGCTAAAGGAGACGGTGTTAATGAGGAATTAATGAAATGGTGGAATAAAGAAAGTGGGAGGAAACGGGAGAACACCGAGAGAACCCACGCACAAGGTGATTGTCCATCACAAAGCTCACTTAGCGCGAGCTGGGATCGAACATGCACCAGAGGTAAACGCTCTACCACTGAGTCACCGCGGCCCCTATATGTAAACAAAGTGCGTACATATACACTATATATACACACCTGGTATAAAAATCTATTTACTAAGATTTAAGTCCGTATCGTTTTGTCGTTTCCTCCAATTAAGCCACGTCTTTTGAAATAATTAATTAATTGGTCATTAAGTGGTATCTAAAACTGTTGAATGAGCTAGGAGAATAATATTGAACAATGAAGCAAGTGTACAGAATCCATAATGTGCAAACAAAAAAACATATTTTGTTTGTTACAAAAACGATAGAAATCAATGTAAGACCCACAATGTTTAGACAACTGTTATAAAAGAGAGATACCTTTTAAATGAGTATAAGATTTTATTTACAATCTAAACATGAATACCTTTCTCATCAATATGCTATTTCCACGTACCTTTATCTTTTTCGTGACTACAAGGAAAGTAGTCTCAGGTGTTGTTAATCCTCCTTGTCACGACACACTAAACTAGTTTCATTGTTTTCAAGCGCCTCTTTTAAAGAGATTTGTAACTTGAGAAACAGAAAGTAGGACATTTTCCTAAAAGCACTCATCTTGCCCTATTGACACAATACCTTGAAAATGAAGAAGAACTTGTTTCTAGTTTGTAGTCAAGGCATGAGAAACAAATCCAACGCATTTTTCCTCATTGTTTTGTTAGATTCCTCCAGACTCTCTCATTACGAGTATTCTAGAGATTAGAATTACTTGAATACAAAGGATCAACAGACACTTGAAGAGTTGTACGAGGATATTTTGTCAGCAGACAATGAACATGTTTTCGTGTCTTCTGGTAGTCGAAGAACGACCACTTCTGGCATTGTCTTTCACGTTTTCATCTCCGTCTCGAAAGCAACAACACAGCAGTAATGCAATTAACATGACTCACGAAAACTATTATAAGCATCATTAATTAGTTCAAAGGTTTTTCTCTATTCTGTTACCTGGCTTTAATACAAAATTTAATTGCCACTCATTGCTTCGTAACGCCGACGACAAGGCAAAAATAACATCACTTTTAAAGGAATTTCATACCTACTGAAAACTGAAAAAAAAAACTTATTGCTTAATCACGTGCTACGATAAGGTATACTGCTACTACTACTACTACTACTGGACCTTAAGTATACCTTACAATATATATTTAAAACAGCTCATATCAAAATTTAAGAGAAGCACCTTGTATTACATTATTGTATATGAACAGCATCGAAATATTGCTTTTATTAGATCAAAGAAATTGAGCAATATCAGGTCTGTGCTAGAGGTTTGCACGGGTTCTGGCCTACAAAGCATATTTCACTTCGAGGTCGGGCCGCCAATTCTTAAATATACAACCATATTTCTCGAGCCTTTTCGGGCTTAACTTTCTACCTAGTAAATATACTGTACAACGATACAACACCGTTCTTTCTGGACCTTCTTTCTGGATAATTTTAAAAGCACAACGGCAAAGGTAAACCGCTAAGTGCTGTAAACAAAATTACAATTTTCCGTTAATTATTAAATTTCTGTAATTCGGGCTTATTTCGGGCTCACTTGATTATCACACGAGCTTGGACCGGGCTCGGGCCTAAATGGTAAAACATATTTCGGACTCGGATCGGGCCTCACATTATAAATTCACGGGTCGAGCCGTGCCGGGGCTAAAAATTCCGGCCAGTGCATACCTCTAGTCTGTGCAGAGGAAAGACAAGTGACGAATCATACTCACCAGATGGTATTGGCACTGCAGTGTACACCCAACGTAGTGAGGATAAGTGGAAAACTACTTGAAAGAAGGTAGGAGTGAACTCAAGTCCCTAGAGGCAACGTTAATGGAGGTAGTATTCGATGTGCTGATCACACACTTCTCAAAAGGCATGATTGCTACAAGCCGGCTGATGAGCCCTGATTTCTGGAGTTTAGGTTAGTATATTATATTTAATGCTATTTAATGAAAGTATTACACCAAGAGGGAGTGATCAGAAATATTAATACTTACAGAATTTGTGTGGCAGGGAATGAGGTACTACCGAGTAAAATTTCTCTGGGATAACGCTTGTATGAGTTCAGCCAAGCCAGTAGTTTGTTTGTTGGAGCATTACTCCAAGACGATAGTTTTTGTAGCACTGTGATAGTGTAGTGTGAGCAAGTAAATAGGAATTCTGTAGACAATGTTATTATAGCTCGTCTAAGTGTAATATACAACAGACATTATTCGAAAATTGCTGCAAGTTTGGAATACAGTCTGCCAACTTCTTGTAACATGAAATTCGTGACCAACCATTCGACTAGTTTAGTGGTGTGTGCATCATTGAGTACTACTCATCGTCATAGCTTCTTTACATTGAGAGGGATATTACCAGTGAAAGTTACGTGAGAGTAGTCTTAGAGTCCATTATCTTACATTTCCTTTACACAGTTCCGGACAAACCCTCACACATGTATTGCGAAATACGCCAGACTTTTTTCGAAGAATGATGGATATTAGTGCTTCCATTGCACAGTCGTCCAACATGTAACCAATCGAACATACGAAGGATGTGGTTGGTCAGCATCTTATTCGTCTCATGTTTTCCAGTAAATACATTAACATATAGCAGGATTTATCAAAGTACGTATAGCTTTCACATCATAATCTTTATCAAGGTCAGAAGTGTTGCAAAGTTCTGATACTCATACAATATATCAATTGTATAAAATTCATTTCATTCGTGCGTCTGTTTAATGGTGCTGCTCTTTCCCTACAAGCAGAGGTGTAGTAATATATATAATGGACATACGGTACCTTGAAAGTGAAACTAAGGTTGTTAAGTACCTAGACTATATTAACCTATATTAGAGGTAGTATTCGTTGGGGAACTGATGTACAGAAGTAGTAAATGTTTTTGAAGAAATACTAAACTATTATTCACACACAGCAGCAATTAATTACTCACAGATGATAAAGAATGAAACGTCCCGCAGGATTTAGTGCTATAAAACTAACATTAAATGTTCAATACTTTCTAAGTTAGAAGATAGATCGGAATAGAGAATGTTTGCAAGTTTATCTTGATGTTCTTGAAATCATATCTGAGCACGTATGATTAAGTATACTAATTTCTTGTTATCGCGGAAGTCTGTGTCATTGTTAGTAAACAAGATACCCTATGTACCGTGGGATACATCTAATCACTTGAAGTGTTCATATTATCACTGCAAACAATTCGTTCCTTCGATAGTGACAATAGGATCAATGGGATACAGACAATTGTGGATTTGCGACCTATCCGACTTTAAGACCTGTTGTACAGGTTATGTTAGATTGATTAGTTATTAACAACGATCTGTAATATATTACTACTACTACTACTACTACTACTACTACTACTACTACTAATAATAATAATAATAATAATAATAATAATAATAATAATAATGGTAAATATAAACTAATATACAAAAAATACTCTTACTGAGAATAAAGCAATTTTTGAAACACCTTTGTTTTAGTATTGTAAACAGTGATTACTGATGCAGTGTAATACAACCTAAATCGTCGGGTCACGATTGATCAAAATGATATTTTATACTGTAGCATACAGTAGTCTATGACTAGAACAACTTGAAAGCACTTTCACTTAAAACATTACGTCATCCATACTTGACTCTTTCAACTAGATTTTGGTGGTTGCTATGTGTTCCTCACTTTCCAAACTGAATCGTCTCTTCTCACTGAAAACAACACTATCCACTGTTTCGATATTGACTCACTGCGAACTATACATCACTCTTGATATGTCTGGTGCTGCTGTTATGTAAGAGGAATGCATCTGTTGGGTCGGTGTGCACACAATGTGAATTCATGTAACTGCCAGTATACTGTTTGATGTGATACGTGGATCTCAAAGGTTGCTGCAAGATCTCGAGTTCGTAACTGTTGGGTTTGTTAATCTTCGATAACGATCCTCTTGCGTTCTTTTTGCAGTCAACGATCTCAACGATGTCTTTCAATGATTTCACCAGCCAGGAAAAATACCACAGGCGTGACAAGACTCTGCAAGAGACATTTAAGTCCCTCACTACATCCTGTTAACTTGCCTCATTCCTAATCTACTGATGGTTCATTACAGTACATCATCCACATGTGTTCTCTGGGCCATCATGTGTTTCTAGAACACGTTCACTATGACTGATATGTACTACACACTCCGGAAACCACAACTCACTGATTATGAGTTTCTCCTGCTATGGATATGCTTTGTGTAGTTACAATTATAGAGTCTGTACTGCCGAATGAGCTGATACCTACGTTATTTCAGTCAAGTATGTAGGCCTAATATGTAGTATTCACAGGGTTAACATGACATAAAGGTTACTTTTCGTAATTAACAATCCTGTAACTTCTAGACATGTGTACATGTTAACTGATGTATCAATAATAATTATAATAATAATATTATTATTAATAATAATAATAATAATAATAATAATAATAATAATCCACATGTTAAAATTGAATCTTGACTAGCATCAACAAAAATAATCAATTTCCATGATTAAATAAATGACCTTATAAGGAAGTATTAACCATACCAAGGTAAAACAATAATATACTCACAGCAACAGCAACGGTAGAAGACAATAGTTTATGTACTATTGAATAATTTGATTAAAACAAGCACACCTACCTGCAAAGAAAGAATAATAGCATAATTAGTCATGTTATCAAGGTAATATGAGAAATGACAAAATTAATTGAACAGAGATGCAATAATTTCACTTGTATAGTTACAGGATGAGTGTCATAACTCCCAAGATTTAAGTTACTGCATATAAAACAATAATATCCATTTGAGAGTTGTGACGACATGGATTCTCACGAATATGATAAAGAGGTATTGTGTGAGATTATATATACAGGGGTTGGACAAAAAATCTAAAACATTTGCAAAAATGTGAAAATCACACCTAGTATGGTGTGGGGTCTCCTTTTGCGTCCGAAACAGCTTGGATCCGACGCGACGTGGAATGGACGTATACAGTTCCTGAATCGTGGTCGCTCCTGTATCATAGGCCTGCGACGGTGTTCTCCATACGTAAACACTATCGATTGTTGCAAACAAGGTGAAGGTCGATTCATCGGACCACATTACGTGTTTCCACTGCTCATGAGTCCACGCCTTGTGGTCCTTGCACCACTGGATACGCCTCTTCGCATTTACTGCTGTGACCAGGGATTTGGCGATAGCGGCCCTGTCATGAATTTTCATTTTATGAAGTTCCTGTCGCTTTGTTTTCGACGAAACCGGGTTCTGTAGGCTGGAATAGAGTTCTGACGTAATTTTCATTACAGTGGTCTTCTTTTTAGCTGCTACAATCCGTTTTAATGCCCTCCGGTCTCTATCTGACAGGATTGTCTTTCGACCACCATTGTGCTTTGCAGACGTCGTTTGCCCATAAATTGTGTATGCCCTCGTGACATAGGGCACAGTGCCTTTCGATACCCCCACAATGTTCGCCACTGTTGCCACTGAAGCTCCAATCAGACGGGCGCCAACGATCATGCCTCTTTGGAAGTCTGTCAGGTCGCCCATTTTACCGCACCACTTTCACACCACGACACTCACAAGTGAACTGGTTACTGCTGACGGAAGAGGAAGGTCCAAATGACACGTTGAAAGCAAAAAACGATCGGCAACCGCAACACGTGTTGTACACCGGAGGGACAAACTTACGTGTCCTGTATGAAGTGTTTTTAGATTTTTTGTCTACCCCTGTATATATAAAGTAACTATTATTATGGTTTATTAGAAAGTAGAAGACGCCATCTTTTATTTTTATGGGGACATACGATCTTGTTCTCTCTTTGCTCTTTCCATCTTACCTTTCCGGTCTCAATCTGGGTGTGTTACAAATTGAGAAAATATATGGAAAGATCTGGCACCAGCTGGTAGTGTAAAATGACGAGTCCCTCGTGATCTAAAGTCAGGATTATGATTGGTTGGTTTCGGACCCGGAATGGAAGCCACTGATGAACTGACGTCAATCGTCAGTTGGTTTGTGTTTAAGGTACGTAGAATTTATTTTTCTGCCCTTTGTTAAATTAAATTATGATTTTGTTGTGTAAAATGGTTCGAAATTTTGTCATAGAATATTTGTGAGTATACTTAATGTAACTGGAAAATGATTATGCAAGGATTGACATATTTAGATACGAGCAAGTGTAAAAATTTTGCTATTGAAAATTTGCCTGCTTAAAGACGAAAAGATTAGAGTTTGCTGTAAGCCATTTTGGAATGGCGCTTTTGTTAAAAATGTATTCTAGGCTGTTCCACTGGGAACTGTAGAAACTGTCTTTCACTTGTTATCCAATTGTTATTTTTTTATATATATTTTTCTCTTGATTTATAATAAATTGTTTGTTCTTGTTATTTGGAATACTAGGTTTGTCATTGCTAAGTAACATCCTTGAGCAACTGAAGTAATTTTTGGATTAAGTTTAGTATATTAAAAAGTGAGTGTGAGTCATTTACATGGATGCGCTACTCGGTCTTTCAATACAGTACCGGCGAATACTCTCCCCACTTTTTTAAGGATTAGTTCCCCGGAGGTCAGATCTGTGTTTTGAAAGTTAGACCTGTACTTTGTTTATTCTTTCAAGTACGGATTTTGTCCCGTGGTGGTCATCCCGTGGTGTCAGGGTTCACCTGAACACCTGAGGAAGGCAAGAGACTTGTACGATGGATTTCATAATGTAACTGGAAATTTTGGAACATGAAACTTCAAATAAACGAAATTTTGCGTTAGTGTGATTAAATTATCACATTTTACGACTAATGGAAAGCAAGTCGGTAACGCAACAACTATATTTACCAAAGCTGCGTGAATGGCCTCACAAACTTCGTACAAATCATTCGTTCTGCATATTATATTATATAATTCATATTCAGGAACTATGTTGTTGTGGCTATTCAGTCAGAATGCAGAGTGTTGTTGAGCAGTGTCGTGTGAGAATGAATCACAGAGATCACACACTAGCCAATGATTATCCTTAAAAGCTGAAAATTGTTACATTTACCTCTTCTAACCACAAAACATCAACAGTAGATTTGAGGCATAAGTGGTGAATGAACACATCAAAAGCAGTAGATTTCTGAAAATTCGTACCGGTCATAAAAGATTGAAAATTAGTCTCGCAGCTACCTGCCAATAGCACGTTCTGATGAGATCTTTACAAACACGTGAAAGCGACCCCTACGGAAAAGCGTTTATATGGCTATTTGCATATGAGTTAAGCATATACCATATCATTGTCGTTCACTGATTCTACGCAATCAGTAAGGTGAAAAAGATGAACTACCTACAATGTATTACACATGAGATAAAACTGAGTAGCAAAGGTAGTACTCTCGAGAGCTGTAGCTATGTAAATGTACAGAGGAGGTAGAAATCTTTTACTTCATTGGATTGTCATTTCTGATGAATAGATCTATAGCGATTGTTAACGGTCAAAGCTGATGTTGGATGGTAACCAACGTTCAGGAGAGTTTCCAAAACCACTCCTTTAACTGTCATGTATTTCTCTGTACAGGCGAAATTATCACTGAGGATCGTTACAGTGCTGGGCTCCCAAGAAATGCTCCGCAAACTTGTCTACTAGCATTCAGTAATAGTGAGCAAACATTGGTCCTGCATATTGCACGACAATTAACGTCCAGATGTCGCTCAAAGAACCGTACAGACTCTCCGTAAGTTGTAGTATGAAAGCTCTCTTAACCTACCACATTACTGACATTTCTTTCACCAACTATTACCTCTTCCGGTATCTGAATCACTTCTTGACACGGAAGAATTTCTTTTTTGATCATATTGTGCAAGTTGCGGATGAGATAGTCTTCTCATAGCAGACTCCTATGTCTTTTGTCACAGAATACGAGGGTGAGTCAGAAAGTGATGCCTCCAAGCCCACTACTTGGTCAATAGTACTGCAAACAGTCCGAACTGTTAAATGCACTGACGTTTAACCTATAGAATATCACTTGTTTCACCTCCCGTTTCACAGTAATGGAGCACTGGACGTGTATGGTATCCAGTGGTAACGTTCGGTTGAAACAGCGGGCTGTCATTGAATTTCTGACTGCGGGAGGCTTGCGCCCAGGAACATTGATCGCCGGTGACGAGTCGTGGATACGCCATTGCGACTCGGAAATGAAGCGTCAGTCGATGAAGTACCGCCACACGTCTCCTCCTCTGCCAAAAAATTCAAAGTTGTACCATCTGCTGGCAAAGTGTTGTTAACATTCTGCTTCATCCTGCCTATAGTCCGGATCTTGCTTCCTGCGATTTTTGGCTCTTTTCCTAACTTAAGGATCAACTTAAGGGCCAACTCTACAGTTGTGACGCAAAGTGGAAGCAGCAGTTGGGCAACTGCTGGCGACATGAAAAAACTTCTTTTGCGTTGGCGCAAGTGTGTTACCCACAATGGGGACTACGTTAAAAAAAATAATGTCACAATTTATAGCTGGCATTGCAAGCTTTTCACTCATACCTGTATCGGTGCTACCTGTCAAACACAAGTAAAAGGTATCTACCTTGGAGGCATTACTTTCTGGATCACCCTCGTAATCTTTGACAAAGCAATGACAAAAGTGTCTGGCTATAGCCAAGGACTAATTTAACTAATTGGGTATTGTAAATTGTAATTAGTATTTTTAATTTTGTCTTTACTTTTTCAAGTTACACACCATTAGGAATTTCAACCCAGTAAATTTTCTTTGAGCAATTGATGTACTAAGTTTCAAGTAAGGCCGAAGACATATTTTCTTACTTTTATTTAGAACAATACCATTGACATTCACTATAATACACCTGTATATCTTATGCTACGTACCAACAACTATAATATTAATTACAATACGTATCACAATCGTTTTCGTATCTATCAATATGAACATTTACTCATGCTGTAAATCTCACATGCATTAACAAAGCTTCCCCACTGTCCTTGGTGAGGCGATTTTCAGTTTAACGTCCCGTTCAGCAGCAAGGCTATATGAGACGTGGACCTACTGATTAACGTGGAATCCGAATCACATGAGCTCCCGCCGGGAATCGAACCCGGTTTTCCCACGCCAAAGACGCGTACGCTAACCGCTTAGCCACGGAGGAGCTCACTGTCCTTCTTGGAATGTGGTACCTCGTAACTCACCATTTTTGTGCAATGTGCAACCACTAAATCACAAATATAATATGTAGGCTACTTTTGAAGCAATAAAAGCATTTATGTTTTCCTAGTAAAATTAATATAAACAATTTTCAGGACTAATTAACGTAAAATCCAAAGTATTATAATGTTACCAACGAAGAGACGACGTAAGTATCTAGGAAAATTCTGGTAATAATTGGGAGTATAAGTTAAATCTTTAAGGAAACATGATCTAAAACTTAAAAGAAGATACAACGCGAGAGAAAATGGCAAAGCAAAGTAATAGATCTGCATATTTGTTTCAGGCAATCAAAGTCGATTTTCTCCATGGCAACCACGACTAACATCTGTATTCTCATTAGGAGGAGTTAATTACTACTTTGGAAGTGAAGTTGGGAGTCAGAGAACCACTGATTATCTCCAGCTTCAAATATGGCTCCAATTTGTCTTCCGTTTTTTTTTAACGGTATGAAATTTCCTCCTGTATATTTAAGTACTTTAATGTATTCAGGTTTTAGTAGCAACCTACCTTTGTCATAGAAAAAAGATAGCCGTACTTTGTGATGTGATGCAGATTATTATTGCCATTGGCACTCAAAAACCTTCTTTCCAATTTTTGGTCTTCTACACTAAAAGCCACGGAAACGGAAAACACTCGTCCGCTTTCTTAATCACGTTTATGCTTTGTAGTGGCTGTGCCCAAATCTCTAGCCAAAGAGGCTGTAATGGAGGTAGTGGAAAAAGAGCAGAAGGAAATGAGGAAAACTCAAAGACAGACTAGATTTAAAGCACATTTTTGGAGGGGATAAATCTTTTGGTATCTCTTTTAATACAGGGATTTACTTGTCGTTTTAGGCAAAATAATTATTTATAGTGTCTGCTAATCATCTGGAAACGAAACACTGCTATTTATTGACACTTCAAATATAATAACATGTAAATTATATTGAAACGAACTCAATACTGCACATCCGTCAAAGAAACAAGTTGAACTAATCATCACTTTGTCGTTCAAAAGATTTCTTTTGTATGGAGAAAGAGAAGAAAAGGCCCTCCTACATGTCGTTTTTCGTGATATACATAGATGTTATCCTGTACAAAAGATTTGTACTTTAAAAAATGTAGCTGTCTAACATCATATATTCCAAAGCAAATGTAGCGTTTCATCATTAACCATAATCTCTCGCACATTCCTCACACCACAAATACACATTCCTCGTCGTCAATACATATAATAATTAATCATCACTGATTAACTACATCTTTTTCATTATCAATCATTATACCTTTTTAGTAATCAAATCTCAATATTGCTTATAATCTACTTAAAGCAAATACAGCTTTCAATGATCAATTCTCTCCTATTCAAGGAAACAATCCGTTCCAGCACCGCTAATAAGCTCTTCCGTTAATAGAAATTTAAGCCTCAATCACCACCAGTAAATACAACTTTTTAACGTTAACCGTTACCTATTTTGCAGTAAATACATCTTTTTAACATCAATCTTCATAGCATAGTTATTGACTCTAAAGGTTTTGTCACAATGAAAGGCTTTTGCAGTAAGACAGCACATAAATTCTAAAGCGAATATCATTACCTAAAATGTTTGTAATTATACCAGGGAGAAATTTATTTTTAATTATATGTGTGGTATTGATGGTAGGAAGCCGATCAGATTACCCGCTAACTACTGAATTTTCGCCTTATATAAATTAATTTTTTGCTCTATTGTTAGTGTTTGCCCCGACGAATACGTCCACCCACGAAAAGCGACTCCTTCCAAACGAAAAGCGAATTTTATGTAAAGGTCGGGAGTGGTGCTTTTGGCTCAACATCCACACAACACAACACATTTAAAGAAATGAAGTAGTAAAACTAATTTGAAAATAGTTTGGCAACTGATAAATTACGTTGTTACTTAGAACGAACTCTTAACTGATTTCATGGTAATCTTTGTGAACAAAATGACATCGAATTAAAATGGAATAATTAATGGACTGCGTAAACTTCATAACGAGAAACTACATAATTTATACCGTTTACCAACCTTTATTGGGATCATCAAGTCTAGGAAGCTCAGGTCGGCAGGCCATGTAATAGGAAAAAGTAAGAACGCTTTCAAAGTCTCAACTGCAAGTCCAATCAGAAAACGACTATTAGGAAGACCTAGGCACAGATGGGAGGAAAATGTTATGATGAATCTTGCGGAAATAGGAATACAAAGTAAAACCTGGATCCAATTGGTTAAGAAGTCAATGGAGAGCTTTTTTGAACGCGGCATTGAGCCTCTGGGTTAGATACGCCATAGAGAGTTAGTTATTGGAAACTCTAATTACTATCAACGTTTCACAATATTATATTTCCAATATAAAACATTTGTAAACATTATATTTGAACCGACAATGACATAACGAAACTAAATACTTTGCTTTTCCATTCTACTTGTTCGTTATATAAAATAATTACTATTTTTGTGGGCTTTGAAAAGTAATGTTGATATAGCTTATATTGTTCTATCAATTTACTTATCTTTTAGAAGTTACTTTTGTTCCCGATTTAAATAATTAAAAGAAACAACCATCGTACTTCATAAGATGAAATATTTTATGGCCTTTATTGCTAACTATACCTCTGAATAGTTAAATGAACTTACCCTATTGTATTGGTTTGGAGTTTAACGTCCCTTAAAGTACCTTAAATCTACCTACAGACTAACGAAGAAACCAAACCACACCAGCTGCTGATAATGAAACGTAGGTCGTCAGAGCCCAACGTACGTACCTTAGCCACAGAGCCACAACGGACATCGAACACCAATTTTCAAAACTCATCACATTGAATTCAACAAGTATGACACTATAAGCCACTATAAGTCAAGAGTTCTACCGTATTAAAAATTACCTTGAAATAGAAGCCATAATAAAGATAGGAAATTCAACCTACATGGAACATATTCACACCGCGAACCGAATCCAAGAATCTCACAAATAATTCTTAAGAAATATGCTCGTATAAATGGCACAATCAGGTTGTGTAGTTTTGAATTTTTACTTTTACTACTACTGTACAAATCTCTTGGTTAGTGCTGAAGGAAGAAGGTAACCGAAAGAAGACGCTAATTATATAAATCCTTTGGGAAGAGCAACGCTAGAACATTCTCAAATAGAGGACCGCTGTCAATAGTTGAAACCAAGGTATATCGATTACCGATCTCCTGGAGACAGGAACATAAATACACTAATGGAGAATAACTGGGGAAATTGAAATCTGGTTCTTAGCATTAAACCAAAGCTTCTAAGTCACAAACCACAAGCAGCCTCAAGTGTTAAATCTGTGAGGCAAGATGGTTTGGGGAGACATTCAGTAGATTTACTCTTATGCTAATTAATAGAGAGAAGTGTTATAGGTACATTTCCATGAAAATTTCCCCTTGTCTAGAAACTTATATTCAAGAAACAAGAAACGTTTTCACAAAACATGAAACATCTAGGCCTCACTTTCAGAATACATCTGGTACGTGTACTAAGCACTGGCACAATCAATTTAAATATCAACCAAAAGTAAAACTGCTGGGAAGGTTTATTGGAGTAATCTGCATACTTTGTGCCCTCATAATGTTACACAAATGGCTCATTCAATAACAATCCGTATTGGTAAGGGACGTGCTAAACCTATCACTCTCTTTTTAGAGTAAATCCATGAGTAAGGACCCACCATTGCCAACGCCTATTCCTGAACTACAACCCCTCCTAGAATTCGTTTACTAGAGTTTCCCTAGCTGCCTCATCGCATTTGATTCTCTCTCTTTGCAACTGGCTGCAATAGGTGTCCTTTCAAGGTTTTCTTCAGTTCCGGAAAACATCTGCTAAAGCAAGGTCTGGTGAGTAGTATGGGAGTTTTGGTTTTGGCAAGAAAATTATGAATTAAGGAGAAAGCCTGAGGTGGCGTATTATTGCAATTAATTATCAAGTTTTACTGAAGCAGGTTTCTTTCTCTGCGCAATATCTCATAAATGCCTGATAATATTCAAGTAAAAAAAACCTTTTTATTCGCTCTCTGATGACGCAGAACAGAATCATATATTCTGCATCCTCTAGAAGTCCCATATAACCGTACGTTCTTACTGAAACAGATGTACATCGATCCCTAATCAAGCTAGAGTGGCAAATCAAAGTGCATAGCAGATGCTAGAAGACTGGTAGATGCCACTTGTCTATAATCTACTGCAATGAACGGCTCACGCAGTACTTAATCAATCTAATCTTTTATTGATTTGTTTTACACGAGATGTTTACAGGTCGGATTCTGTGATATGAATTATGTCATATCAGTTTGGGAGAAATTTTATAAGTGATGGATGTTATTGGAACATATTCTCCAAATAACGCATACCTTTTGCACCAAGGGGCCGCGGTGGCTCAGTGGTAGAGCGTTCACCTCTGGTGCATGGGTCCCGGGTTCAAACCCTGCTCCTGCCAAGTGAATTTTGTGGTGGACAAACACCGTGTGCGTGGGTTTTCTCGGGGTTCTCCCGTTTCCTCCTACTTTCTTCATTCCACCAATTCATTTCTCATAATCATCGTCTCCTTTAGCCTAATTGGCATAACCGTGGGACGTAAAACTCAAAGATTTCATTTCCTTTTGCACCAAATCCCAAATGCGTTCTATACATCATTTCTTACATATCTGGAACAAATCAGTAAAAAATACATAAATTTCAATCTTCTATCTTGGCATTGTAAATTACTGAACACATCCAATTGCAACGCAGCATACAGGCTACTAATCTATTATTATACACCACTGCAACATCTTAAGCTCCTCATACTTAACTTTGATCACGAAATTTATATTCACTTTTATATTATCAAATAATTATACGAATCAAATTAGAAAAGCTCTATTCTTTAGAAGATCTGAGTCTGCTTCAGATCAGAACAATACCCTCATTCCCATTTCTCATTTCGCGATTTTTAACATAATAATAATAATAATAATAATAATAATAATAATAATAATAATAATAATAATAATAATAATAATAACACCCTCACGGATGACCCAAGAGATGTGGTGGAAGTAAGATTCCACACAACCGCGACTTCAGTACTCTTGATGATAAAATAGTCTGCACTACGGCTTGTGCTCCTTTATCTCCCGTTTTTCGTAGGTACATATTTCACAGAGACTGAACGAACCTCAAAACAAGAGTAGAGGGAGAAAAAAAAATACTGTCTTCACTGGGATCACGTCCGAACATACGGGAAAGCGTATACCGTCCGCCTTAATATACAGAGAATAATCGCGGAAAGTAAAACTAAAATATCTCATTCTGTCAGTTTAAATAGTACTCTACACAGTAACGAAGCTATAGATTAAATAATTAAAAATGAAACTATTTTCTTTTAACTTTGGAAGAATGTTCAACTATTTATTAAATAACTTAAACATCAAAAACTAATATGGGTAACATTTAATTCTGAGGAAAGTTTTACCGGAGAGTTCAATCATAAAGTTTATATACTAACGTTAAGATGAAGAAATAAAAAAAAAATCTTTAAAACAAATTAAAAAAATCCCATTAATGGATTTTTTCCTTTCCTTTCGATACTTCTGTTTCTCCTTTTTGCGAACTGAAGAAAAAATAAAACATTTCTTATACTCAGTCTTCAGGTTCTTTAATTTAAAAGCCGATTATAAAAGGTAGAAGGGAAAAAAATCAACTTTATATGAGCACATTTTAGTTTTATTTCATCAAGAAAGCTTTCGTATTAAGACATAGATGACTGATTTCTCTCTAGCAACCGCTATTGGCCTCTAAACGGAATACATTTTTATAAAAATTTCTCAACACAATTTTTTGTTTAAAAAAAGGAACGTTGGCATAGCAACATTTCGAGAGTTTATTTTCGCTTGAATAACAACGTATAATGTTTAGTTTCCTTTCTTTCAAAGCTCGTAGCAAATACTGTAAATTTCATTTTTGAATATAACACAAATACAAATAAATAAAAGATATACTTTAAATTAGCCTAATTAACTGCTTTGCTTCATTAACATCACAGAACGATTAACTTATGTAATTGAGAAAATTGGGAATATTACAAAATTTTGAACTATTTTTTTTTACCAAAGGTTACAAAAGAAGGAAGAAAAAATTCCGATAATTGGTTTTGTCGTCAGGTAGGTAAACGTTATACAAAGTTGTTTACGCTTAAATGTGGCAATTAGTTGTTCATTTTAAAATATAGATTCTACTCTGTGTAAAGTCAGTATGTTCTTGCCTATCTCTGGTATCAAAACAACACATCAAAATCAAACGAAATTGATATTCCAGTGAGACCATATACAGTATATTCAACTGTGATCACGTCCAAATACCTACCGGGTAAGTTTACTACATTGTTTTATCTTACTGTAAAATGAAATGAAATCTACCAGTTTAACGTCCCATGATTATGCCCTTTAGGCTAAGACTATCATTAAAAGCAAGTAAATTATGATGGAAGAATTGATGAATGGGAAGGTGGTAGACAACGGGAGTACCCCGGGGAAAATCCACGGACAAAATAAATCAGCCGTCAGATACCAATCCATGTTTTTGTGGTGTTAAGACCTACAACAGACTTGGACACGCAAGCAGTGGAAACGATCCAGAGAAAAGAATTTCATTAATTAATAGCGAAATAATTGAAAACAAAATACGCGCCACTACATTAAACTTTCTTGCTCTCACCTTCGTAAATTAATTTGTTATGAGGCAGTAATTACTAAAGTATGGACAAAATTGTTTGACTCGTTTTTGAGAAAACCTTCTGAAAAAAAAAAACTAATTTCCAAGAGTAAACTACAAATGTGAATCCTTTCACGACAGATTACTTATTTTGTACTCTGAAGTTGTTAATTAAACTTTTATCCTGAACAATGAAAAAAAAGGAAATGAAATCTTTGAGATTTACGTTCCATGATTATGCCGGCTAGGCTAAAGGAGACGATGATGATGAAAATGAATGAAAAGGCAGGATGAAGAAAGTGGGAGAAGATGAGAGAACCCCGAGGAAGCCCACGCACACGGTGTTTATTCACCACAAAGTTTACTTGGCTCAAGCTGGGATCGAACCACGGACCCCATGTACCAGAGGTGAACGTTCTACTAGTGAGACACCGCGACCTCTATCCTGAAATATGAACCAATTGATTAGAACCACTTCCGAGAAATTAGCTGTTTTAATTTTCATTCTTCAGTAAATTACTTTAACTTAGAAGTCAACAACAGTTAAAAAAAACTCTTGTTAAGAATCTTATGAAAATCATAACTTAAAAAGTTTTCTCTCGTGCATTGCATGGTATAATCCTAGCGAGTGTACACTCATGTCCAAAATGATTGTCGCATATCTATAACTGTCTTCTTCTAAGAATATAATTTGATAATGATTTTGCAGGGTACTTTTAATACTGATACTATGTGTATAATCGAGAAACGTATATTTGTGGTAAATTTCATAGGAAAAGAATTATAAATACAAAAAATTAGAATGAGTAAAACAGAATGTTGCTAAATGGACAAGAAAGTTTTATTTTCGTTTTATTGTTCTTATTTACTGTTCTTTTGACACGAAATTTGCCACATGCAGGTCTTTGCCGATTATACACATAGTAACATTATAAGACATACCGGGCGAATTACTTATCAAATTATATTCCTTCAAAAACATATTTATAAACATGCGACAATAATTTTGAACATGAGTGTACATACACCCGAACAAACGAACAAATGGACACTCTTTCAGTGTGTAAAGCTTGGAACCTTGAAAATATTACGTTGTAATCTCAAATTCTATTTCTTGACAATTACCATACTTTTATGTTTTGGTGTTGTGGTCCGAAAAAGTATTTTTTTTTAAGTTTAATGTCCTACGTTATTTCCGTGAGATGAATGAATATAATTAAGACATGTGAATGATTATGGAAGAATTGGTGAAATGGGAATGTGGAAGGAAACAAGACTATCCCGAGAAAACTCGCGGACACGATGTTATCCACCACAAATTTACTTGGCGGAGGATCGAACCAGAGATCTTATGCACCATTGAGCCACCGTGCCCTTCTACGGTGACTTGAAAGTTCCACACTAAACCCTCTTGTTTCAATTTTTAAATTTAAACAGTTATTACGAAAATATTTACGAAATAAGAGCATGATTATATAATAGGCGTTAAAAAAAAACTCCGAAGAAATCTCATTTATAAGAATAAACTACTCATTCTGATTTTTTTAAAAGTAAAATTAAGTGAAATGAAATCTTTAGTTTTAAGTCCCACGCTTATGCCGTTTAAGCTAAGGGAGACAGTGATTATGAGAAATGAATGAAATGGTGGGATAAAGAAAGTGGGAGGAAACGGGAGAACCCCGAGAAGACCCAAGAACACAGTGCTTGTTCACCACACAGTCCACACGGCGCAAGCTGGGATTGAACCAGGACCCCAAGCACCGGAGGTGAACGCTCTACCACTTAGCCACCGCGCACCCTTTTTAAAATTAAATAATATATATGCTATTATGAAGTGACTAATGATATTCTCATTAACAAAATCTGAACGAAATGACCTAGTTTTTAGAGAAAATTGTCTAAAAATGACAGCACCAAGACTAAACTACCCCTTGTGAACTTCTCCAGAAAAAAAAAAACTAATCCTATTTTTTACAATGGTAATAAAATATTTATTTGTGAAATAACAGTAAACTCAGTTCAACACCGAAAAGTTATTCAAAAATAGTCTCGAAAAAACTTTCCCAATAACATACCTGTTTATAGGTATCTTCAGCTGAAACTGCTTTGGCCAACTTATATAATAGTTGTTGTTGAGGCCCGCGATGGTTTAGAGGTAGAGCATTCACCTGTAGTAAATGGGGTTCCTGGGTCGATCCCAACTTGCGCCAAGTGAACTTTGTGGTGGACAAACACCATGTGCGTGGGTTTTCTCGGGGTTCTTCCGTTTCCTCCCACTTTCTTCATTCCACCATTTCATTCATCACTCATCATCACCGTCTCCTTTAGCCTAACCGGCATAACCGTGGGACGTAAAACTCAAAAGGTTTAATTTCATTATTCGCTACTGAAAAATATAATTCCAAAAGAATTTACCCTTAAGAATTAATTCCTCCTTATGGATTTCTGCTTAAGAAAAAAAGAACACTTATAATGTAGGATTGTTAAAGATATAATCCTAGCAGAAATGACAGATCTTTACTCGAACTAAACAGTATGCAAGATGCATTGCATTAGTGTGGTTCGGGTTATCTAAATTAAGGGAGTTCTAAGACACTATACTTCACGAACGTCCAGTATGTGAAATGAAATAAAATATTTCAGTTTAACGTCCCACGTTTTTGCTCTTTAGTCTAAGAGAGATGTTTAATTAAGGCAATTGAACGATAATGGAAAAATCGGTAGAATGAAAATGTGGGAGGAAATGCTCGAGAAAACTTACGGAGACGATGTTGTCTACGAGAAAACCACCTTGGCCAGGGTTCGAAACAGGGACCACACGCACCAGAGGTAAGCACTGTACCACTAAATCACCATGCGTCCTTCCTACGAAATATGTAACTCCCAATTTGTACATTACGTTTCTTACACAAAGCTGACACGATTGTCGTGATCACTTTTTACCATGACGATGTTATAATTTACTATTGAAGTATATAGTTTTTTTTATCTTTCTTTCGTTTTCTTAAAAATCAATCTCAACGAAATGGATGAGAAAACTTACACTCCTTTCTTTCAAACCACTAAACCTCAGTACATGAGGGGAAAATATGCCGTTTATGGATATTTTTCAATAATGTAAATATGTAATTTACTTTGGTAAATGTGATTTACAGAGAGAGAAAGTCCTTCAAATTTGCAGCCTTAAATTTGAAAGAGAGGTCACTCTGTGGAATGCCTGACTTCACTATAGGACACTAACAGATGAGTATAACGTGGATTCCAAAAGAGCGGTTAGAACGACTTCGATACAAGGTGTAACAAGAATTAATCCCTACAAGTTAGTTGTTCTGGGATACGACTACTCGTGCGTCTGCATGAGTTTCCAAATCACATCAATTGTAGCTGACAGTAGTTTCTGGTGTGAAGGTCATTGTATAGTCACGAACCAGACGTAAAATCAAGTGAATGTACTACCAAGGAGGTGGTGTATCATCCTGTCAGTTCATGGGTGATTCATAAGCTGCGTGCCACATAGGTTTTTAATTGAACGTTATCTTGTTGTAAAATAGTTTTAAGCACAATTTGAAGTAAAGTGACCACTGCTTGGCCCAACTCTTCATCGATATATCACTGGCTTGCTAAAAACCCCTCAATGCATATTAGACGCCAGTGCTCAAGACATTTAGTGTCACCTCTCATCATACTGGCCAGTGTGGTGATTCAGAATGCAAGTGTCTCTCAAATTGTTGCCACTGACCTGCGAGATGCAACTGCGGATATTACACAGTGTACTGCTACAGACAGAAGCAAAATTAGTCCGAGAACGAGATGTTTTGTCATTCGGACGTTTAAGGCATCGTTGGTGTCGCAT
The DNA here is from genome assembly GCF_964235325.1 of Thermobia domestica. NCBI lineage: Eukaryota > Metazoa > Arthropoda > Insecta > Zygentoma > Lepismatidae > Thermobia > Thermobia domestica. The sequence continues at coordinate 263,004,743 of NC_137462.1, read as the reverse complement.
ATATATATACGCTGCCTACCCAAAGCGATCATGTAAATATACCCCGTCATATGAGTGGATGTTGGATGGAGAAAGTAATTAGAGTGAGAAAGTCCCAAAATTAATTCAACAGAGTCCTGGATAATGTTACTTCTCGTTTCGGTCTCGGTGCGCAGTATTATGTGGCCTTTGGGTTCCTGCCCCTCGTTGCACATTACTTTCCTGAACCCACACATTTCATATTCACAACACTGAGTCCATGGTGTTCCGCATAGACACAGTCGACATTATAGGATAACCCAGAGTAGAAATAAAAATAATTTTTATTCCAGTGGTTCTCAAACTTTCCGATAACTCGGACCTCTGTTCATTCGAAAAGTGATCTGCGGACCCCCTTGCAATGTTATCTGAAATTTATTAAAAATATATATTGAAATAGTATTATTGAAATATTAAAAATGTATACTAACTACAATTACCACTGAGAAGAAAATGATCAAGAGGACTAATGCAATAAGTAATCCATTTTAAAGATACATGATTGTTTCCTAGTGAACGAAATTTCAATTGAAAATGCAGTAACTTTCAAAACTGAAAATCAATGTATTTTTTTAAAAAAGGAAATCCAGTTGATAAACAATGATCTAAAATGTGGGGTCACTAATATGAGGAATGAAACACGTTGTATTTTTCCATAATTGCATTGAAATATGCAATAAGTTTTGTCATTATCAATCTTAGGTCCGATTCCACATTAACACGATTTCCCTTTAAGGTTTTAATACTGCAAAGAGCAGAAAAGGTCTGCTAACATAAGTAAGAGTAGGGAAAGGCATCAAATGTTGCAATGTCTTTTTAGACAACTCTTCGTATCCACAGCGCACATGCAACCAAAAGATACAAAGTGGGAGACCCGGGTTCGATTCCCGGCGGGAGCTCATGTGGTTCGGATTCCACGTTAATCAGTAGGTCCACGTCTCATATAGCATCGCTGCTGAACGGGACGCTAAACTAAAATCAACTCAACTCAACAAAAGATACAAAGTTCATTTTTTTTAACATATTTGGGGAGGGCTTTCTCATTGAATTTTTAGAAATTCCAGAATTGGAGGGGAAGGCTTAATATTTATAAGCATATGAATAACTAAAATTTACTTCTTTTTTAAAAAAATCTCGAATTGGTGGTAATTATGGGAGCTTCCTAGCACTCGAAGATGAAATCATAAAATTCCGAGGCGTCATATAGCTAACGTACAACTGCTTTTGAAAAATTGCTATAACAAGGAAAGAATTTCTCTCACTTGAAGTAGTCCTATATAACTGTTGACCGGTTTCAGGGCAGAAATTTAGTAAAGTAAGAAAACATTTAAATTTATAAACGTAGGTATAATTTGTAATTCTTTTTTTTTTTTTTTCAAGTAACTGAAAAATACTTCTTGCATAAAAGCTGTACGTTCCGTTTTATTACAACACATTTCAAATTTTAGGCGTCACGAACACCCTAGCTAGGTCTCGCGCACCCCACTTTGAAAACTACTGTTCTATTATTATTATTATTATTATTATTATATTTCTTAACAGTGCTACTCAATTTGAGCTCACAATCGAAAGAGTAACTTCACTATTACTTGCTGCTAGAGTTTGCTCTACTCGGTACCAAACACGACATTCCTATAATAATTTTGGCATCACTAAAGAAGTTGCAACGAAATCTGATACAGGCTTATCTCATTTTGGAAGAAGTATGGTAACTTCATAATTCATGTCGCAAATAGCCACCATTTAAAGCTAAAAGTACGTTACGTTACGTTAAACGAATCGGAATGATACATTCTAAATTCTTTTGTATATTTGTTAAAGTTTAAGGTTTTTTTCAGCACCAAGACTGTATAAGACATTAACATAACAGTTTGAATGTAGAATGCGAACCACCAGAATGTGTTCAAATACTGTATTTTACGCTTTCCTCCCAGATAACGCAACCTCGACCACATGCAAACATACGCATGAGCTAGCAACTACACCAGAAAGCACGGCTATCTACATCATACAGATTGGCAATGCTCAAGGTCAAACATGAATTTGGACGCAGCACACAATAGTTTATAGATTCTTCTAATGGAAGCTCTAATGTTCATTTTCTGTTTTAAAAAAGCGTGTAAAATAATGCATTATGAAAAATGAATTTCAGTAATATCCGCACCGTCAATACCCACTTCAAAAGTTTTGATGCTTTTAAAAGAATGCTTAAACTTTATCTTCTCGTAAGAAGTTATTTCACTCAAAATGAACGAAATAATGACAGGAATGTTTTTACTTAATTAGTTCTACCAGAACTGACAAAAAGAGTTTTTTTCTCCGTCTTGCAACTATGTAGAAAAACGAGATGTAAGCGATATGGAGTGGCTGTCACGATGAGCTAAAGAAGCACAGAGATGACCTAGTTACTTAAAGTGTTGACAAACTTTCATTACAGTAAAAGGATTCAACAAGAAGAGACCTGCGTACTGCACTTACCTTCTTCGTGACAGTTTTGCATCAAGAAAAAAACTTGCAATGTTTTGGATGCATCGTCTTAGCAAGGTCATCTTCTCGAGAACATTTTTAAAGATTGTGAAAGAAAAGATTTTCCCATGTCCACAAAAAGAGCTCACCTATTTTCTTAACGAATTAAACTTCTTTAAACGAAACAATAATTGAGATGGTCTACGTAAAAAAAATGCACATAAACTTACGTGCCCTTTTAACGCAGATTGCATATTCTTGTTCTTGTATGTTAGTAGTGTCAGTTTCATGACAATATCTCAAACAATTAGGCTGACACACCTGTTTGAAGGCTGATGCTTTCCGATGCCACAGGTGATCAAAATAGAAATTTTCTGATGACTAAGTTTACCTTTTGGTTTGCAAGCGTTCACAAAAAGAATGTGCTTCAACGTTTTCCAGTCAGAGGACATAGTACTATTGAAAAAAAAAAAGTGTCTCAAAAAGGAAGTTCCCTTTACTTTAATTAAATATATCAAAGCATTATATTTATATAATGGTGTATTGTTGTGTTCTAACACTAATCTTGGATAGTATAAACAGGGGCGCCATTTAGGGGGGCCAAGGAGGGGCATTTGCCCCCCTGAGTTTGAGGTGTATATAGATTTTATCAATAGAATAGTAGTAAATCAGTGAAAAACGCGAAATTTTACTTATATCAAGGGGTCTTGCCCCCCCCCTCCCAAGCAAAATCTGAAATGACGCTTCTGAGTATAATAAATTTATGTATTAGCAACCTATTCAGAGATTGGAGATTTTTTACAACATAAGAAATACAAGGTGTCCTTATCTCGAAGTGAGTCAATGATGTAAAACGTTTGTAGACATTTTTACAACAGGACGATATTTACTTTATCGAGCATATGATTTCACAATCTCCATAAGTTTCAGTTTCAATTTCAATGCATTTTCAGAAATATAATTTCTGAATCTTTAATATAGCTTTCAATTACTCGTTCTTTACTATAACAATTTTATGCGTAAAAAGGACACACATACATACTGCACATTTGTATGTACGCAGCAAGAAATGTGGTGCTAAAACAACACAAAATGACTACCACTTTATGGTATTATTTGTGTGTTAATTTAACACCAAGAACATCGTCTTCCGAGCATATAAGAAATAACAACTAATTGTCAGTGAGAATTTACATTGGATTTTATTGTTTGCTATAATCGAACTTTTACGCGGCGTATTTAGCACTTATGTCACGTAACGAGTAACGTATTATGTTTCTTGTAATTGGTCACAGAAATAGTTTTGTAAGCCCATGAATTGCCTGACAATAGTTACATGAGTAGCAGTTCTGCCATCTGTTCTTATCGGACTTCCTCATGTGCTAGGATACAAGAACAACAGGTGGTGGAACTGCTACTCATGTAACTGTTGTCAGACAATTTATAGGCTTACAGAACTATTTTCGTAACTGATTCCAGCGAAATATATTACGTTATTCGTTAATTGGCATAAATGTCAAATATACTACGTAAATCTTTGCTCATTACAAGCAATAAAACAACTAAAATTCTCACTGACAATTACTAATTACTTGTGATATCCTCGGAAGGCTATGCATTTGGTGGTAAATTAAGACAAGTAACACACGAAAGTGGTAGTCATTTTGTGTTGTTTTAACACTTAATTTTTTTGCTGTGTACCACTAATTAATATACAAGTGCAATACAATGTTATCGGAAAAATTATGTTTTGCAAACGATGTACATATCTTCTATGCAGTTTCTTGTTAACTCAGTAGCACTTATTACCACTTTCTTTTTGCGTTTAGTCGAAACAGTTTTCTCCTATGTGCCTTCTTACTAGACTGCCTCAATTTACCCTTCAAGTGCGCCTCTTTAATGAATCTTATTTTCCTGTAGTGTTTTGTAGGTGCTGTATACTAAATTACGTTCTACGAAATGTATATGATTATATACTTCAATTTAGCGTACAGGAATTGGATTTAATTTTTAGTTTAGCGCTCCTTTCAGCAGCGAGGCTATATGAGAGGTGGACCTACAGCTTAACGTGTAATCCGAACCACATGGGCTCCTGCCGGAATTGAACACGAGTCTTTCATGCGAAAGGCGTGTACGATGTAGTTCATATGAATTAATGAAAAACTATAATAAGGAAGTAAGGCAAACAAATTATGCCTGATTCCACTACAGTGATTGCCTTTCTGCGTTGTAATTTACATAACTGGTTCGAAACCAACCTAATATGTATTAAGTTGAAGCCGGTTGGGTTCGAGGGAATGTATTACAGAGAGGTTACACTCTTTACTTACAAGGAACGAAGATGGATGTGTCACCCAAACCATTCAATAAACAACTTAATCCATTCAATAAACATAAAGACATGTTCATGCACACAACATTAGATGCTATGGACAAAGGCGTAACTCACTGGGGCCCACTAACCCTGTTAATATAGAGAAAATCGTAGACTCGCAGTGAAATAGTTATTGCATTATTGGAAAGTCATAGTTTATAGTTCATTCTCTTCAGCATGAAATAAGGGGCCCTATGCAGAGTCGTTCTGATTCGTGATTAGTGTCATACTAAAGAGTTCGACTAACATATGCTTCCTGCAGTAGTCAGGCCATTAGTATGACGCTAATCATAAGTCAAAAAGACTGCATAAGGCCCAAGGTTTCCAGAGATATTATGTATTGGGGCTCAAAGTATTTGAACAAGGAAAAATGGGAAAATGTCGGGAAAATTCCCGACAAAAATTCCTAATCAACTTTGCCCCCTCTCTGGAGTGGCCCCGTTGAAAAGTACATAACCCAAATGCATCTCGAAAAAATACTATAAGGGATAAGGAATGAATGTACCACGTTTTATTTTGATAGACAGAATAGGTATGAGGGGAAAGATTGTATACCAATGCGCTCTGTACATACAAAACGAAACCTATGACCTGACCTATAAAGAGAAAATATAAAAATATAAACATAGTTCTATTTATCCTGATATCAAGAATGGTACAAAATTCTCTGTAAAATGAAGCAAGTGTTTCGATATTTATTACGCATTTTGTTCGGTGACATGTGGAGGGGGCAATTGGGTATAAGTCGCAAAAATGTCTTCCAAAATAACTCTATTGAGAAGTTGTTCGTCCTCTGAAGCGACACTAGAGCCGGTAAGAGTCAGTGTGCGAATTGAAGAACATTTTAAGGGGGGATAAAGTACACATCTGAGAAATCTAACATGGAGAAGTTCAAAACTTATGGGAGACATTCAATTCTTCAGAGAGGGATTTCTCCTCATCTTTCCTGGTATGTTGCACACTGGTAGGGGTACACAATTAAATATACCTTGAAAAATACTATGACATATACGGATATGAGGTATATCGTTAAAACAAGGGAGATGATGATGTAGTATGACACAGTAGGAACGGAATAGAGAACAAAAGTTGAGTTGAGTTGACTTTGAGTTTAACGTCCCGTTCAGCAGCGAGGTTGTATGAGACGTGGACCTACTGATTAACGTGGAATCCGAACCACGTGAGCTTTCACCGGGAATCGAACCCGGGTCTCCCTAGAGAACAAAAGGGAATGTATAGGGGTGTTGGTGGATAATGTGTGTTTATCCCAATATAACTGTAGCACAGTTGTTGTTTAAAACGCTTGCCTCATTGTACAGATAATGTGGTACAATTCTTGATATCAGGATAAATAGTGCTATGATTATAGCTACTTCTTATATTATGTCCACTTTATAGGTCAGGTCAAAGGTTCAGTTTTGCATGTACAGAGTGTATTGGTATACAACCTTTCTCCTCATACGTATTCCGTCTATCAAAACAAAACTTGGTACACTTATTTCATATCTCGTATAGTATTTTTTTTTAGATGCATTTAGATTGTATGCTTTTACCTGAGACCACTCCAGAGGAGGCCAAAGTTGATGTGTGAGTTTTGGGGGAATTTTCACGACATTGTCCCAATTTTCCTGTTCAGGTACGATATGGGCCCCAATACATGTCAACTCCGGAAAGTTTGTTTCATGCTGAAGAGAATGAACCATGACTTTCTAATGAACAGTGTTGATACAATAGCTATTTCGCTGCGATTTTCTGTATATCAACAAGGTTAATGGGCTCCAGGAACTTAATCCATTGTCCATGACATCTAATGTTTTGTGCATGAACATATCTTTGTTATGTTCATTGAATTTATTAGGTTTGCTTTGGATGCCCGGATGATATGTTCATGTCCGTTCCTTGTTAGAAGTACCTGTTGCTTGCCTATTTTAATCAACAACATGTCTGTAAAATTCAATCAAATCAAATAAAGAAATTTCTCTGTTCGTTACTCTACCAAAATTTCTTGTGGCATTCATTTGTGGAAAAAGTCTCCAATCATAGCGACGTGTAGCAAAAAAACATGAAATGCAACACGCCAGTAATACAGAACTTATGAATAAATCCAAATATAGAAATTTCAACTTATTAACCTCCGATTTTGAAAGAAGAATTCTGTACTATTTGCATGTTACGTGTAGCTGTATCGTGTCTTCGTTCATCTTAGGACCCGTTGAGTACTGTTTTCGTATTCAATTGAGCCTGTTTGACAAATTATGCAAATGCTAATTATTCGTTACTTTCATAATTTTATGCATATTTTTCTAGAGAATAGGATACCTGAGTTTGAATTGTACATATAAAATACCCTTGAATTATTTCGATTACATGTACGAAGCATGGATATCAATATATCTTGACTTCTCTTTCAAAATTCAGGATCTTCTCGACAGACTATCAGAAACTCCAATGTACCTAGGTAGTTGAATGGCTAACATATGCATTTTTGAAGAGCAAGACCCGGACTCGCTATCCGGCGAGAGCTTATCTGGTTTGGATCCCACATTAAACTATAAGTTTAAGTCTCAAAGTACTGATGCTTAAAAGAACATCAAATGGAAAAGAACAAACTGACGGTAGATCAGGTTCTTTGAAAACATTGTCCCCCCACAGCAGGAACGTCATTTCAGACTTCGCTTGGGGGAGGGGCAAGAGCACTACCGACATAAGACTTTAACGTTTTGTACTAGTATATTGGTAGGCAATCTATTAAAGTACATGTATTCCTCAGACTCTTGGGAGGGGGGGGGGGTAATTGCTCCTTCCTGCCCCCGTAAATGAAACCCCTGTCCCACAGTTTAACCAATATAAACTTATTACATATTCTGAAAATATATAATGAAAAGGTTTGCTTTCAATAAACTAAAATGAAAACATCTTTCGATGTCTAAGTTGTTCTTGAAATTCAAAATATTTAAGATAAAGGAAATAAAAATATTACCTAATTCTTTTACTGAAATAAATCAGATAATCATAAATAAACTAATTATATGCATTAATGATATTACTACTATTATTATCAATGTCACACCTAGTGTTATGATCCCATCATGTATTAATAATACTGCAAGTAATATTAATGGCTTTATAATGGTAGTTGTGAAAAACCAACGCCCAATAATACTCTTCTGTATCTTAGAGTTTTAAAATTAACTTCATACGTATGATGACTGTAATTCTCGGTTTATTGATTAATTATGGAACAAAAATACAATTGAGCTGATTTTCACATCCTTATAATGAAACGAAATACACGTACTTGTTTAGCTTCCCACGATTATGTTCTGAGGACAAGCGAGATTGTGAAATAATGAACATAAATGAACGAAATGGTGGAATGAAGAAAATGGGAGAACTCCGAGGAAACCCAATCGCACGATGTTTGTCTACCACAAAGTCTTTTGCGCGATCTCAGATTGATCCAGGGGTCGCGTACACAAGATGTGAACGCCCAATCACAGAAACTTGCAACCCTCCACAGTCTTTGAAAAGAAGTTCGTCAGTCCTTGTTGTCTTTGGTCCTGGTACACATTTCTTTAATGGTTCTTGCACAATAATACATTCCATGAACCTCTTGGATGTTTTGATGAAATTGTAGTTTTGCTTCACTTTCACTGCCTAGGCTATGTTAGACATAAACCTACAGTCTAGGTATAATCCAAACTACCGTAATGCTTTCAAATTTGAAGTTATTTCCATTGGAAACCTCTGGAATCATGTTAACTAAAGGCGCGGTCGCTAGCCAATGAACTAGCAGAAATAGCTCATAAACCTTTTAAAATCACGATGGTAACGATACCTACCAATATTACATACTAGTCCTGTTTGTTCGTTGTAACCTACTCTATCCAAAATAAAACGTAACTGAAATCTTTCAGGTTTACGTTCCACGGTTATACCGACTAGGCTAAAGGAGACTGTAATGATGACAAATGGATGAAATGGTGGAATGAATAAAGTAGGAGGAAACGGGAGAACCCCAAGGAAACCCACGAATACGGTGTTTGTCCACTAGAAGCTCCCTTGACGTGAGCTGGGATCGAACCAGATACACCATTCACCAGAGGTGAACACTTTACCACTGAGCCACTGTTTTCCTTCTATCCAAAATCTTATATACTACTTATAAGGATATATTCCTTAAGACTTAATTGCTGCGTATAACGGCAGCTGTTCTCTATTATTTCCAAACATGTTATTTCTGAGAAATTAGTTTTCTGAAGGAAAGCTTGACGTCCAGAGCACAAAATACATTCAAGATAATAACATAAGTAGTAAGGCTTCGAGTTAAATGTAAAATATCATTAGTAAAGCTCGCTATTTCTGCCTGAAATACAAACAATTAAAAACTTCAAGATACTGAAAATGCAATTTGTTGGTTGAATATTCCTAATCTGTATCGAGTTTATCTGAATCACTATATTTTGTTTAATATAAGATCCGAATCACTACTCAAATTTACATACAAAGCAAGGTATGGAATCAATCCCGGGACCATATACACACAGTATCCACCTCTCAAAAGATGTCCCCAAATGGCAAGGAAACACAAACACTTCGAGGACAGTAAACATTTTGCTCATTCACTTCAGAGGGGCAAAAGAACAGAAAAACTTCAGAGAGGCAAAAGAACAGAAAAACTTCAGAGAGGCAAAAGAACAGAAAAACTTCAGAGGGGCAAAAGAACAGAAAAACTTCAGAGAGGCAAAAGAACAGAAAAACTTCAGAGAGGCAAAAGAACAGAAAAACTTCAGAGGGGCAAAAGAACAGAAAAACTTCAGAGAGGCAAAAGAACAGAAAAACTTCAGAGAGGCAAAAGAACAGAAACACTTCAGAGGGGCAAAAGAACAGAAAAACTTCAAGGACAATAAAACTTCCGTTCATGTTCTATAGAGGAACTAAAACGAAAACTTTGAGGAGAGTTAAAACTCCGCTTATATGCTTCAAAGATACGCAAACACAAAAAACTTTGAGAATAGTAGAAACTCCACTCGTGGTCTTCAGAGAGGCGCAGACACAAAAACCTCTTGGGCAGTTAAAACTCCGCGTACACTTTTAAGAGGGACGAAAACACAAAAACTGTGGGGATAGTAAAAGCTCTTCACAGGGACCTAAACACAAAAAACTTCGAGGACAGTAAAAATTCCGCTCATGCTCTTCAGATGGACTCAAAACAAAATGAATTTCGGCTCAGGGTCCGAAGCTTGAACGCTATATTATTGTCACTGGGTAGTCACCAGGTCACGAAAAACAGCATATTGGATATTCTAGCAACAGACAATCAACCAATAGCAGTTTCACGAGTTAAAATAAGAATTAAGAACGACAGTGTGCCATATCTAACTACGACCATGGTACTGACTTGGTGTCTTCTATAATCTGCAAAAAATTTGAAAATGTGTTTGTAAGCATCAAACAGAGCATGCAGTGGACAAGAATATTTTAGTTCCATCTTTCTCCACTACCATAAAGATGAAAATACAAAATTCTGGCCTCAGATCTTGTCATACTATATACCACTTTTATTCCGGCCGTTACAAAAATAAAAGCATGTCTTTTTTCTCTAAGCAGTATGTCATTGCAAACATGTCATATATTATAAAGTACTTTAAAGCAAAACAAAAAACAAAATAAAATATAAAATTTGCTTATGAGAGAATGAATTGCTGACTATTGTGTCCACAGGATGTCCGAGACTTTCGAGAGTCCTCATAAAACTAACCACACACTTCTCTTTCTTTGCAATACGCGTATTTCATTCCTCACAAACGGATGACATTTCTTTGTGCTTATGTATTATACCAACTCCGTCATTGTTTTGCATCACAAAGGGAGGTTTTCCTTTGAAGAACACTGCATCTAATGCAATGAATTAAAAGGGAAGTATTTTAGTTGTGAACTCCATTTGCTAAAGACCGACAATATATTAGAGGTATTTCTGTTGTTTAGTATAAATACGAGGGATAGTTAAATTAAAATCTTTAAAGTGTGTTAAAATATAGGAGGTTGCGTCTAACTGTCTGAATGTTTCAAATAATGATCGATCGATATGTGCAAGCACGGAATAAGGTGGCAACAGTGAGAACACGGTAGTTCAATGGTACAGTGCCCACTCTAGTGTGAGGAATCACATGTTCATTCCAAACATACATAAGGCCTCCTCGTGGCTATCTGCTTAGTGTATGTGACATTGGTTCGGGAGGCACGGGATCCATTCCTAATGGGAGTTTATGTGGTTTGGATCCTACTTTAAGCTGCTGGTCCACGTCTCATTGCCTCACTTTCCAAATTGACTCTAAATTCCAATCCAGGACACGTGAAACTGCATCACCACATAGCATATACACATTATATATGTAAGTGGGAATCTTGTCTGAACCATTTGGATTCAAAACTAATATTATATTAATCACCATGTGCATCACCGGTGACGCACAGTGGGTGTACTTTACGGAGCCATATTTGGTTCACAGGCTTTGCATCATTGTGTTTGAAGATGTGTGAATCATCGGTGATGCGCAAATACATAAGCTTTAAGTGTTGAAATAAATTCTCCGGGCTCAGAAAGATGTTCGGCATCTTTGGTTTCCCGCTTCTGACAGTTTTCCCAGAAATTATTTGATAATTTTGATACATATTTTCCTCCAATAAAAATTGCTCCACGATACACCGTGCCCGATTTCCCTCTGGCAATCAACTTGTTACAACAATATACAGTGCGTTCCACGAATAACACTAAGGCCTGTCTCCTGAAGAAACCAAGGCAGATAAAAACACAAAACCTTTTGTAACCTTCAAGAAACATAAAAGACAACATTATGCTGGTAAGGAGAATCCCTCATGAGAGGGGCAAAGGGAGTACGGGGAACTCCAAAATTTTAAATAGCAACCCCCATCGCGTGGTACCTTTTTTGAAAGATAATCACTTGTAGAAACTATTTCTGGAAACTGCATGTCGCTAGAGTGACCCTAGCCAACATGGTGGCCATCCGTAAAGTACTGTCGAAGTTCATTCCACGCATAACACTAAGGTCCATCTCCGAAGAAACCAAGCTAGATAGAAACCTGAAATCTTTTGTAACCTTCAAGGGACATAAAAGACATTATATTCACAAGGGGAATCAACCATGAGGAGGTCCAAGGGTATTATGGGTGGTAACTCCAGAAGTTTAAACAGCAACCTTCATCATTTGATACCTCCTCTGAAAGGTAATCATATATAGAGAAAAGTTCTGGAAACTGCATGTCGCTAACATGTCGCTAGCCAACATAGAGACCATCCGTAAAGTACGGCAGAAGAAACGTTGCAAAGATGTAAGCAGAGAGATATATGGTACCGTTTGGGACATACCACATTAATGCAAAAGATGCTCGAAGTATGCAATGCTCACCTCCTGGGAGTAATGTAAACGTTGGACGAACTCCTCTCGAACACAGGTAAAAGCCATTACTGGTATGAAATGACAGGCATCAATTATGTGGTGGCGCAACTGCGCAATACTGTTGGGTTATGTGCGGAAATCATAATCTTCAAATATCACCAGAGTAAAATATCGGGTGGAGCAAGATATGGCATACACGCTGGCCATTCAACGTAGCTACGACCACCAATCAATCCATCGTCGCGGAAACAACATCTAAATAGTCATGCACAGGCAGTGAAAATGAGCAAGACAGCAATCATGCTGAAAAACAGGCGGAACCTCTAAAAATTCTTGCGGATTCTCTTCCTCTGCCTCTACAATCAGCGATGCAATTAAGTCTAGCAGCATCGCCAAGTACTTCTCATCTCTTAATATTCCATCGATGAAGAGGGGCCCGATCATGTGATTACCGAAGATATCCACCAAGACATTCAGAAACTGTTGGTGGTTTGTGTTGTCTTCACGAAATACACGAGGATTTGTGTCATACCAGTATTGGCAGTTATGCCTATTGACCTTGCCATTCAAGTAAAACGTACTCTCATCCTGGAATACACAATTGTCAGCACAATAGTCCCACGCGCCAATGCGCCACACATCTAATCACAAAACTCGATACACATATCGGGATCATCTTCACTTAACACCTATATCATACTTAGTTTGTATGTATGAAAGGTATATTTTTTAACATTTTGTGTGTCGTTGTGCATGACATACCGCATGTTTGAGCCACCGTACTGTTGAGGATGCACAGTCAACTCCGCCAACATTGGTATCTGTGTCTCCTCCGTAGCAATACTAGGGTTTTTCAGCTTTGGGGCATTGGTCACACTGCCTGCCGTAAAGAATTTAAGTAATAAATGGCGTACAGAAGAAATACTAATCGGATTGCGCACGTTTTGTTAATTGAACAACCATGCCGTTGAACTATACAAACGATTCCTAGCACCAAAGAGTAACATAGTTTCAATTCTCTGATGAAGAGACTACATTATGTCTGCAATGGAGGAGGGTCAAATGCACCAGCACTAACACACGTGTGAGGCTTCAGACCTACTGCTCCGCGTTGTAATGTAGCGCACTGTTGGTCGGAAAACCACATCTGATAGTTGAGTTGAGTTGATTTTGAGTTTACCGTCCCGTTCAGTAGCGAGGCTATATGAGACGTGGACCTACTGATTAACGTGGAATCCGAACCACATGAGCTCCCGCCGGGAATCGAACCCGGGCCTCCCACCACATCTGATAGTGGTGCACGAGTAAACAGAGTGACTTTGCTCAAGTACGTGTGTCCAACAACAAAGCGCCATCACGGGCAACTCGTCCTCATGAGCTGCATCTAATCGCCTGCAAGAGTAGCAATTCGATAGTAGCACAGTGATAACGCGTGCGTGTCGTACACGTAAGGTCCGGAATTCGAGCCTCAGAGGATTAATTTTTTCGTTAATATTATGGTACTCTCTTTTCTATCTGTTTCAGTTCAATTTGCATGTTTCGTATCTGCAATACTGTTACAGTTCTAAACGTGTGGTACATGTGTTCATTCCAAACTAGACCTACGTTAGACAGAGTTGGTTGTGAACACGGTCTGGTCTCTACACGTGATTATCTTTCAAACGAAGTACCACACGATGTATGTTGCTATTTAAAATTTTGTAGTTACCCCCCTATCCCGTTTTCCTCCCTCATGGTGATTCTCCTTACCAGCATAATGTTGTCTTTTACGTCCCTTGAAGATTACAAAAGGTTTCATGTTTCTATCTGCCTTTTTTCTTCAGGAGACGGGCTTTAGTGTTATTCATGGAACGCACTGTATATGAAAACGAAATCAATATAATGTGATTTTCTTCTTACTAATTAGCAACGAGTTTGAAATTATTGGTCCAAAATGTTAAGATTACATGGAATGTGAACATTTTGTTAATATTACAATACAATAATAATGAGTTCATATGGTAAAGTTAATGATCTTAAGTCAGTATACAGTAGTGAAGCGATAATGACTTGCCTGTGGGGATCGTTATGAGAGACACCTAAGAGGTGCGGAATAACAATACTAAATTTGTTGGAAATAAAACACATTGTTCTGATGATATTGAATGGAGCTATAAAGACGTTAAATGAATAGATGGTAGAGCAAGGGATTTGCAATTAATTTGGAACAGACTCACCATCTTCTCCCTTTTACTCTTTGGTGATGATGAGTGTAGACTTGAAGGTTAAGGCCTCTTGAAGATCTCCATGATGAGAACTTCTCCGACAGTCGACCAATGCATCGAATGCCGGACTGAAGGCACGGTGGCATCGATGAGTTCTTCGTAGTGGTTAAGATCAAAAGACCACGATCAAGTTTTCTCAAGTGTATTTATTTCGAATGTCTCTCTTACGTCACGAAGGAGGCGAAGGTGGTGATACTCACTCGATGACATGCACATGGTTAATTCCTAAATTGACACAGCCAAAGTACATATGTCCTCATATCGATGATACAACATAAAGCAGTTATACTTCCTACTAGGCTGCTAACGTTGTCAGGATTACATAGACCAAAAGCAGGACGAGAGTCAAAGTATTTACTATACAACAAAAATACTTCTTTATTCTGTCAATGTTTAAGAGGTAGAAGATCGGAGTGAGCGTTGATTCGATGTTGGTGCATGGCCACGAGGACTCAGTAAAAACAAACTTATTGAGAAAGCATCCAATCTAAACAAAACTGAATTTCAGCCAACGCGTGTGAGACTTTAGTAGTGTTGCGTAGGGGGAAAAGGCAATGAGAAATGCTACCAATATTTATTACATATGATTTACAAATACACTTAAGGACTTCCTTGAAGTACGTAATTAGTATCTCCTAGTTGAAAATACGATGTCAGCTGGCGATGACAATGGTCGGTGTAAATAACATCTAAAGATGATGAACTCCAACAGAGAAGCCTGTTAGGCTCTCAATGGATGGCTGACTAGATTTAGATGTAAATCAAGTTGCCGGTTCTGACTTCGCATTCCGTAAAAGTAGGAAAAATCTGCAACAGGATAATTCAAATCTGGTCTTGTCTAAGTCCAAAAGTAATTCGTTGTTTCCACAAGATACTGAAATTCATAGAATAAAACTTTAAGACAATCTCATCTCAAGGGTTGTCCTCTTATTCAGCACACATGAGCTGCATCTACATCTAATTTTTAGGTCAAGTAAGATCGAATTTCTCGTCTTTCCATTCTCTAAAATGAAATGAAATCTTTCAGCCTAATTTCCCACAATTATACCTCAGACCAGAGGATACGGATGATTAAGGCAAGTAAATAATGATGGGAGAATCGGCGAAATGGGAGGAAACGAGAGTACCTCGAGAAAACGCATAGAAACAGTGTTGTCCATCACTAACTTGCTTGACTGTGGATCAAACCAGGGATCCCATACACCAGAGATTAGCACTTTACCACTAAGCCACCATGGCTCTCACTCTTTGAATCTCAAATGGAAATTTCTGTCAAGCTGTTTACATCAACAACATCCAAATCAATGATTGGAATTACAAGAACAGATTAATTGAAAATAACTATGCTAGCTAATGCATTATTTTACACAGTAGTTCTAATAAACAGAAAATGTAGCCTATAGCCATCATTTCTTATTTACATGCACAACGAATCCAACTGTTATCCGATTCCATATGACTGCAATATTTAATGATTTTGTGTTTATCTTGCAAGTATCATTGCACAGCTAAGCGAATCAACGATTTTAATTATTAAATAATTGCTTGAGTAAATGTAATTTAAAAAGTATATATATATATATATATATATATATATATATATATATATATATATATATATATATATATATGTGTGTGTGTGTGTGTGTGTGTATGTATGATTAAAGAATTATAACGCAGATATTGACAAAGAAAATCAATAAATAAAGTAACTAAGTAAGTAAAAGCAACGAAAATATACAAGGGGAAGTCATAAAGTAAAGGGTCTTCCAATTTCTCGCACTAGGAGTTGGTAACAGTGCCAGTATCCAGCTCTGAATTAGTGCTGTCTGCAACGCTTTATGCAACGTGTTATTCTTATTCCCGCGTTAGTCGTTGTACTGTAGCAGAATATTAAAGATGGCAGCTTCTTTGTCGATCTGTACCAAGGAGGAAATAAGGACAGTGATTCTCTTTTGGTTTGCGGAAGGTCGCGCGAATCAAGATCTACGAATAGATGGAGCATTTCAAACAGATAACTTAAGGTGACGAGGAAAGATCGGGCAGGCCTGAGGCCGCGGTGGCTCAGTAGTAGAACGTTCATCTCTGGTGCATGGGGTCCTGGGTTCAAACCTGCTCCCACCAAGTGAACTTTGTGGTGGACAAACACCGTGTGCGTGGGTTTCCTCGGGGTTCTCCCGTTTCCTCTCACTTTCTTCATTCCACCCTTTCATCCTTTAGCCTAACCGGCATCGCCGTGGGACGTAAAATTCAAAGATTTCATTTCATTTTTTCGGGCAGGCCTTCGATGTCAACGACTGAGAACAATTGAGGGGGTGAGCTCAACAGTGGTCTAACCCACATTTTTAATAATGGAGGAAAATCGAGTTAAATTTAAAGACATGTGGTTTTTCGTACAGACACTTTCAACCACTTGTGGTTGCTTTTGGTATATTGTACAAAAGACACATATGTTTAACTTGATTTTTCTCCATTTTTTAAAAATGTGGGTTAGACCACTGTTGAGCTCACCCCCTCAATTGGAAATTGGACTGAGGAAAGTCGTTGAGGGTATGGTGATGGAAAACAAATGAATCATAGAGGATGAAATCGCCAATACTTTACATATCAGTCATGGTTATTCCATCCTACACGACAGGGAAGAAGATTCGCAACCGATGCAGAAGTCACTGATTCGATACACAATTGGTTACAGGTGCAACCGAAATTTATTTCTCGACGGAATCAAAAAACAACTGTGAAATTTTGGGAAAAGTGCGTCGAAGTGCAGGGAAATTATGTAGAAAAATAATGTATGTTTCAATTTTCTATCATTAGAATAAATGTATAATTTCTCAAAACTCTCTTTGCTTTTTTGCTTCTCTTGTAATCGAAAATAACCTTAAATGATAGCTTAAACTAGTAGTAATCTATTCTTAATATCCTTCTCAAATTATGGCTGGAGTTTCAGCTTACAACTGTTTGGTTAGCAAGTGAAGTAAAACATTCTTTAATTATGCGATACTTCCCCATGATGATTAACGCTACAGTATATTTACAAACTACTTACTACTACGCATGCTGATGATAATCAAATTTTAAAATAACTGTTCATAACATTCACGTGTACTTTCTGCTGATATCTCCCAATATTGTCTGCATCTCAAATGTCTTGCTTCTTAAATCAGAATTATTTTCGTTATGCATTATGCAGACTGGCTAAAAAGAGGTTTTTCTATGGTTGTTGCGAAAACCAAGGAACAGGGTTTTGGATTTAACCAGTTTTTTGCATAAATAGATATGCTTTATTTATTTACATTGCAAATAGATAATAAGTTTGTTTTTCCTGAACGTCCTCACGTTCAATTAGATTATGAAGGACAGGACGCAACGCAAAGCTTAAATTTATGTTTTTAAAGATGTTTTTATACGATTGTTTTTAAAATTAGACGACCTGATTTCTGACACCTTGTTAAAACGTCACCTAATAATGTAACTTAGTATTCACAGATTAAATACAAGCAGTTACTGTCAATCATGAGTGAAAACTGAGATGTCCAATTGTTCAGCATTAGTTTCTCCGACTTTCGACTCTTCACACAACAACTTAGTTTTCTCAATAAAAAAAATGTGTTTATAATACTACTAATGGTCTAAAATAATTTGACCTTGACAACAGAGTAGTTCTGATAAAACCATCCCTAGACTCAGCTTTGTGTGAGTTACAAGAAACTGAACTGAATTTCTTAGAATTAACAGCTTCGCGCAAGGGGAATTTCTTCACCAATTTGAACAACTAATTTTTCCTAATTTTTTATCAATTCTAGTAAGATTTGACTAGAGCTACATTGTATTTGAATACTGACAAGTAAGATAAAAATATCCTTAAAATGTGATTCTTTCCAAAATCGGCAAAATTTAGAGCACATGCGCGACAGGAAGATAAGTACAGAGTGTATTTATGTTTATATTCCATTTCAGTCTCCCCAATTTGCAACTTTTCCGGGGAATTACGACTTGAAAACAAAATTTTACATTTTTTCGGTGCACCCTACTGCACACCTCTAGACGATGATTCAAGTTGCCTGGTACCAACTCATGTGGTCTCAACAAGTCGAACTTTTTACCTTACCAATTGCACAAAGTCCCAGAACCACAGTGTTAATGTGTATGCCTAACTCAGTGTAATACCTCGAACACATTACCAAAAATCGGTGTTCTTGAGAAGTTAGTTAAACTTCGATATTCGTCAGCACACAAGGTCTCATTTTCCAATCATATGTTCCGAAAAATTGTGCGTTTGTTTGCTATTCCTGATCCAAAATCACTGTTAATGTTTTTGTAGCTTGCTATGTAAAATTGAATTCATAAAGAAAACTCATCCGCAATTTATGTTTGCCATGATTCAGTTTCATACGACCTTGTTCAAAAAGATCGTTTCTTCTACTTCCTGGGTACCCACAACCTGTAGTCTGGATGTGTACTAAGTTTGTGCTTTGTAGGCGTGACCTTAGTCCATCTCAGAGTTGATACTGACGAAAGTTTGCTACCAGACATTAAATGGATATTTCATTCGTACCAACCTTATTTCATAGACTATGTTTCAATATACAGTAATATAAAGTGAAATTGTTTTCTTAAAAATGAATGCCGGAATTATGTTTCGTCTTACACGTCGTTGCATCTTTTATGCTTAGGTTGCCGACAACACGCATGGAGATCATTTTTATGACGATATGCGAAACGAAATGAAGTCTTTCAGTTTAACGTCCCAAGATTATGCCATTTAAACTAAGGGAGACGATAATGAAAACAAGTGAATGATGATAAAAGGGTTGGTGCAACGAGAAAGTGGGAGAAAACTGAATTACCCCGAGAAAATCCGCGGACACAATGTTGTCCACCACAAACTTATTTGGATGGGAATCAAACAAGGGACCCCACGCACCAGAGACAAGCGGTCTACCACTGAGCCACTGTCGCCCCCAAGAGAAGCGAAAGGAGACAAAGCTATTCCAAAAGAAAGGGATTTACTTCCAAGAAGAGACACGAATTTCAAGGCAACTTTTCGAAACGTGACAGCTAAATCCCTAAAATACAGAAAGTATTATGAAGCCATAATCTTCAAGTGTAATTATTTTCATAATTTTGGAAAGTAAGGTGTAACTATATTTTAAATCTTATTAATCTAATTTCCATTATGTATTTGTGTGTTACAAGAGTATGTCCGGTATTGTGTCAATATAGAAACTCGTTCGTTACTTTATTGTAAAAACATTGTACAATTTGTTTGTGAACAACTACACAACCGTCGGACAGCATGTTGAAAGATATTTCATTTTGGTGTGATGTCAAAATGGATGACGTTAGGGAGATTTTTGGTTGATCAAAATTTCAAAGAATCTTGAGAGCACATGTAAGATTTCAACTGGGTTATAGAAACTGTATTACTGCTATTCAGCGCTTTCCAGTATTATATAATCCTCAGGTTATTTCCTTAATTAGTAGTGGAAAAGGTAGTGAGGAAGATAGAGGATCAGAGATCACAAAGATGTTTCTTCAGAAATATATCGAGAAACTTCATTTTACTAACTAGTACAATACCATAATTACTATGCGATTATTGGTGTGGAGAAAGCTGAAGCTGAATACGTTGTTTCTATCACCAGGAGATCTACACGGCGTAGAAGTATCTACACTCATGGCCAAAATTATTGTCGCATATCTATAACTGTTTTCTTGTAAGAAGATAATATAATAATGATTTTGCGGAGTACTTTTAATATTGATACTATGTGTATAATCGGGAAATGTTTATTTATGGTAAGTTTCATAGGAAACGAATTATAAATATGAAAATTAGAATGAGTAAAACAAAATGTTGCTAAATGAACAAGAAAGTTTTATTTTCGTTTTATTGTTGTTATTTACTGTTCTTGTGACAAAATTTGCCGCATACATGTCTTTGCCGATTATACACATACTAACATTATAAGAAATACCAGGCGAATGCGTTATCAAATTATATTCCTACAACAATATATTTATAGACATGCGACAATAATTTTGGAAATGACTGTACCTATCAATCAGAAACCTGTCTACATCAGTTTAAAGCCTGACACACATATCCAAAATAATATCATTCAGACATGCTACACAATACCACAATACGTACTAAATTCAATTTATTATGAATACACATTTACTAATTCAATAACTTGTTTTTCATGTTTATCACGGTTCTGTTTGGCTGTTAAATAAACAGTCGTGGACATCCTCAAATTATCAACACTTCTCGCTTTCACATCGTAGGTGTGTTAAAATGTACTGTTAGTTCCAGATACTAATAGGTGCAATCTGGGTTACCTACGAATCTCTAAGTTACATCCTACTCAATTTTTATAACAGAAAACCCAAGGTAACGTGATGGAGATGCTGTGAGGCTTACGCCTTTGAAACGATCCCACAACACTAAATATTAAGTAGATTAAGTAATTATACGGAGAAACTTAAAGTCCCCACTGTGTAATTCACAGTTTGCCTATATTGTGCACTTGTGCATAGAAATTGTAGTTGTTCCTGCATTCACACGGAATGGAATAAATTTTTGGTGTGTCCAGTTTACTGGAATGATTTACTATGTATATCATATCTATCTGTCTATATATCTAAAAGCAATAATATTAAGGTTTGACATGAAAATCAAACAATTCTATATTTCTTTTAAAATTTACTTTTGTATTTCAGTTCTCTTTCATTCATGTAACTTCCTTGAACGTGTCTCTAAAATGGATGAATCAGTGACATTGACAGTTCCGACATAGCTCCATCATTCAGTTGACTTCGATTCTTTGCAACACAGGAAACAGAGATACAGAAGAAGAATATTCAGAAAAAGATAGCGTTGAGTATTTTTTTCCTTGGCAGAAATGTCCTTCAAGACAGAGTATATCATTTCCTTCAGATAGCTAAGCCACCTGCTGCGTGAATATTTTACTGTCACTCCCTGGAGGTTCTCTGATCGATATCACACTAAGAGGCTACATTTTATTGTCACAATGAAAAGAAACGTAAAAACTGAAAGAAAGGAAGAAAACATATCTATATAATGGACAGAAGGAGTACACAGCGCTGAAACCCCCCTCCCCCCCCAAAAATGGGATAAGTATTTGATGGAAGGGAAGACCTGCAACTGTTTCCGGAAGAATAACAAAACGAAACAAATGATATTTCCAACCGAAAGTTTGGCTGAGAAAATGACAGCCTCTACCAAAGCATGAAGTTTTTACTTTCACTCAGATCGAGAAGTAAAATATTCTAACAAACCTGTCTGTAAACTTCCTCTTTATAAGCTCTGTAAATCATACAGAAAATATACAATATATGTATATGCAGGGCTTGAAAAAATGCACTAGCATACTCGCCAGTGGCGAGTACTTTATTACATTTGGCGAGTGAAGTCCGATCAATCAAAACCGTGGATTCAAGAATAAATAAAATATATCACTGTTTTTTATTTGTAAGACATGCCAGTAAACAAAATAAAATAATGTACTGGTATGTTCACTGTGTCGCAAAGTGAATTTTGCTTGTTTGTATAAATACTGACTGCAAAATGGTCTGGCTAGTACTTTTTTTCGAGTACCTGCAAGATTTCTCAAACCCTACATATTATATTAAACAACACCGACAACGTTTGGCAGTTGATTCCTAACACAAAGATAGGACAAAAAGTATAGACCAACCTAGGTGCACAAATGCTTCCTTTTGGAGTAATAGTCTGCCGAAAACATGACCATAATGAACTTTAAAGGTCCATAGGTCGAAAACTATGGGACTTTCCGTAGTCGAGTCAAGATTTCATTTAAGAACTAGTTTTTGCCCTATCCAATTATAGAAGTTTCACAACCCTACGGTATTTCCGTAACAATTTTTATAGAGGTATTTGGTGAGTACTTCTAATTATATGCCCGTAGCCAAACTCCCTCTATAAAAATTGTTGCGTGGGTACTTTAGGATTCTGAAACATGTATTTTTGGACATCATATTAGTTCCTAAGTGATGTCTTGAACCGACTACAGTAGGGCTCACAGGTTTGGAGCTATGGACCTTTAAACTTCATTTTTTCATGATTTTGGCAGTCTATAACTCACAAAGGAAGCATTTGTGCACCTAGATTGGTCTATACTTTTTGGCTTATCTTGGTGTCAGAAATCACCTCCCAAACATGGTCGGTGTTGTTTAGAAACACCCGGTATATACTGTGTTTCAAAATGAATATCGGGGTTTCATGACTTTGTAGTGTTTATTACATTTAATATACAATTACAAGTAATAAATAAAGTGAAAGAGCAACTCACTATTCGTCACACAGTACACATCGAGTCGACAGGCGAGTTCTTCCCAAACCTTGATCACTGTGTTTAAAGTAATTGTTGCAGCAATTATTTCAATCCTCTTTCTTAAAGGGGCCGCGGTGGCTGAGTGGTAGAGCGTTCATCTCTGGTGCATGGGGCGGGCTGGGTTCAAACTCTGCTCCCGCCAAGTGAACTTTGTGATGGACAAATACCGTGTGCGGGGCTTTCTCGGGTTATCCCGTTTCCTCCCACTTTCTTCATTCCACCATTTCATTCATTACTCATCATCACCGTCTCCTTTAGCCTAGCCGGCATAACCGTGGAATGTAAAACTCACAAATTTCATTTCATTTCCTCTTTCTTAAATTTCTCAATCTCACTGGAATTGCTAATTCACTACTAGTCTTCCGAATTGATTTCCTGGGGGCTATGCGTGAAAAACTCTGTCACTCGTTCAGCACTTTTTTATGGATTGTCATAATAATATCTTGTTCAGTTCTTCAATAGCTTCTGGTAGTCTGTACCTTTCCATTGTACAGACAACTGATGATTTCAAACACATGATAACATCTACGGATATTATTATCACTTGGTGTATTGCAATTGAACTTAGTACGGGAAGCACGTTGTATTCTAACTACAGATTCAGTCTTTGCAAAATGTAAAACAGAACAAGCTTTCTGCTCACTAGTCGCCATCTTTGCTACTAGTGCCTTTTTAACAGCAGACAGAGAGAATAGTGCATGCGCATGCGTGCTTACAAAACTCTTTGAGCTGGTTTTCATTTGAAGTACTATTTATAATTGTAAGTTAATTGCAATAAATACTAAAAAGCCTTAAATCCCCGACATTTATTTTGAAACACCCAGTATATACAACTGAAGATTACAACAAGATACGTATAAGGAAACAGTTTCAAATAGAACGAATTTTGGAAGAAAAAGTCAGAGAGAGTACAGAAAAATACAAGCATGAAATTCAAAAACAGTGATGAATAAAGAAAATAGAAATCGAATCGAAAAGAAATAAACAGAAATATATCACAAAAAATAATTTTGGAAAGATTTTTCCAATATAAACACACGGATTGTGTACCGAATTTTACTGGGTGCGCAAGAAATAAAGTGAAACAACGAAGTGTGGAATTTTCTGCCAGTCTCGAAAAACCAAACAACACTTGGCGAGAACTAAACAAGCATGAACCCTTCTTTATGGACTGGTTTGTTCAAATTCTTTTTGTTATTTGTAATGCTTTACTTGGAACCTACGTAAAGGAAGTGAGATACAGTGGCTCAGAGTAATAATGTCTGATACAAGAGTTCTCTGGCTCGACACTGGCCACGCGAATTCGTAGTGGACAACACGGCATTTGAGGGTTTCACTTTTCCTCCTACATCCTAATTCTATCACATAATCATTTAATTTCATTATTCAACCGTCTCGTTTAGCCTAAAGGGCGTAATGATGATACTTAAATTTTGAAATTTTACTTCATTTGCAGTCTTATATTTACGGTCGTGAGTAGGTAACTTCATTATAATTTTGCCATTTTTATCATAACACTAGCCGCTAGCTGAAAAAGCTCGCATTCACTGTTGTTATCGGTTAATCTCTTTGTTTCGACTCACGGAGTATCCTCATTAGTACAATACCACACAGTTTATGGTTTATACTTTCATATATAATGTATGTGTGTGTGTATGTGTGTGTGTGTGTGTGACAATCACAATTCCAGAAGTATGAAACACATTAAATAGTACCGAAAGAATGGTCAAACTGGAAGAAACGACGCATATAAGGGAAAAACAATAGCCAGGGAAAAGAAGGAGGGAGTTGAGACTTGTATCCATTATGTACTATGGACTTCCTTCTCGGAAAGCTTTAAATGTTAACGTTTCCTGTTACACCCGTGGGAGTCATAAAATCTCATTACGACAGCCTCATGACGTTCCAATAATATTAGACGAGAACAGCCAATGAGGTTGCGTTTCACTGAACAAAATGTTTCGTTATTTACAGCTTCACGGATCATGTGTAGTGTTGTGACCTGCATGGAAGGGTCATAAACCGGTCATTATAACACTTTGATGTAGTCTTTGCTATCTGCCGCTGCCTCGTGTCAAACACAAGACAAAAAAGAGAGGGGAAATAAACTCTCCATGCATGAGTGTAAAACACACAGGGTGGTTCACACCAATGAAAGAAGAGTCTGTGTAAGAGGGATAATAATTTGAGGGGAAAACAAACTGATAAAATTGCAAATCAAGTCTACAAAATTAATTCCCCAAAATATTTAAACACAGTAAAGAACAATTATAAATAAAATTATAAATTAAACTGTATTTGATCCATTGATATTCATCTGCTGGGAATATTTGTGCAATAGTAAGTATTATTTTTTACTGGTTCGACGAATTTTGTCATTACTATAACGTTGAGGTCTTTTTTATTCACTAAGACTCTTTTGTTCTGCCTAAAGATAAATAATTTAAATATGTAGTAAAATATTGTGCAATGCTTAGACATACAAACATTTTACTCTGGGGAAAGAGGGACTAAAATAAAACTAGTCATCAAATCCAGTTTGTTGACTTCTCTATGCTCTCAAAATTCAACTTCTGTCAAGTAACCTGAACTAAACTATTAAAACTTTCAGAACGTTATATCTAGATTAACATTAATTTTTGAAGATTCTTTCAACCAAAATAATGTTCGAGATTAAGGTATTGCCCAAGATTTATGGATCAGCAAGCAGGTGACGTAAATTATATTACTGATGAAATTCAAGGCTCTGTTACTTCCCAATTGTTTTACTTAGTGGAATTCCTTCCACGGTTTCAGTTCAATCCCTGCTTTTGAATTTTACTAATTATACTCCATGTGTATAACTTATCTTACTTCTGCTAACAGCAGAAAAATATTGTATATGAATAGGAATCCCATTTTCCATACAACCAATACAACCATCGATATACCTACGGCAACCTCAGACGTTCAGCACATTACAGATTCACACGCCTGTTTCCATGGCAACGTTACATTAGAAAACATATACAAGACCATGAATATATCCGCCTATTTTTAATAATCATTGAAGTTTCTGAGAGAAAAATTTTGGAAATATTTATCTCATTTAATGAAATCGAATATTAGGATATGACAATACTAAAATAATATATTCTCACGTAATTGCGAGAATTTTCCTAAATATATGCATTTCGATGGATAATAAACTTTATCATTAGTGTCACTACGCTCACATACAAGCTAATTAAACAAAAACCTGACTAACTAATTGATGTAAACGAAAACTTGGAAAAAACGAATAAATATTATTAATATATGAAATTCGAAACAAAATATTTATAATGTTTAAAAAATAACACTGTAGGAAAAATTAAAAATGAGATTCCTACATTGTGACATGTCCGTAAAACAGTTTTCCTAAAGCAGGAAGTCCGCGTAAAAGAAACATTTCATAATCTCATTCTGCACAATTACATATAAATTTTAGGGTAAGTATGGCTTTCTTTAGTAAAACTCCTCGACTGATTACATAGAACTCCAGTACCAGGAGGATATTACATGTGTGCAAAAGAGGAAATGTATTACACCTACCCGCTCATTTGGGATCCATTTCCAGAAATGGAACGAGTAGCCATGTTACAAAATTGCAGCAAAATATTTGTCTCTTTTGAAGATATATGTATTATTTTTCTTTTTTTTCTGTTTCTCCACGTTTGCTTTCGCTGTAGATGGTGGCTAAAGCATTGTAATCATCATCCATAATGCATTGCGATTTACACTTCATCAAGGATGAATACATTAAAACCCAATGTTTAAAATATACATGAACCACACCCTTCCCTTTTAACAGTACCATACAACAACTGAAGATTGTCCAGCGCACGCTATGAAAACTCAAATGTCAGTGCATATAGTATTATGAGAGAAACTGGAATTTCCATTTAACTACATCTTTTACCTTTGGCAGCGCTGATGAGGAAATGCATCGCAAATGGAGAAAATACTAGAAACGGAAGCACCTCCCTGGGAGTGGTCAAAGGGGGTTACAGGAGAAACGAAATCATCTCTCGCTGAGTAATAGCTCCCTTCTTATTATGTATATCCATACAACGTTGCTGAATACATAAATTGCTACCAGCTGTTCCGGATACCTCATTTCGCGCTTTCATTTTCCTGCATGCCATAACACTATTGCGTATTCACAAAAGGAGGTCATCATTCTTCAATGAATTCATTCAAGCAACTGGAATTATATCCGTAGCACATCCTCAAACAATAACACACTTTTTTTAGCTCCGTATTGTCTAAAGGTTAGCGTACATCCCTTCGGAATGGAAGGCACTAGTCCAAATTCTTGTGGAAGCTTATGTAGTCCAGTACTGTATTTTGTGTGTGTGTGTGTTTTAATTTTACGTTCCGCGATTATGTTATTGAAGCTAAAGAAGTTGATTAGAAATGAATAATAACGAAATGAAGGGGATTTGGCCAGAATGGCCAGAATGGGATTTGAGCAAGACTTGCAATTACCAGTTCAATGCCTAATTGCGCTTTACTATGCCAACTGGTACTCTGGTGGTTCAAATCTCACTTGGAGCTGAAGATCTACATTTCAAAAACTTTTAACTTTAGTCTAATTGGTCTGCGTGTGAATTTGATGTACGAGGTTCTGCGTTGGATTTCCAGTGACAGAAAATTGAACTCACTATAGTATTCATAGCAAAGTTAGTATGAATCAGTTAGTCACAATAGTAGTTCAGATTAAACATTAAATTCCGCACTTCGTTACATATAGTCTCGCTGTTGCCAAAGAAGGTGAATACACTGCCACAAAATAAGATTGTAACACAATGAAGTTGTTTTCCAATCTGAACCACATTTATTCCATAGACAGTACATATTATGGGTATGAAATGATTACAACATGCGCTGCACATGTACAGTAGTTTTCGAAATACGTGTGTACCATTACACTGCCATATCCACATTAATACCTCATATACCCTCCTTGGATAGTAATGCAGGCACGGATTCTTTCCATGCTTTTGATCATAGTGACGACGGATACGATATTGCTGTACATTCTGCCATACCTGCTCGATCTGGTTGCACAAATCAGCAACAGTTGTTGATGGACGTGGAGTAGATGTCATTTTTCGCCCCATGCTGTCTCATACATGTTCGATATGAGACAAGTCAGGGGAACATGCTGGCCAGGAGGTCATGACACGCCCTCCAGAGCACGTTGTTGCACAGGCAGTATGTGGCCAGGCATTATGTTGCTGAAATAGTATGACTTCTCTGTCTCAAGAGAGGTAGTAGAATAGGTTCCACCACACGTTCAACGTAAGAGGTGCTTGTCAATGTCCCATGCACAAACATTAAAAGGTGAACGGGAGTTGTACCTGATTGCACCTCACACCATAACACGTAGGATAGGACTACTGTGTACTGCACTCTCGTGAACGTACTTGTGAGAGAAGACGCTCTCCAGTTCTAAGTCGCACTCGCCGTCTACCGTCATTTGCATACAGACATAATCGACTTTCATTGGTGAACACAACAGAACGCCATTCTTACCTCCAGGTGTTCCTTTGCTAGCATTAGGCCAGCCGGTACGGTAATGATGGAGCATCAGTAGTAGACAAACAATTGGTGTATATACCCGAAATTCTGTCGCTAGTAATAGGTTCCCAATAATACGTGGGGCCATATTTGCTCGGATGTTGGAAGTGATAGCTGTGCGGTCTGTCAATACTGCCCTCACAATACGTCGATTATCTCGCACATTCTTGTCAGGATAATGTTCAAAGCCTTCCTTACGGGTATGGGAATGTGTTTATACCCACCGCTGCCAACTCCTTTGCACAACATATTCATCACGGCCAACGTAATGGCGGTTCTACGAAAGCATAAACCGGCCTGTCGAAGGTCCACAATACGTCTTCGTTCGAACTCTCACATTTGACTGAATGGAGCACAATTGCGTCGTCGTGGTATGTTATATTACTTATGTTTACTGTTTGAGTCGCATCAACTCACCTTCTGAGCTACTGCCTCTGCTCCTGTATCTTCTGTAGCCCTACATAATAATAACAATAATAATACCAATAATAATAATAGTTGCCTCGCGTAGCTTAGTCGCTAACGTTCTTGCCTTCGCTGCAAGCGGTCCGGGTTCGATTACCGGTAACGTCAGTCGTCAAAAAGAGTGTAAAAAGCTTTTCCATGCCAGCCATTCTGAATGAGGTTTTCCAGAGATTTCCTCATTCACACCAGGCAAATGCCCGGGAGGTACCTAACTTATAGGTCCCTAGCCGCTTCTCTCCTTCCCCAATCCTTTGTTCCTTCCCTTTCCTCCGGATTGTGTGCTCGTCGAAGAACGTCATCGCTCATGCGTGACGGGCTAAATATCTATACATGCCGAAAGCACAGAAATCTAAATCCTAAATAATAATAATAATAATAATAATAATAATAATAATAATAATAATAATGTTGTATCTGAAACCAGTTTTCCGTTACTGTCAGCATAATTCCTACAAACTGTTAGGCAAATAAGAAGGGATGATACCAATCCAATGCCCAGGAAATGTAAGTTATTAATCACAACATGGACCTTTTGTATGGAGGCGTTGTCTTGCAATTGCGAGACTCTGGAAACTTTTTAATTTCGTTTTTTCTTAAGAATGGAAATTCTATTCGAATTGTGACATCCGACGATTCATCATATTAAGATATAATAATCAAAAGTAAAAAATAAAGGGAAATGAGGTACGCCATGGAACTTCCAGTACCTCCTCGTATCTAGCTGATAGCCTTGAAAGTGTGGTTTATTCCATTTTTTATGTGAATGAAACACCAATACTTTTCTCTTATACTTTTGAGATGAGATTAGTTCAGAGGAGATGAAGAAAATCCATCCAGCTCCGTTTGTCGAAAAGGTCGGTTTGGTAGACATCCAAAGGATTGGAAACAGAAAGAACAAAAGCGGAAACGCACTTAGATTTTACCTTATGACACAACGTGATGTAAAACAAATCAAGGGAAAACATTTTCTAAGCCCAACAGTTCATGCCTTCTACAATGTTCTTCCCAGGTGGATATGAAGAAACATTTGAATTATTTTATTCTCTAAGTTTGTGGGAAGCATAAATGGCAATGGTAAGTGGTTTGATAAAAATTTGTGTAGTAGAACGTAGGCGCGGAAATGAGTCATCAAAACGTACTTAATCAAGGCACTGTTACCTCAGACGAGCTGATGAAACATCCGTGCGTATTCGTAAAAGACTTTCCCTGGATACTTTCCAAATAGACAATGCTCGAATATGTCGTGCACTCAACAAAATACCATACATAAATGTGCAAGATCTTTGAGGTTGTTACAAGCCTACAAATAAAATTATTCAAGTAGTAGAGAAGTAACATCTCGTTATTTCTAACTTATCAACCTATTACAATAGAAGACAAAGTGAAGACGTCAGATATTTTTCTCCTAACTTTCCTTTGAGCAAAATGTACGAACTATATATTGAAGTGTTTCCCACAAACTTCTATATATCTTCCTCAAGGAAAGATTTTTCAAAACACAATTCAATTTACGTTTCAAGTGGCTACAGAAGAATGTCAGTAAACTTGGTAATAGACTTAAAACCAAACATTTGGACAGAAAAAGGACAAAATACCCAACTCAGCGGAGAGAATATTAAGGAAATGACTTTGTAAAAGGAAATAGCAAGTGGAAGTTTGTGCAAGTGTTAAAAAAATATTTTGACTTAGCAAATAGCAAACAAGTGTTATGTATTATTTTCAACCTGCAAAACAATCCATAGTCCGATTCTTTGCAAGTGTTGCTTATTATAAAAGACAACTCAGGGTTTATAAGTTCGGGGTGCATAATATGAGTAACCATGAATCTTTGGCACGGGGGTATCGCATCTTGCAGAAGTCAGGCAATTGCATCTTGCCTACTAAAATATCTGAAAAGTGATTTATTTGAGGAATGTCATGCTATTGTTTCTGTGTGGATTGCGCATTGTCCAAACAGGATAATATTTCCCATTTCAAATAGTTCAGCACCAATTCATGGAAAGTAGATATAGTTTTCTACCTAATGAAGTGACTTCGCTGACGTTAAGAAGTACCTAAAATTCAATCTGTTAGTATTCCTTCGGAACAGAACTGAGAAATAATATTGCAATCACGAAAGCGAAACGAATTTGAAGTAATTATTAATTCAACACAATTACCTTATTAGTATAAAAAAGAACCTTGAATACTGTTTTGTTAACAGAAAATGTTATTGTGGTGGTAATAAGGTTCCGTGGCTAAAATTTAAGAAGATCTATTTAGAGAAATAAAAAAATAGTTTTGTGCGAAACCTCTCATAGTGCGAATCTCAATCGAAACATTAAAACTCGCCACGAAACATGGGGATTGTTACTTTCCCATTACTTTATCCGTTGAGATATTCTATTAGCAAAGCTAAGCAAAAGGAAATATTGAGCCTCTTAGATTTTCCTCCAGTGTATCACAATTCATACAGAGACTGCAACGTCCTTTGTGCGACATACAAACATTTTCGTGTAACATGAGTACATCATGTCTGTTGATAATTGATGAATGCTTGAGTGTCGTGTAAAATGATATCATCATGTCTCTTTACCATTTCGAAGTGCTTGAGTGTTGTGCAACATAACATCATGTCTGTTGACCATTGCTGAATGCTCGGCTGTCATACAACATGAGAACATCATGTCTGTTTACCATTCCTGAGTGCTTGAGTGTCATGTAACATGCGAACATCATATCTGTTTACATTGTTGAATGTTTGATAGTCGTGTAACATGAAAACATATCTGTGGACCGTTGCTGAATGCCTGTGGACAAGTTTATGGTGGATGTAATGGATTTCTACACTATAATTCTGCATTGATGATTTCACCTCGTCTGAGAAAGAGAGTAGGTCACTTACAATCATAGGAGCAACAAAATATTTTAATGATTTTGGAAACCAACCTTTATTACGAACGAAGTATTGTTTTGACTCGTTACGATTGTTAGAGCAGATCCATTTTGTATCTGAAGTGACAATACAAAGTAGGATTGTTTTCCGGTTGTTCCTTATACTCACAGAACTATTCAACTCCTAAATGACGATTCTTGTTCATACGTAAGTGTCAACTCATGTGCCACCCGTGAGTCCAATTATTTCGCCTTAGGACTAATCCATATGAAGTGGTCCAGAGCAGGTCGCTCGACCATCTATGAAAATTATAAAAAGTGGAGTGTGATGAACTTAGTTATGGGGGTTTGAAAGTTGGAGTTTGTCATTTTTATGGCATTTTTGGGGCTTAATATCTCAGGATGGCAAACTGTTAAAAATTGCTGTGCAGCCACAAAGCAGTTCTGTATGTTCATAAACTATTACAAAAAAATCAGGACTGATATTACATGGAGAACAAAGTTAAGGCAATGTTAAGAAAACACGTGCATGACGATGCCAAGTCGGTGCATGAATCACCTTTTACGTTATGATCGGATGGATATTCATTCTACTTTATCAGATTGAGGAAACAGGCAGCAGGTGGCACTGAAATCGCTGCCTAAATCGTTCACGTTGGATTTACCCATCTGTATATTTTTTTGACTGAGCTGAAACATATCGTGAGGTGTAAGGATCTGATCAGTAACTAGCCTCTGCAAACTAGCCCTTGCAACTTTTCTCTTCGTCGCACCATCACATACAGTTTTACCGTGTGACGTAGCAAAGAAATGCCATTCGGCTTCAAGCCCAAAATCTGCTTGATGGTGACATAGATTGACAAAGTTCTTCTTGTTTTGTACTGGTTGGACGCACCATCAGGAAAGTATGTAATCTTTGCTACGTGTGGTAAATGTTCTCGAATGTGACTGATAAGATGTTGGTGAAACACGTGATCTGCCACAGTATTATGCGCTAAATGATCACTTATTACGCAGAGACAAGAGTGCTTCTGTTCTCCAGCTTGTTGGTAGTAGTAGGGTCTAGAGGAAAAGATGCAGAGTGTCTTGCTGATTTACCCAATGATAGGACTGTATGGCATCTTGGATGATGAATGTATAGTTTTCAGCAAAATAAGCCAAAACTATACACTCAGAATCACTGAGATTGTCTCTCTTGTATTTTAGGTATTGTGCTTGAACCTTGGAAATATAAATGCTTTTTGATATCTTCGAGTTTCTCACATAATGTTTCAAAAAATTCGTCAGCATGTTTGACTACCGTAATCAGTTCAGTCCTATCAACTGTAACCCATTGCTTGTATTGAATAATGTCAGGAAAAACTTCACTTTCCATGGATTAATCAAACATCAACAGAAGGGCAGCTTTTCCTGGACAATGTTCGCATGTTTGCATCATGCAGGCACTGCTGTTAATATCACATACGGCTAACTCAAGGAGATCCTTGTATTCAACGTTTAGTTTTGACTCATGAATCATTAATTTTATATTTTGGAGGTACATACATACACAGACACTATGAGTACCCGTAGCACCGGTAAGAATGCACCATTTAGGTCTCATGGCAGAAAACTTAGCCCTGTGAATATCTGTGCATTCTGGATGGTTCTGTTTAAATGCCAGGTAAAGCTCGTTCAGATTACATAACAACAGTCGTTTTTGTTTCTGAACCCTCACTCTTCCTGCACGTACTGGTCTACAATCTTTCTTGCCTGGACATAAACGACTGTATTCATCGTCTTCATAAAAATGAAGAACCTTTTCTGTTGTCTCTGGTGACACTGATACTCCCTGCTTATGCCCCAGATCTGGTAAAATTCCTTGCCCACTCACCAGTTTCCTAGTAATCATGACTAGACGTTCTGACACATTAAATACAGTTGCAATCTTCTTACGATGCCATGTTGTTGGAAGCAAACTTAAGATTTTTACTTTTTCTTCCTTAGTAACAATGGTACATTTCTCTTTCAATTGACGTATCAGGATTTCAGAATCCAAGAACACTTGTACGCTGTCGTCTTCATCTTCAATAGTTTCCTCGAAGGCAAGTTCTAATTGTCTTCTTAGCGCTTGTGACACTTGGTCCATTTTACGTTGAAGTTTACGTTTCCTTTTCTCGGCACTGACTCTTCGTATTTTTGACGGTGGCGTAAGACGGATATTGACAGAACAAATTCAACATCGCTGTTTTTGTTTTGATCTTGCAAGTTACTTGTATTGGATGCAAACACTGCGGAGTAACAATCGGGACAAAGTGCTTTCCTGGTATTAACTAAACACCAGTCTTCTTTCCTTGTAGCATGTGTTCAACAAGAATTTTTCGAAGTCCCTTTTTAATAGATTTCTTATGAATGGTTATATTAGTCTAAATATCTTATTTCATGGTACTTGCACAATGTCACAGGTTCACAGCCAATTCGCAGACGAAGCAGCTCATGACTTTCTGTTTGCAAGTCCGAAATATACTTTAGTTCCTTTGCACAAACACCATACGTAGATTTATGGCATTCCTCATTAGTTGCATTTCCCACAGAACACTGAGAGGTCATTTTAAGCGCACAACACAACAACCTTCCACTGTGGCTGTAGCAAAACGACTGACGGATACTCCAAGCGGCTGACTGACATTTGGAGGGTAAATGCATAGATAACAAAAAACAATACAGATGGGTAAATCCAACGTGAACGATTTAGGCAGCGATTTCACTGCCACCTGCTGCCTGTTTCTTCAATCTGATAAAGTAGAATGAATATCCATCCGATCATAACGTAAAAGGTGATTCATGCAAGTGTTTTCTTAACATTGTCCTAACTTTGTTCTCCATGTAATATCAGTCCTGATTTTTTTGTAATAGTTTATGAACATACAGAACTGTTTTGTGGCTGCAGCAGCAATTTTTAACAGTTTGCCATCCTGAGATATTAAGCCCCAAAAAAGCCATAAAAATGACAAACTCCAACTTTCGAATCCCCATAACTCTGTGGCTACAGTCATATCATAGCTGTGAATGTTTCTGAAGAATCTGTACATGCCCTAGTATTCACACCATAAATTCTGAACCACTAACTTTATGCCATTTCAAAATACAGCCTTTTGAAACGTGTACTTTTCTGTACTTTTTCTGGTGATGTCATGTATTAGTTAGAAACCCTGAATCTCCATTTGGGCGCACGATTATATATTCTTCGTGTACCTTGGTCTCTCCTGTACACATGCGTTTTTGTTTCATGTTCCTCTGATTGGTAAGTCCTGAGCAAATGTGGTTTTTGTAAACGCTTGCAACTGCAGGAAATGGCACTCCGTCTACAACAAAGATGGCCGCCATTCAGGAACAATTGTACCTCCGAAAACGTGCCTCGTGTTATTGACCTTCTCATACACAAGGTTCATCACACTCCACTTTTTATAATTTTCGGAGATGGTCGAGCAACCACTTTCACCATTTTTTGGACCACTTCAAATGGATTAGCCCCTTAATGATTGCACAAGCCACCGTACGACAGTAGTGTAGTGATGTCTAGCTCGTCTGCAATGATACAAACATTTTTCCGAGGGTTTCCTGCTCTCATCTTCACGAGGAGCTCATTCGAAAATGACGATTGGCGTTCACGAGGCTTAGTTTGTAATGTTGTGTGACCGGAACGAACTTCTACAGTATTACAAATGGAACAGGTGTGTCAAAAAATACGGTTTATAATTTTATTAGAAACGAAGTAATAAGTTTACATGGAATTTGGTTTACTCTCCTTCAAAGTACTGTCCTAGGCTAGCAACGCACATATCCCAACGTTGAATCCATGACGAGAAGCATTTCTGGAAGGCTTCGTTTAGAAGGGAGTTGAGCTGCTCTGTCATGCTCCTTTCAATTTCAGATATCATTTCAAAACGTTTTCCTTTAAACACGGTTTTAATTTTGGGGAAGAAACAGAAGTCGCATTGCGCTATATCTGGAAAGCACAGCGAATGTGGACAGACAATAATATTTTTTTCAGCCAAAAACTCATGGATCAAAAGCAAGGTGTGGCACAGCGCGTTTTTGTGGTGAAGAAGGAAGCTATTTGCCCATTTAATCGGCAATTACAATGATTTACACAAACTCATATGAGATGTTTAGTTCTTCGAACACTAAACATCTTGTATGTGTCCATGAACACACGCCAAAGAGATCATTCATACCAACCTAATGCATACTGTACATCTGCTTTCATCAATAATTTCACAACGAATTTATCAAAGGAATACGGTATTGTTCTGAAAATTTCATTCTCTTTATATCGAAATAAATGAGCACAATAAACAATTAATTGATTGAAATGAACAAATTGTTTATACGTAATTTACTGGGAAAATTACATACAGAATGCATATATATTAAATTTTGCTGGCTACAATACGCTACATTTAGTATTTAGAAGTGTTGAGTTTCTGAATTAAGCACACAATGTAAGCAAAAGATTACAAAAGCAACATTAAACACAAATCATTAGGTTTAGATATTTCTACAAATTTACCAATTCTATTACACAAAATGAATCTAATTATCTATCAAATTAGGTTAAACACCTCCGCGAAGCAGTGGAGTTCCAATAAATATAGAATTAACTTAATATTGGAGACGGAATAACTTCTTTTTATGAAAAAGTGCTTTAAACATATTTTAAAAGCACCATAATGGGATATAAACAAAAATAGTTCAATTTTTTATACTGTATATGATTTTATTTAGGAAGTACTTAAAACTCAAATATAAATGTTTTGGAATAGCCTGTAGGTGATTTGCTATTGCGTAAGAGAATAATTTTGTTTTAATGTGCATAATATTGTGTTTGTGTTCTGGAAGGTGCAAGAAGTTTTCGGTTTTGATTCATTCGTTAAGACGGACCTTTGTAATCATAAGTATTCTGCCATTAATACCAGCTTAGTTGCAATAAATTTAGAAGCTATTTGAGGAGAACAGGGAGGCAGTGTCTTTCATTGAGTTAGAGAGGTCCATACGTTTTAATCGATTTTATACTAATACAGTAATACGAAACGTAGAATTCTTATGTCGGTGGAGCATTCTATCTTCCCTGCTTCGCAAAAATTGAAATAATGTTACTGAATCACGTTCTTTTATATATTTATTTATGCACAGTACATTTACTGATAATAATAATTTCGTGTAGTTTTCGTGAAATTGTTTATATTATATATATATATATATATATATATATATATATATATATATATATATATATATATATATATATATATATATATATATATATATATATATATGCATTTCTATGAGTTTAGACTTTTAATTGAATCGAATAGCATTCCAACATTCCGACTGCTACATGATAATAAGACTATGAACTACTGTACAATTTTGTATAAGGATGGAAGGAAATATGATAATATAAATATTCAGTTCAGGTTTCTTAGAAAAAATAATTGCTTATAGAAAACTTAATTAGATTTTGATCATGTGAGAGAACTACAATTTCGAACATTCATAAATTGAACTCCCTCCCCCATGTATATATATACAGTAGACTTTAACGTTGATATAGCTCGTAGCTCGGCGGATGCAATTTTAATTAATTTTCTTTCTACTGTTTATTGGTTTATTGAGAGAAAAATATTAAATATCATCCAATTCGTTATAACTATTACATATGTTTCAATTCTTTCTCAATTTCCTATTTTCTAACCGTAATAAATATAGCTTATTTGTTTATTTGCTTTTGGTTCAGTAATTATGTGCTTTGGGCCACTGTGGCAAAACGTTTTCAGTCCCAAGTAAGATACGAGTACGAAATAGGTCATATTGTGATCCTCTTATTGTAAAAATAAAATATTTAATTAGTAGTTTGTCACATACCGTACTTGCATTTTTCCTATTAGACTTCTAAACTATGCTATGCATAGTCGCAATTGTTATGGAACGGCTTTATCCGTCTATTCGTTCCTCCGCAGGTATTAGAGCAAAAGCAATAACCGATATCGAAATGCGGTTTCTTTAAATGGATTAAGCGACACAAGGATAGGTTCTATCTTCTCCGCTAACTTTCCATTTAAACCGAAAATGGTTTTAACTTCCGGTTTTAACGTTTATCGCCGAAACACGAAAACTATGACAGATAGCGATTTTTTTTTTTTTTTTGGAAAATAGTCAGTCTTTCAAGGCAACGTACTAGGGCTTTCCCAAACGATACAAAAATTGGAAGTGGTTCAAATTTAAGATACTTCCGGTTTCAATACTGACTTTTACACCGGAAAAACGGTAAAATATATTGAGATGAAGTTTTCTGCAATCGATTAAGTGTTACAAAAATTAGTTGGATCATCTTTACTAACTCCCTATTCAAATTGGAATTAGTTGAAATTAGCCACTTCCAATTTTAATACTGGTTTCCAAATTTAAAAAATGAAATTAAATCTTTTGATTTATCGTCGCAAGATTATGCTTATTATGATCAAGGCAAGTGAATAATGATGGAAAAATTGGTGGAATGAGAAACGAGAAGAAACGAGAGTATCCCAATTAAAGCCTACAGACACGATGTTATGCACCACAAATTAACATGGCTGGGAATCGAACCAGGGACCTCACACTCCAGAGGTAAGCTCTCTACCACTGATTCACTATGCCCCTCTGATTTCCATAAACCAAAAATGGTAAGAAATAGAGATGCAACTTTCTTTTTTTGTAATTGATTGAATTTTCCCAGAATAGATTATTCCTTCTCCATCAAGCCCTCTATTCTAATAGTTCAAATTAATCATTTGCAGTTTGAACGTCTATCGCCATAGAACAAAAATGATATTATATATCAAAATGCGGTTTTCTGCAATTGATTCATTGTGTCAAGGGAACATACCATCACAATCTGCAAAACACTACCAAAACCGGACGTGGTTGTAATTTACTATTACTTCCGGTTTCCATACTGATTTCCTAGAGCTTAAACAGAAAGAGATATCGAAATGCAGTTTTTTTTTAAAAAATGAATTGAAATCTTTGAGTTTTACGTCCCACGGGTATGCCGGTTAGGCTAAAGGAGACGGTGATGATGAGTAATGAATGGAATGGTGGAATGAAGAAAGTAGGAGGAAACGGAAAAACCCCTAGAAAACCCACGCACACGGTGTTTGTCCACCACAAAGTTAACTTGGCGGGGGCTTTTTTTGTTCTCAATCACCTTCCCAATAGTATGATATAAGTCTTCCATCAACCCTCTATTGATTCCAAAAGTGGTTAAAAGTAACCGTTTTCGGTTTCAACATCTAACTACATTGAATGAAAATAATAAGGAACAGCGAGTAATGGCCTTTTTGTACGGATTCAGTGTCCGAGGAACATGTTTCATCTTTGAACTTATTAATCTATCGCAACCAGTAGTTATAGAAAACCTAGTTCAAGTTTGAGTATTGAATTCCCATAGTTTAGAAGTCTACCGTAATTTTACACTGACATACGAAACTCACTTATTTTATGTCACTAACATTATTTCAATTTTTCTACTTTAATGCATTCTTATCCTTAGATCGTTTAATTATAGGATACTGCCTAACAAGTAAATTCTGTAATATAAGCCAGATTTTAAACTTACTCTCATACTTAAATTTCACATGTAAATCTCTTCATTGTTTTTATGGTGTCATCACATTTTCATGATTTCCTTGTACGTAATTTCATGTTTACGGCGCAATCGGTAATTATATTTGTATTCAGTGGCGTATTTAGGGGGAGGGCTTCCGGGCTTAAGCCCCCCCCCGAAATCTTACTATAGTAAAGTATATGAAATATCTTGCAGAATTGTTACATTTTCAGGCATAGCCCCCCCACGAAAGTTAGCGAAGCCCCCTCCGAAACAAAATCGTAAATACGCCACTGTTTGTATTACTACTACGTAGACCGAAACACAAGACTAAGACGCAAAAAATCTTACGTATAAACCAATAAAAGCGTTAAAACAGAGGAAAGAATGACAAATAAAATGTATTGGGATCTCCTTCGTGGTTAAGCGGTTAGCGTACGCGCCTTTGGCGTGGGAAACAAAGGTTTGAATCTCTGCGTGAGCTCATGTGGTTCCGATCCCACGTTAATCAGTAGGTCCACGTCTCATATAGTCTCGCTGCTGAAAGGGACCTTACACTAAAAAAAGTTGAAATCTAACTGAAGAGAGAAATTATCTAAAAGTATTCTTGCTACTAGCATTATATATTATCTATC
The DNA here is from genome assembly GCF_964235325.1 of Thermobia domestica. Classification (NCBI taxonomy): domain Eukaryota; kingdom Metazoa; phylum Arthropoda; class Insecta; order Zygentoma; family Lepismatidae; genus Thermobia; species Thermobia domestica. The sequence goes on along the minus strand of NC_137462.1, from coordinate 262,964,611 downwards.
CACAAAATATTGTATAATATGGTCCATATAGTTAAGAAAAGTTTTAGTATGGAACGGAATTGTGCGTATAGGGTTTACAGATTATGCATGTTATAAAATCTCAACTTGATTGAAAATTGCAAAGTATATTGGGTGAAAATAAACGTCAGAAAGGCAAAAGAAATAATCGAAATATCTGTCTGAAATGTAGAAGCAGAATCGAAGAAAGTAGAAAAGTTTAATAGCCATCGGTACCAAGGTAGTATGATTAGAGAAAATTCCATGTACGAACGGATATATATTTTTTTAAATGCGCTTTCTTCAAGATTTATCATTTCGAGTAATGTACGGACGAATAAAATTCAAACATTTTCTTTTGTTCAAGAGTTATAATTTTCAGTAATATACGAACAGATAAAAGTAAAAAAAAAAAAAACGCTTCTGTTCAACAGTTATCATTTCGAGTAATACACGGACGGATACACGTGCTAGCAGCATACTCATATAAACCTCAATGTGTTATCTTAGGAATAGGTTAAGGGAAAGTTTCACCATATATATATTTCGCACCACGTACAGTAACGTACGATACAGTCAACACTGAATACAATAGCTAGAAAACTACAAGCGCCTTTTTAAATATAAGCATGGAAGAACAAAGAAAATTAGCTGGATCAAATGGCAAACTAATCAAGAAATTCTAGCAAATAGAAAGAGGATATCGATATTGGATATAATTGACAGAAGGAAGTGAGAATCTGGCTTGGATATTACGTATCCTAAGTGACGTAATAAAAGTTATAGTTCTAGAGAGAAAGAAATGAAGAGAAAAGGTTACAACTGACAAACAATATTAAAAATATTAAAAAGGAACAATTGTTCTGCCACGATGAAGATGTTAGTGACGACTACAGCACATGAAGATTCTTCATTCGCAAGCCAATCAAGCCCACTAATTGTGTCCTAATACCTCCAATAATAATAATGATTTATAACCTTCTTCAAAAGATCTTGGTCACCCAACTTGCTTTGCAAACCCGCATTCTGGAAACCGTACGTGTGCAAATTCTAATTATTTGGCCCTAAACAAATTGAATTAATTTTGAGTTTCCAGTCTCTTTCGGCAGCGAGGCCATATGAGACGTGGATCTACACTTTAATGTGTGATCCAAACCATATGATCTTCCGCCAAGAATCAAACCCGGGTCTCCCAGACTATGAATAATAGACCAAACAAAACAACGAAAGACAAAAGACTCACAAAGGTACTGACTATTTTTTTTTTCGTAATTACGATTAGAAATTTCTGGGGTATCGGCATCTAAGGCCATTTAGCCCGTCACGGTTGAGAGATGACGTCCCTCGGCGAGCAGACTATCCGATGAAAGGGAAGGAAGAAAGGATTGGAGAAGGAAGAAAGCGGCCTGGGAACGTTATAGTAGGTACTATCCTGGCATTGGCCTAGTATGAGTGAGGGAAACCAAGGGAAAATCTCATTCAAGGTAGATGGCCTGGAAAAGCTGTTTCACTTTTTCGACCGAGTGTTTCTACTGGGAATCGAACTCGGAACAGCTCGCACAAAAGGCGAGAGCGCTAGCAACTACGCCACATGGAACCGCTGACTACTTGTTTTCTTTAGTTTAGTTTTAAGTATATGTCTTTGATTGGATGATGGAGAAAATTGTATTTTATAAAAAAAATAATAAAAGTAATCTTTTAAAACAAGAGGAGAATGGGTATGTTTTAATATAAGAAAACGTGCTACAGATGATTGTGCTTTCGTCCCCAGCTAAAGGGAATAAATCAAGAAGAGACGGAACGAAGAGAGTGTAGAGAGGAACAGAAACAGAGTAAAAGGTAGGAGGATAAGAATAAATATAATACGAATTCATTTTTCACGTATTTTTATTTGATATAAAACATAATTAATTGTTTCTATCGTATTAATAATTTATTTCAATGTGGGAATTTTTAGTTTCGAATGAATGTAGGAGAGAAGATAGTATGTTGATCACCACCACCATCATTATTATTATTATCGGTATTCTGTCATTCTTGACAGGTCACTAGTCGCAGCTGAGAATCATCCATGCTCCACGGTTTTCTGCTAACCTCTTCATTTCATGTACGATTTTTCTATTTTGGTATTTTCCATCAATTGTAGTCTCCTTCAACCTCATTCTCTTTCTTGTCACCATACCCTTTAGCACGTCCATCATGGTACAATTCATTCTTAGCCGATGTCCCATCCAGTTTCTCTTCCTTTCCTTAATAATATCTGAAATTGTTCTTTTCTCCCCAACCACTTCTAATATCCTCACACTCGTTGTCCACTCCACCCAGCTAATTCTCTACATTCTTCTCCACTCCAGCATTTCGAAATCTTCCAGTTGTTTTTCATCGTTTTTGGTAATGCCCATGTTTCTGTCCCATACAGTACAATGCTCTACATCAGGTATTTTATGAGACGTTTTGCCAACTGTTTATTGAAGGTCCAACAAAATAGTGTTTTCTTCCTCCTAAAGGCTTCATTCACCATTCCTATCCTTGCTTTTATTTCACATTCGCTCTTCATATCATCACTAATTGTACTACCCACGTATCGAAAACTAGTCATCTGTTCTATTTCCTCTCCTCCTACCTTTATATTTAACACCGACCGCTTCGTTCCAATTACCATGACTCTTAACTTTCTAACACTTGTTTTCATCCCATATTCTTCACAGCCCTTCCTGAAGTTTTCTAACATCTTATTGATTTTCTTTTCAGATTACGCAACAACCGCCATATAATGTGCAAATCGTATATAACTAATCGTTCTATCTCTTACCGAAATACCGTTTTTTATTGCATATTCTCTTTTTCAGTAAATCTCTCTTGTAAGTAAATATGATGATTGTGAAACACTAGAAATAAAATTCGAGATTTTAACGCATTTCATAACCCGTACATATCAAACGTGTTATTTTCAAATACCTGTCCGTCTGTTCGTCGACCCGTGTATACATATTAACTTGTCTAAAGCCAACACACATAAACGTATTCGCAAAAATTACAAATTTAAGTTTTTAATATAAGATTCTTTAGATTAATAAAAGATATTTTACTGAAGTGTAAAGTAAAGCGATTTACTGAAGTGTAAAGCAATTTCCCAGGAAACTGCTCTAACGCTTTAATTTATTTTTCGTATAATCAACATTAATAACGACTCTATGTTGTGATATACTGGGAAAAATCTGCACACGACAGTTTATTCTTCGCAGTGAGTTCTTTTTGCACGATTTTCTTAAAAATGCTCTGGTACTTTTTTCATATTTTGTAACCTAATAATTCATTAACAACACAACAATACATGATTATTTTGTTCTAAAATATGAGTAGAAGTTTCTTCTTGGGATGAGTTATTTTCAGACGATTTTCTAAAAGAAATACTTCAAGCGATTTTATTCTTATTTCATAAATAGATGTTTCATTGATAATTTGGCAATTTAGCATTCGTAAAAATGCATCACGCATGACGTTAGTACGTTGCCGCTTGCCGTACTCACAGAAAGCAATCGCTACCGTGTACGCCTTACTTCCTGGAAATGCAACCCACCTGACGTTAATACGTTGCCGGTTGCCGTATTCACAGGTGCTATACTGTTCTCACCTGAAAAACAAAATCAATTTCAGTGAGTGCTTTTGTGGTGGATAAACACAGTGTGGGTTTTTTTCGGGGTTCTTCCGTTTTCCCTCATTTTCTTCATCCCACTATTTCATTCATTTATCATCATCTCCGTTTGCTTTAGACTACACAGCATAACCGTTGGATGTGAAAGACTTCATTTAATTTTTTCAATGGAGGAGTGACGAAAGAAAAGCAAGGACAGAAATGATGAAAGAAGTCTTTAAGAGAAAGAAAAATCTCTTTTGTAGGACTTTGAAATAAAGAATTGAGAAGACTCATAAAATGCTTTGGGTGGAATATTGTACTTTATGGGGCAAAAACATTGGCATTAGGCAAAAGTGATGAAAAATGAGTGGAAGCTTTCAAAATGTGGCTGTGGAGAAAAATGGAGAGAATTAGTTGGAAAACGAGTGGAAAACGAATGATAGGATGTTAGAAATGGTGGGAAGAAAAGAATAGTTTTAGATATTATTGAGAAGAGGAAAGAGAAACTGGTTGAGACATTGGCTAAGAATTAACTGTATCGTGTGGAACGTGTTACAGGATAAGATGGCAGGAAAGAGAGGAAGAGGAAGAAAGAGGCTACAATTGATGGACAGTATCAAAGCAGCAAAATCGTACGTGAGGCGACTTGCCAATAATGCAGAATATTGACCTTTCAATAATAATGCCTATGATGACGATTTCGATTGGTCCTTAAAAAAAATATAAATTTTACGATGAAGGATGCCTTTACAACAGACTCAAATGTTCGCAATGGTTGACTTTAAAGAATTGAAATGATTCTTCCCTTATTATTATTATTATTATTATTATTATTATTATTATTATTATTATTATTATTATTATTATTAATAATAATAATAATAATAATAATAATAATAATAATTTAGACCTGCTTGGGCAATAGTTGTTTTTAAATCGACGTTATACAAGATATAGATCAAAACTTGGTGTTGGAAAATAATTTACTTTCACTGCATAGCTAATCTAGATGTCTTCTTACCGAAAACAGAAACGCTAAGCATTTAGGAACGAATGAATTGTTAATCATCTACAGAAAACGTATTAATAACATATGAAACCAACCGTGGGAAAAAAACCTTGTATTTTATTCTTGAAATTTTTCTCAAATTCTTTAATGTTACCAGCGTATGTTATTTGGCCTAAGCTATCGTAAAAAGCAAAAGTAACGAGACATTTCAAGATTGCCTGAAATTCATTTTATAAAATTATATTTGTAGATGTTTATAATTTAGAATAATTTTAGTATACTATCCCAAATATCAAAAATGAATGAAATGAGTCGTTTAGTTTGCTGGCTTAGGTTTTCTTCAGCCAACACGTCTACCCAATCGACGAAGAAATTGGGTGCTCTTTGTTTCAAACATATGTCTAGATATTTAATACTACGTATATTTCACAAGAAGGTATTTACAAAATTAACATGCTTAAGATAATATTTATATTGAATGTGACAAAACATTTCGGCTTTACTCCCTGTAAGCTGCTAAAGAGAATGAAAATATGAGTGAATGTCAAATCGTTCATACGGTGAGTACTTTGGAAGAATTATGAGGACTGTGTTACTTTTAGAAACGTAAATCTTCACGCACGAAGCCGAAAAACATGCGACATGCATGTTTGTACTTATCCAGAACTAAACCTATAAGACGCAAACATTTATGGAACACGCAATGAAAATATTATAGAGATAATCCAATAAAATATTTTCTAATACTACAGTTTGGGAAGGTTACTGCACGACTAGAGGATTTGTTCACTGGATGATATGTTATTGGAACATTCACAATAATGTTTGATACGTCATTTCAGTACTTACACAGAGGGCAACTGTTAGAGTGTAATTCAAGCAATTTTACAATTTAATTCATGATACTGAACGAACGACAAAAATATATTTGTTGGAAATTATACATGAATGGAATGGGAGTATAAGGTTACGGACTCATTATGTTATGGAATAATGGCATATCTATATTTTTATTATATGTTGCTAGGTTAGATGCTGTACAAATAAGTGAGTTCAGGTTTGAATCGTATCAAGATGGATTAGGATTCAAGGAACATTTTAGATGTTCGCTTGTCGTAGTAGACTCTCTTACTATAATGACGTTAATGTGATTATTTGTGGATTGATTCAAGCGGATTAGTTGCAGTATCTAGATAGTGAAATATGGAAGCCGAGATTAATCAAGGGTTTAGAGTAACAGCGTGTTGATGCTTGATTTGATTCTGACGCTGATTTTTGGATCGTATTCCTGTGAATATTGAGATCCTCATTTCTGGATAAAAGACAATAATAGTTTCAGTCACAGATTCAATTCAGACGTTCTCCTTTAACTTCTTCTTGCTTTTAGGATATTTCATTTTAGAAAAACTTACAGTGTTTTATCTTGAAGATAACTCGTCACACACGCATGCCAAATGTGCTGAAAATTCGACTACAGCGAATACAGTTGAAAGCACTTATTTTATTGCACGAAAGTGTCAATCAGAGAAGCTAAGCAATATTGTACTTCCAATTCTCTTGCACATAAATGGTGTCAAATGTGGATTTATAATATGTTAGCGTGAGCAACATGGCTAATTTTGCAGCTGTGGTGGCATTTTAGTTACGTGGTGGGTCTGATTCGATTGCAGATCGAGGAAAATGGACTTTGGGTTAGATACCCAATGTATGTGTGAATTTTCTCGTGGTTCCCAGTTGTCTCCTACTTTCTCATTCCACCACTACAGTCCTTATCATCATCACAGTTTCCTTTAATCTGTGAGCATTATCATGGGGAGTTAAAATTAAAAAATGATAAATGAATCTGGCATCGCATTTTAACGTGATCAGATGCTTTAAACTGAATTAAAAATACAATATATGGTCTAAATAAGTTGTTTCTTTTCTTTCTAGGTTAACGTCCCTCGATTATCTTTAAAAGTTGAGGGAGACTGTCATGATAATGAACCAAGTGGTGGAACTAAGAAGTGGGAGAAAACAGGAGAATCTAAAAAAACTCGCTTACACAGTGTCTGTCCACCACAAGGCATATTTGTTAGGAAATATGATTGAATCAGAGATCACACACATTACAGGCAAGCGCTTCACCATTGGACTACCACGGCGTCGAAATAAAGGTATAATAAATAACCGTTACACAATATACAAATATATTCATGAATTTCAGTGAAAATTTAAAACAAAAATGCAAATAAATTTACACAACGTAGTTTAGAACAGCGAGGAACGTGAAATCTTCTTTTGCAGAAATTCAAGGGCTTCAGAAAAATGACAACTATTTCCCATGCATGAACATACTACATCAGAATTTTGCATTTTTATCGTAGTAGTATTTCGTACAGAGCTACAGAACGATGCGGGGAAATAAAGCGAAAGCACAACGAATCGACAATTCCCAAGAGATCAGTGATCTTTCTCCTCGCAATCCTGCCTTTTTTCAATAAGAAGCACAGAACGAAATAATGTTAGCTGCTTTTTCTCAGATCACAGTTCAATATCGAGCGATTTCAGTAAAAGCACTGTGAAAATGACAGTGATTTTTCATTTTTCCTCACCAGTTGGATTGTAATAAGTATTAGGATTTCAGTCCAATATAACGTTATTTACTTAGAATAAATATTGCTTCAAGAAAACGTTCTGGTTACTCGCTTGATCATCAGAATATTGTTATTAGTTGTAAGAAACGATTTCCATCAATATGGGTATTGTACTATCATTTTCCTTGTTTAGAAGTTTAAAATCCCTTTCAACACCGATACCAAATAAGACGTGAACCTAAAACTTAATGTCGAGTTCAAACGGGAACAAGTAAGTATCTATTCTCCTTTGTGGCTAAGCAGTTAACGTACGCGCCTTTGACGTGAGAGATCCGGATTCGATTCCCCACAGAAGCTGGTGTGGTTCGGATTCCACGTTAATCAGTAAGTCCTCGTCTCATACAGCCTCGCTGCTGAACGGGACGCTAAACTCAAAATCAACTTAAGTCAACAAGTAAGAATCTGTAAAGTGAAAGAAACCAAAGTACTTTGTTTTAACAGAAGCCAAACTGTAACATTAACAGGATTGCTAATCGTTTGTTAGGACATGAAAAAAGGTTGGTATATACTTTCCAATGATAAATACAAAATCCAATCAGTTTACAAACGCTTGCTAAATCTATTGATCCAATTCCATGCAAATCACAAAGGAAACAGAGAGATAGATAAAAAGAATTAGACATATTGTGTAGTAATATAATTACCATTTTTATTTGGTCGTTCCGAAATCTCATCAAAGCGGAACGGTTCCGCTGGAGTGCACAAGGTCAAATAAAGCACAGTAATAAAAAAAATAACTGAAATCTCCATTTAAAAAAAGAAACGAGAACAATTGTTACTAGTTCCGGTGATTTTGGTTCAGAAAAACGGAGACGGCGCTTCGTAGCTGGCTGCAAAAGAAAGAAACGAAACAAAAGATTTTAGATTTTTCTCTTTTTTTTTCTTTTTATCTGAAAACTGAACGTCTACCAGGATTAGGCATTGTCCCCTTATCTTCCATTCAAGGAAGCAATATCAACACTACCTGGTTCTGGGTATATTTTACTGTCAGTTTCTCGATATGAACGTTAGTTCTTTCTTCGTCTGATCAATACTATAGTATCAAGCTGGGCTTTATTGCAAGGCATAAGAAAAAGGAATGAAGGAAAAACAGTAGACCGTAATAAAAAAAAAAAATACGTTGGTAAGACTGGTGAATGAAATCAAGATGGGAATATATTTGATTCACAGAAGCTAGCTGCAACCTCTTCTGAACACACACACACACACACACACACAAACACACAAACACACACACACACATATATATATATATATATATATATATATATATATATATATATTCACACAGAGAGAAAGAGAGAGATTTAATAATGTTTCTAGTAATTTGGTCTATCTTCAGATCTTTTCGTACTGAAATTGAGAGTTACCAACACTTACATCCAAAGATATGCATCGTATACGCAAAAATAGTGAATATAACTGAGCAGGAGTAGATCCATGGGTGCCCCCTCCCGCAAAATTCCCTAACAAATATTCGTAAACTTCCTTAAAAGTGGAAGTTTTTTAGAATTACTTTAGAATCGTCTTTTCGAGTGCAGAACAATACCCATTCAATCTTACATAGGTCCTTGTGGTATTGGTCCCCCTCAATGCTAGAACTCCTACCATCAAAAACTTCTGGGTGTGCGCCTGGTACATTTCTAAGAATATACCCACGAAATTCCGTATTACAATACATTACCGTATCTTTTCTACTGAGATAAATAAAATTAGAAGCCCTGACTGTATTACTGATCAACAACCGGCCAAACCAATTATGCTAGAAACTTCAAAATTGGACAGCACAAAGAAATTATGTTGTAAAGTACCACTAAGGAAGAATTTTTGGAAGCTCATCAAGGAAGGGGAGAAATAAGGGGCGATAATTGTTATATTAAAATGTTCACATCACGAAATATTTCAAGGTCAGAGAAATAAAATTTGCTATATGAACTTCTGATAAAAATCTTTAGACACATATATCAGCACTTTCTAATATCTTACCTAGATGGGAAGGAAAGAAACGAGAATGAAAGGACAACATTATTATAATAAGATGCCCAGATTTCGAGAATGTAGATCATAGGGTTAAACTGCCCGGACCCAAGAGAAACGGGAATGGCGGAAATGTCATAACGAGGAATCGCATAACTTGTACCTCTACCAAACATTGTTAGGGTCATCAAGTCTGGGAGGTTCAGATGGGCAGGTCATGTAGCCAGAATGGAAGAGAGTAGGAACGCTTTCAAAGTTTTGACTGGAAATCCAATCAGAAAAATACCATTGCGAGGACCTAGGAGCGGACGGGAGAGCAATATTAAGAAGTATCTAACAGAAATAGGAATACAAAGTTGAAACTGGATCTAGTTGGCTAAGGATTGAAGTCAATGGAGAGTTTTTATGAACGCGGCATAGAACCTACAGATTCCATAGATCATTCAGTGAGTTAGCTAGTTAGTTTAGCAAAATATAACTGTAATTGATATGAATAATTGATGTTAGCATAAAATAATTTATTCATAATGGATATGGGATTTTTACCTACATCGTTACTTTACTCCGGGCTCCGCAAATCGACAGAACGGCCTTTGAACTGGTATGATCAAAGAACAGAGAGCGAAGAAACGAGGAATTACCGAAAACCCTTACAAGAAGGAAACTGTCCCAAAGAATTCATCTTAAGTCTCAATCGTTTAGAAACCTTTCCATTTCTAATGCTACGGTGAGAAATTGGCTTGCAAATTTTCCAGTGTCAGACGTACTTTGAAGAGTAATTATGCTCTGGCACGTCTTCAACAAGGATAGCCTAGAAAACATTGATGCTATCCATGTAATGTTGCAGAATCGAAAGCTTCGGGTGTATTATAGAAATTACTGGCATATCGTATAGGTGGTTACATCATCATCTGACAAAGTGCTGAGCAAACAGGTCTGTTTCAGAGCGTGAGGAAAATATCGGCCAGACAGATTCTCAAATGTTTGAATGCTGAGCATAGTCGGCATGGAGTTCAGTGGTTTTTCCAAGTATCCTTCTCCTCTCCTTCTCGGAAACGAAACATGCTCCTTCGCCGGAGCTATGACAAATGAAAAGGTACTCCAGTGTAAGTCCAATTAATTTTGTTTTATCTCCTAGGAGAAAACCGTGAGCACGTTCTCGGTTGTGTAGATTGTTCAGTTCTAGTTGTGTAGATTGTTCAGTTGTATTGAATATTTAGAAAAATGGTCGTTATTTCTTAATGTCATTTTTAGGGGCACACTGGAAATATTGAAATTTTAAAAAAGTAAATCATCGTATCATACAAGTTATCCATTCTAACACAACACATTTGTATACAGGGTTAGTATATATCTCTGTCGTTTGTTTCTTAGCCAAAAGATTAATGAAAAACGAAGGTAACCAATTTTCCAGTCTAAAATGAATCTTTATTGTTTCGGGTGTTTTGCCCAATGAACACCATATATCATTGACATTAAAATTAATCGTGTGTGTAATGTATTTATACTTTTTCACTTTGATATGCTCACCTCAGGCAAGTACATAGAAACAAGTGAAAAAGAAAACAAATGTAGACCTTGAAAGTAAAACGGAGAAAAATTCAGTATTCAAAAGATAGTGTCTAGAATGCACTATGCACAGTAGGCCGGTAGGTCATTTAAAATTGGTGGGTTAGAGTGGGTCACGATAGATCGGTTAGTTATGATAATTGGTAGGTCAGAATAGGTCACGATGGGTAGTGGGTCACAATTGGTCACGTCCTATTGAGTCACTGACCCGCTCCATCTCTGGTACCAACATTAATTGGATCTCCATCGCAGATGATAAAGGTTATAATAAACGCAATTATAAGCATTGAGAACAATAACCTAAAAATTAGTAACATGACTTGGAGATGGGAAGTAACTCCTGAGAAAATGAAGTATCATGGGCATTTACTAACATGAACAGTACACCAGTTTTAGACTAACTTTCTTCTTTGCAATACACAGCAACTTCAATTTTATGAAGCATTCTTATTAGTGCATTTACATTCCGGCATAGGAGGCTTAAATATCCTATAACCAGGAAAATATTTATAGACACTACTCTCCACAGACTAAAGTAACAATTACGCCAGTTATAATGGAACAATGGCCAGTTACAATGCCTAGAAATATGGAGAAATACTTAACTAATCGTTCGCGTATCTCTTGTGTATAGGTTGGAGAAAACTTAGTACAACACTGGTCTCGCATAAGAGGTTTGTCTCTCAGCACTACAAGAATTCCGTAACTGATAAAGCAAATGTAACGCGACAAAATGCAGCGAGTGATAACATTCATGTATTTCTCAGTCAAAAGCAACAGAGCCATAAAGTAGAAGAAAAAGTAGATGCACCATAACAATGTTCTAGACAGACGCAACATGTTTGGATTAAAATTGGAGCGCCCCCTGAACGCAGCGCACGACCATGGTTTCAAGAACTTAGTGTCGAACTTTTCGCCAAAATGAAGGAACCATATCGCGGGTACTACTACGACACAAAAGAAGCCATCGCCCATGCATTTTGCACTGGGAAAAATCCGTTATCTGGATAGCGGTATATTGTGCATATATATATGCACATCCATATGGAATCCATATGCTTACTACGGAAATTTGTAAGTAGTATAAGATTTCCATCCATATGCTGCATACGTACTGTTTTTCCCCGCCTAGATGTTACATCATGCCGGTGGAGGATGTCTAACATCTAACAGTCTTCCGTATATTACATATGTATACGTGTAATACGTCAGCTGTATGTTTTATACGTCCATCTGTATGTGGGATCCTTACCGTCTATATACACATTTGTTTCATACGGAAAGTACGTATAGATGGAACATTCATACGGAAAGTATTGTAAAACATACGTATCAGGGATACGTTTTTTGGAGGATGTTCCGTATAGGCGTACGTTAAGTCCAAAAACTACAAGATTTACGCATGAAACCTACGTTTTTACGTATATCACATATGTTTTTTCTCTGTGTGACAGTCTTAGCGAGATATCAACAAGAATTGACGCGCTCGCGTTGTAAGATGACTCTCTCACGTATGACAGAAGTGATGAAAGATGGAAAACTATTACACTGAAGATAGGTAACAGGTATTCTTAAATGCATAAAGGCAGGAACGAATCATAGCAAGGTTGTCATTACGCTTTATTAAGCCCTTGTAGCATAATTTTTTGTCAAACTACTATCATCCTCACACACACACTACCATACCAGAGATAAAATGCACCAAATAAACATTTACATAATTTCTAAGGAAGAAAGAAAGTAATTAGCTTTGATAATCATTCAAGTGTTTTTTTATAACTATTGTCAGTATTTAACTCGACAACATAATAGTGGCAAATAACCATATATTTCACTTATCACATTTTTGCACAATGCAGTAGGTGCTTTGCAGTATATAAACAGTTGAACACGGTGAAGTATATATATATATATAAGCAGAGGCATGGTAATATAGTCTCTAATGGAATTATTATTAAAATTACACAGTAATGCATAACTTTAAAATGCAACGAAGCACACTATATAGTTTTAAATATCTTCTATGTATAAAGAAATGAATTTTTAAATTACACGCACATCAAAGAAGCAGGAACATTCTCCATCATAAATTTAATATGTTGCTATTACGAAGTAAATACACGTGTAATTACGAACTAAAATTCTGAACGTGAATACAAAAACCGCAACGTGAAATTCCAAATTTTATCATGTTATTTTCGGGACAGAAACGTTTGGTTTAAAAAGCGGTAATATGACATTACATTTGACAGGATTTTAAGAATAGGGAAAAAGGTATAATAACTTAATGCAAGAGCTTTGACCCTTGATGCAGAAGGACGTTGGTTATATTTCTGGAATGTTATCTTATGTTGGGCAATATCGTGTTAGTGAATTTTCTTGAGGTTCTGTCCCTTTTTGTAGTCAGTTTCATTCCTCAAATTACGATATTCTACGTTCATTATCGCTAACCTTGCTCTCTTGCATGCATAGAATGTTCGTGGATCAACTTTACGCTTCAAATATTTTGTTGTGTTCAAGTTCTCTATCAAAGATAGCAACCAACGCCTAGAGCGAGTGAATTTACCAGATTATGGAGCATACTGATGATGTAAATTTAATAGAGAATGATAGAAGAACAATAGAACGAAATGCAGAATCTTATTAAAAACTTGCAGGGACATCAGTTTAGTAGTAAATGCAGAGAAAACTAAATACATGGAAGTTCGTCCGGATCATAACACGGCAAATCATAGACGCGTTAAATTATCGAATAATATTTTTGAAATAGTGGATATTTTCAAATATCTAGGATCAATATTAACATATGAAAACCATATTCACGAAGAAATTAAATGTCGTTTAAAACCAGAGTATTCGTGTTATTATTTAATTCAAACTCTCTTGTCGTCGAAAATTCTGTCGAGGAATTTGAAGCTTAAAATATATGGAACGATAGTCATGCCTTTGTGCTATGTGCTTGCGAAACATGGTCACTTACTCTGACCTGCCCACCTAAGCCTCTTAGACTCGAAGAGCCTAACAGTGTTTGGTAAATGGTATAAATCATGCAGCTCCTTGTTATGAAGTCTTCGCCATTCCCAATTCCCGTTCCTCTTGGGTCCAAATATTCGTGTTAAAATTTTATTCTCAAATACGTTAAGTGTACGTTCTTCTCTCAAAATTTTAACTAGATGTTCAATCGGAAAACGACAATTAGGAGGCTCAGATGGGAGACAATATTAAGATGAATATTCCGGAAATAGGAATACAAAGTAGAAACTGGATCCAGTTGGCTAAAGATAGAATTCACTGGAGAGCTTTTGTGAATACTGCATTGAACCTCCGGGTTCCATAGAATGAGACAGTGGGTGAGTTAGTAAAGTTCTCGAATACATCAAAGACAAATTCACTATTAAAATAGTTAGAAACTAACCAATCAAATATCTGCAATACTATTAGATTTCGAAAAAAACTGTACAAAAACTATGGAAGATTAAATTAAACAGTTTATTTCGTATAGAGCAATAATGCATTCCCTTAAGGGTATCGCAGTCAGATCTCTCCTTTCAAACATACGCATGGTTGAAGGTGCATGTGGTTGGGTGAGTAGGCTGTGACCTTGATGTTCTATACACACCTGGAACTTAAGTTACAGTCGTCCAACGGCGTTGGACCGGTGAATAGCCGCGCTTTCCTGGTTTTGACGTAAATACCGAAAGGTATGTAGGAACTGCACAACACCTATTCTGTCGAAATTTTCGATTGCGGCTCATGCTCCTGTGTCAGAAAAGAAAGTCACTGCTGGTTAGATTCGCAACTTTAAAACAACAAGTAAAACAGGTATCACGAAGAAGAGGTGGTAGTCCATGAAATGTTATTGCGCTCAAAGTGCAGGCTGTATGACATGTGATAAGAAACCCTCAAAGATCAACCAAGTTCGAAACTGGACTACTCTTTGGATGGAGTCATATGCAAACAGTGAGCCGAAACTAACTGTTTTCTCCCTTTTATTCTAATTTCAATTTATGATCAGACCATTGCAATAAGTGAATGAAACAAAATTGTAGCGTCGTTTTTATAATAGCTTATAACGAGGAATTGTACAGTTTTATACCGTTTACTAAACATTAAGGTCATCAAGTCTAGGAGGCTCAAATGGAAAAGTCATACAGCCAGAGTGGAACAAAGTACTGACGCTTTCAAAGTTTTGACTGGAAAGCCAATGTCAAAACGACCATTATTAAGAAGTAGGCGCAGATGGGAGAAGAAAATTAAGATGTATCTCGCAGAAATAGGAACACAAAGTAGAAACTGAATCCAGTTGACTATAGATAGAAGCCAGCTAAGTTCTTCACAACTTGACTGTTACATCAACTTTAAAATTAACATCCCAGAGATATCCCTGTAGGTCAAACGTGATCATGGATGATCATTGAAACTGTGTGATTATAAAAGAATTTGTAGATTGAGACAGAGGGGGGAAACAGCAAAACCCAAAAATAATCCACGGACACAGTTCTCTACCAACAAACCCACATGCCTTGAAATCGAACCTTAATACGCCTTGAATCAAAAGTGACAATTACATCTGTTTATTTATCTTTTTAACTCTTGTTTGCTCTCTCCGATATTTGTCATGATTGCTAGATTGCATGGGGACTCTGTTCCATGGGGTATTTTTCTTTTGATGAACTACCGGGTTCCTGAAACCTCAGACTGAGTAAGCTATTATGACACACAGCCACAGGTATCATTAAAAGATGTGTCAAAATGTGGATCCTCAATAACTCAAGTTACGGCACCTCATCCTTCTAATCACCTCATTCTTCTATCACTCTTTCCACAGGTTCTGTGGCTAGCGCACTTGTCTCTGATACAAAAGGTTCCAGGCTCCATTTCTTGTGGAAGAGTGATTGTCCACATAGTTCAGATACCAATACACAACTTAGCATTTCTACACAACTCCACGGAAAACGAATTACATAAATACATATCAATACCAATTACTCTACCAAGATTAGTAAACGGTAAGATATCTAGAGTAATTAAATGCAATTGACTCTACGCACCATAAATGCTATAGAATTATTTTTGAAAAAGATAAACAAATTTACAGAGGTTAAAACAAGATACGTTACCTTGCGTGAAAACCTTGCAAAACAAACAAATTGAAACAATACTGTTTGCAAATCTTATTTGAAGTCGTGGTAATGCAACAATATAAAATGAAGTATTGTTATGTATATCATTTGGTATATTGAATATCGTTGTATTGAAACACGATTTTTTTTTTTTTTTTGTAAATTTGCATTACCTTGATATATTTGAAATTTTGGGTATTTGACGTTGTTTTGCGTGTCAAATATTAGAGAGAAAACGCTGTATATAATTTCTATTGAACCCGCCACCGACAGCTGTTTTTTAACTGCCTTCAAGAATAAACAAACAATTGTTAGAATTGAATGTTTTAAAACATAAAACAGAGCTAAAGGGTTTCCTTTGTTCTTCATATGTCGTACATTATTCAATACTGTTCACTTTGATCTGCGGGTGACATAGTATTGAGACGCCACTAATAAAGAAAACAGGTTTTTTTTTTTAAATTTCATGTCAGATTTCAATCAATTTTTGTCATATGTGTGCTAAATATTCACATTTCAGCCTTTGTAATTTTTTTCTCTTCGCTTCTTCTCCTTTCAATGTTGTTTTAAATAGGCGTCTAACTTGTTTAAATGCAACAGTTTTACCGTCAACACTTCAATCATTGCACAGGACAGGTCAAAGACTTTTGAGCCTTGTGAATATTTTGAAACGAAGGAAAGATCCATTATCAAAAACATACCCTTTCACTTTACGCCATGTTTGTTTCTCTTTCACTCATGCATTTTTCTTTCTCTTTTTTTCTCTCTGTGTTAATATTCAGTGATTTCACTACACGGGATTTGATATCTGTGACTAAAGGGATAACTTGGTTATCTTTCTGTTGGTAGATTGAAGTTTGTGTTCCTTCCAGAACCGAATCTGTATTGAAGCGTGAACTTTCAATTTAAAGTGGAATACAAATCGCATGAGCTCCTATTGGTAATCGAATTCGGATATTTTTGTTCTGGAAATTCAATTTTACAACTACCATGTGTGTCACTCTTAGTACGTCGTCGTTAGAAGAATAAAAAGACCAATAGATGAAACCTACTACCTAATTTGTATGTTTATTAACCCTTAACTAGTATGGTAGGTATCTGCTACGCAACTGGTGTGGTACGGGTCAAAATGATCCAAACATTTTTATAAAGCTAAACATACTAAATGCGAACAATGTGAAAACATTTTTAATGTTTATTCTCACCTTTCGCGCCATTTGTGTGTATTTATCCAATAGCAAATTACAATACAAATTTTAGCAAAATATACTAACCCGCACCCCAATAAAAAAATATACATGCAAAGTCTTACTCGTTATAACGATCTGACCCGTATCACAGTAGTAAAGGGTTAAATATAGACCAATCACTTTGTTGCAGTAACATAGAAGTACCAGTTAATTACTGCCAGATAGTGACAATTTTATCCGACTCGATGAGTATTTACTCTCAACCGTGATATTTTTTCATTTCGATCAGTATTTACTCTGAAGCATGATATTTTGTATCTTACAAAGGGAGGTCACGAACTGATTCCGCAGAGATCCGAACCAGACCGTTGTGTTTGCATTTGATATGGTGTAGCTAGGTGAATCCCAAAGTTATACGTACCACCAGGCGGGCTATCGTGAGTTACAACATATTTTGTAATGTAAACGCTATTAGCTGGCAGAATAGTTCCAACCGGGTGATTTGTTCGGAAACGGTTGGGTAGATGGAAAACTCGACGAACACGTATCCCATAATTTTCAAGGGCACACTCTTTGGGGTAAAAGAGTTTGTCCAAGAGTCTCCATCAGGGTTCCAGACGGGGTCCAACTCAAACATTTCAAACGGCAAGGTGGGTTAAGTAGTACATCATTTAAAAGCTGTTTTGAAATGAATGAAAATGGAACGAGTTTTGACTCTCTACGATAACCCTGTGCAAAATGACAGAAGGTCGAAATGTAAACACAAACTTAATTGAAAAATTTTGTCCACCTTGAATCCAAAATGGGCACTTAAAACCTATGTAGAAAGTATAGGTACTCCAAATTGTTGAAGCTAGGAAAACCAAATTTGGCGTGAATGTTGATCAGTAAAGGTAGGTGACGGAAAGATACATGTTCAAAAACGCGACATATTGAGTTCAAAATGCCACACTACGTATTACACACAAATCCAGCTCAAACCACTGGAGCTGAATAAGCGAAATGTGGTATTTACGTTTATTGTCAATAGTAGATATCCACAAAAAGTCAAAGACGTATCACCTGTAGTCCAATATGGCTGCTATATAAATGCTGGCAATTATGTTTTATCTTCATTCATTCGACCCGTTGAAAGAAAGAGATCTACGAGTGGCCCGACCGAGTTACAGAAGTTGTTGGCAACTGGTGGCAGTTCTAACTGCCGCAGCAGACGATTGGAAGCATCATAGAAAGGAGTCTACTATTGTTTATTCATTATTTACCATTTCGATTATTTCTTTCTTATCTCACTTTCGTTTTCTATTCTATTTGTATCATACATAAATTAGTCCGTCATTAGAAACTCATCTTCTTTCATTTCACAATATTTTTCAAACAATACGCTAGTTAACACCCTTTGCCTTCGAAACTTTTGAGTTGGACCCATCTATGAGTCTGGGACGCTTTTACTTCAAATCATTGTACTTTGAACCTGTTTTCCTGTTTTCACATTTGTCTCACCATTCCCGATTTATAGGGGTGGCCATGGACTTTTCAATTAAGACAACCCCATCATTTTGCATAGGGTTGTCGTAGAGAGTCGAGGTTTGCTCCATCTTCTTTCATTTCAAAACAGCTTTCAAATGATGTGCTACTTAACCCGCCTTGCTGTTTGAAACTTTTGAGTTGAACCCCGTCTGGAGCCCTGAAGGGGACACTTGAGCAAATTCTTTTACCTCAAAAAGTGTGAACTTGAAAATTATGGGTTACGTGTTTGTCAAGTTTTTCATCTACACAACAGTTTCCGAACAAATGACCCGGTTGAAACTATTCTGCCAGGTAATAGCTTTTACATTACAAAATATATTCTAACTCACAATATCCCGCTCGATGGCACGTATAACTTTGGGATTCGTCTAGTAGTAACATATCAAATGCAAACACAATTGTCTCGTATCAGATATCAGCGGAACCAGTTCGTGACCTTTCCTTGTTAGTTTTCTCGATTTCGAAAAGTATTTAGTCTGAAGCATGTTCTTCTTTAGTTGTTCTTTTCTTATTTATTTATTTATTTATTTTTAGATTTCGATGAGTATTTGTACATTATTTTGCAGAATATTCCTTTGAAGGTAGTTACCCTGAGCCTGCACGAGCCACAGTGAGACCCTATTTCAAAATGGCCATCTCTACTCCAGTGGCGAAAGTGACTTGGGAAAGCCAATATACTACGTGCGGATGCGTATAAGTGAAACACCTAAGTGCATCTAACGACACTTTTCTCTGTATGCCATAATATCTAACAATAATATATTTTGGAGGTTTTATGGAATATATTTTGTGTAGTGTGAAACTCTTGTGTACAGGATGTAGGATACAAACAGTCATCGATAAAGTCACCGTTCTCTTAAGATATTAAGAGATTGACTCCAATAACTGAAGATTCACTCTTCTTTTTCTAATGTTCACTAATCCTAAAATCCTGCTAAATTACGACTAAATATTGACTATATGTACCTTTTACCTAACTATTTAAAAAATAAAAAAATGGTTTAGTTTAAAGAATTGTTTTAGTTAAGATGGTATTACATTGACTCAATTAACAAGCTCGGACTAGAAAACTGTTCGTATGTATTGCAAAAAAAAAAAAAAAAAAAAAAAGAGAGAAATAAAAAAAATGCTTTCGTTTACAGCCACATTGAAAATACTGAATGCACACCTACAGCCAACCACCAGCTGCGATGGATTCGCATACATGCCAGACTAACAATACATTACACACAAACCAAGGAGGGAGACGAAGAAGCCGGCTAAGACAGAAATAAATTAGACGGCAACAGAATGAGGGATGATGATGATTCCCGAATGCATGCTTAAAAAGTAATACTTGTGTCCCATTAACAAAACTTTCACACCAATATACAGACATTTAACAAATTAAATTCACACCCAGCTTATTAAGTTTAAAAAAATGCAGACAGTAAAATATCCCTTTTACGTGGTGTCTTCCACCCCTTTTTTGTGTGGTTTATCATATAAATAACTTGAGCATGTGCATGACCGATAAAGAGTGTTTTCCTGGACTCCATGTGTTTCCGGAGTTTTCCTACTACGCTCAAGCCAATGGTGAGGTGAAATATCCTACACGCACTTTCTTACCTTCTTTTTTTACTCTTCTTTCCTTCTCTAATGCACACTGTCCAGAAAATGTCTAAGAATAAAAACCGCAGAGCAACACAATATTTAACATGCTGCTTCAGATCTCTAACTGCATGTAGAAAGTGCACGTAGATATAGGTTGGTGCCTCACTCAAGGAGAGCTAGCTTTCTTGCTAAGGGTCTCTCTTTACTTCCAATTTATTTCCGTATTTCCAAATCTTAGAGTTATCGCGTGGAGTAACAGACAGACGTTAAACTCATCGGTACCCATGAAAATGATAAAAGATTTATTGCATTGACAAACTTCGCCGAGATAATAGCTCTATACATGGTGTTTCAAAACAACAACATCGACAATTTTTGGGAGGTAATTCCTGACACCAAGATAAGAGAAAAAGTATAGACCAACCTGGGTGCATAAATGCTTCCTTTTGGAGTTATAGGCTGATAAAAAATCAAAAAAAATTAGGAGGTTCATAATTCCATAACTATGGAACCTACCATAGGCGGGTCAAGACTTCACTTAGGACCTAGTATGTGCCCTATCCAAATATCCAAGCTTCAGGATACTAGGGTACTTCCGAAATAATTTTTATAGAAGTGTGACTGTGGGCACGTAATTTGAAGAACTTACATTTATCTGTACAAAAATTGTTGCGGTGGTACGGCAGGATTCTGGAACTTAGATATTTGGATAGGGCACATACTAGTTCCTAAGTGAAGTCTTGACCCGACTACAGTAGGTCCCATAGTTTTGAAGCAATGGACCTCTAAAGTTGATTTTTTCATGTTCTCGGCAGCCCATAACTCCGAAAGGAAGCATTTATGCACTCAGGGTGGTCTATACTTTTTGTCTTATCTTGGTGTCAGGTATCACCTCCCAAACGTTATCGGTGGTGTTTTGAAAAACCCTGTATAAATATCTATTGTATAATAAAAACACAATTTAGAAAAATCACTTTCATTAAATAGTTACCGTGTGCAGTAATCGACAATTTAAGGTTACAATTTTATGAGAACCACTAACCTAATCCAAATAACGTGTTCGAGCAGCAAAGCGAGTGTTTTGAATATATTCGGGTCAAGACAGATCTTCAGGCAAAAGCGTTGCTGGCGGGATGCTGCAATCTACCACCTTTGGAAGAGTAATGATGTGATGGGCAACTATCTAAACCGAGATGATGATGATAGCTGCGGTTATGGTTCGTATGCAGTGATAATTTCTGAATATAGATCTGGAGGAATTTACTCATGAACCTGCTCAACTTCTTCCCGTCCCCTACTCGGGGTGTATCTCCGATCTTACTAACGTGGGTCACCAGTATTCCCAGTGTTTTACTCCCACTGTATTGAAATTCCCTCTAGATCAGTGATCGCCAAACCGTCGATCACGAGCTATTAGTAGCTTGTGGGGACATTTTCGGTAGATCGCGTTAACGCTCTGGTTGGCTAACTTTGATTCTTCAACTGAGCTAACGCTAACAACAGGGGGTGCTGACAACAACTGCTTATTTCTCCAGTGCAACTGCCATTGTTAACCTCATCCCACAGTTGATTGTATACGCGTGGGGTTATGCATGTTATGTTTTTCGTGTGTATATTGGACATTTGCTAACTTGGATAGTTTGATTTCAGATTTACTAGAAATATAAGTTTATAAGCAATAAACAAATGCAAAATGTTTCTCGTGTTTATATTAGACGTTTGCTAACTTGGATAGTTTGATTTCATATTTACTAGAAATATAAGTTTATAAGCAATAAACAAATGCAAGATGTTTCTCGTGTTTATATTAGACGTTTGCTAACTTGGATAGTTTGATTTCATATTTACTAGAAATGTAAGTTTATAAGCAATAAACAAATGCAAGATGTTTCTCGTGTTTATATTAGACGTTTGCTAACTTGGATAGTTTGATTTCATATTTACTAGAAATATAAGTTTATAGGCAATAAAAAAATGTAAGAATTTTTCAATAAAATGGTTGTTGTTGTTTTGGTTGGTAGCTCACAGTAGGATTTAGAAACGGTACGGTAGCTCAGAAAGTTCATAAGTTTGGAGACTACTGCTATAGATAAAATCTGAAATTATCACTAAGCTAAATCCACGTTAATATTCAGTCCAGTATTTCATAACCTAGGTATTGCGGAAGTATGTAAAATATAGTACAAAAACTCCAAATTCACCGAAAAGAATGTTGAAACCTTTAGCCGAATATGTTAAACTGTATCCGAATATATATGTTGCATTGTTAGTTCTTTTGTATAATTGTACTTTGGTCTTAATAAATAAGTACCACCCTTATGTCAACTTGCATATAGTCATATCCAATTATATTTGCGACTGAACGTATACATTAAACTTAATATAACTGGCGAAGGCGTATATTTTAGAATGTGTTATAAATTGCGTTAACTAGAGAAGTAGCAAAGTTTTTATATGTTGTTACATCACTATAATTAAACTTTATAAACCTGAATTATCCAATTCTCTTTTTAAAATAAAGTTACCATTTAGCTAATGAACTGATTTCCCCATTTCCAGAGTAAAGTAAAAAGAATATGCTTTCTTTGCTTTTTGGACTTTTTTTTTCTTTTTTCATGTTTCATATCTTGGCAAAGCATGTTTCTGAAAATCTGCCAACGACTGAAAAACCTGATTTAGTTCATATCCCGCCTGGTGTAAAAGACACAAAGGAGGAGAAAATACAGGAAAATGTGGAATTTTGTGGCAAAGGTCCAAATATTGTGCTCAATGGAACTCCAGTTCAACTTAATTATTTTAATAAGAGGAAAAAAGAATCATCATATTTTTTCCCCCGTAACTGGAAATTACAGACGAACGTAGGGCATAATAATAAATTAACCACTGACACAAAACTTTTGTTTCTTTCGGCACAATTACAATGAAAACTATTTAAAAAGAAATTAAATAAAGGGTTTTAGCTTTGTGTAAGCAAAAAGGCAAAGCATTTGCTCATTTGGGCATGATACAACAAAAAGTTGGCTTTCATTTAGCTCGTTAGTTCAGGTTACTGAAGATAGGAAATAAACAAAGTGTGTGTATCGATCAAAGGTAAATTTGGACTAAATTCGTAGCTACGTTCGACATATATAGTTTATTTAATCCGAATTTAGATTTCATCATGAATTTTAAATTACGTAACATACAAAACTCTACGCCATGTATTTATGAAATAACTTTTTTTTTTTACTACAGCAGCTACATTTGAAGAGAAAACGTAGTTTTGATAATGAAATAAAAGACCGTAAATTGATAACTTAATTCTAATGTTTCATATTATAACATTTATTCACAAGAATAGTTTTAACTGTGAAACCATCATATTTGTAAAGCAAAATCTTATCGCACTTCGATTTTCTAAAAACATTACTCTGTTCGCAAGAAAATTATCACTTAAATCCTATTCGGCGTAAGCTCTAAACTGTGATAAACAAAGCCACGTGAAACTAAATCTCGCTGATTTGCTGTTGGCCTACCGACGCTTGTAGTCCTCTGTAAAATAGTTCATATGATTTGATGATTACTTTTACTATGAAGCTCCATATAAAACTGCTACATTATTATAAATGACAAAAATATAATATGGGTTATCTAACAAAACTGCAATCGAGTGTAGTTAATGAAACAACAGAAATAAACACTAAGCATGCGCAGTAATTATGGCGCCAATTCAACTGTGGACGCGTGTTCTGCTTTCAAGCCTGTAAGACGGCTGGCATGAATCCCGGTTCCGCGAGTGTTGTGGTAAAACACCAACAAGGTAAACCTTTACTCACTAAGCAATAATTGTTTACCAGCAAAATTCAAATATATATTTTTTAATCTTTCGAGTTTTTTTCCTTTTTCTGCTACTGCTGTAAGTATCTGGACAACACAAGACAGTATTTAATACAGTCCCTGTCCATAAGACACGTAGGAAAGTCATGTCTGACGGCTGTTCTCTTCAAATCCTGTTAGTACACGTCTATACAAGTGTAAATCACAAGGGTAGACTTTTTGACTTATGGGCAGTTTTTTTCTACAGGGGCGTAATCCTAGGGGGACGGCGCCCCTTTTGAGTTGTTGCCGACTTTTCTTAAAATGATTGTAGCTGTCATTGTGATTGTAGCAGAACAATGAGTGAGAGATGTTTTCTTTCTAAATAGTCCACGAAATAAACCTAGGTATGGATTTTTGGAGTAGCCGTACAAATAGAGGGGGAAGAGGGGGACAAAGTCCAATTTTGGCTAATTTTTTAAAAGTCTGTTTTTTATATTTTCTTTCCATAATATCCAAACGGTGATCTTTCGTGTGACAGCGATTTTTTGGCCAAGACTTACAACAATCATCTATACAAGGACGCAATTTTGGACAAAAATCTTCCAATAGTTATCTCCACAAAAAAATGTAATATAGTCAGATGCGCGAAATTTTTCAGAATGTAAACTTCCGTGGTTTCGTGTTTGCTTCACTACACACGTTGCAATTCTAATAGAAGTAGAAAATTATTAACATTTCGTTGTATAAACAACACTGATAATGTTCTGTGTGGTATTCCTGCTCCAAAAAGTACATGATGTACTAGAATATCTCTATATATTAAGTGGCTTTATTTGTGAAGCTATTGCTAACTATGGACAACTTTGTTTTCATTTTGTGAACTAATAATGAGTTTCAATATAAAATGTCTCGAATTTTACCTCTAAGATAGAAATTTTGTCGTATGTGAATTTTTCCAGGTTTTCTTTACAGCAGCTACTAGAAAGGATGGAGACAAACATACTGATTTAGTGTGTCTTACTGCCTGCTATCTCCACTTAAAATATTTTGGTGAAGTAGTTATGGCATCAAGTGTGAAAAGTTCTTTACGTGGAGTGAAATTAACACAAGGAACTAATAGTGATTTTGACCCTACAAAATGTGTGATTTCCCAAAAGATAGACAAAGATCTCAAGACTACAACTTTAGTAATTTGTAGAAATATTATAAAAATGCTGCTGAAATCAGGCAAGATGAAGTGTTGCAGAGACTTCGTTCAATGGATTCTGAAGTGGAATTTGTGTTATCATTGCAATAATACCTGCTACAAGTCTTACACATTGAAAAAATCGATACTTAAATTATAAAGAGATAGTGACGCTACGACTCAAGACTGTGAGGATGAAGAATCAGCAATTAAACAATCTACAGAAAAGCTACGTTCACACACACTATCCCGTACAGAACCGTTATGTAAAAAAATCCAGTATACGAAGTAACATGCGTAGTGTGTGTGGTCTCAATAAACACGCAGGTGTCAGGCAGAAGCACAGGATTTGTGAAAGTAACCGAGCTCTTGTCTTCCTCGAGGCAGCAATGCTTTCTAAGGCGATGTGTATACGAGAACTTGTGATCTAGAAGATGAGACATCATTTTTTGGAGCAGACTTATATTATCATAAAATATGCCTAGAAACATACGTTACTAAATTCAGAAGAAGTTCACAGGAAAACAAAAGCACTGAAAAAAAGTCGCCTAAAGAAGAAATGAAACAACTTTCAGCTGTAATCAAACAACTTCTGGAAAATGGCTGCGGTGTGACTTTGTCATAAATACGAGATTACTTAAACAGTAAAGGGACAGGAATCGTGAGAAGCAATAAAGAGGTCAAGCATTTTTTAATGAAGATTTTTGGAACTACGATTAAATTTTTTAAACCTACTACAAACAATGAGTCTCTTACTGTCTATTCGTCAAATTTGACTACCGAGAAACTAACACAGACCCTTCGGAACCACAATGCTATAAGAGATGCCGGAAGATTAATAAGAAACTCCTTCCAGTGTTTCACGTTTATGATAGAATCAATTACTTGAGGTGGGCATCCCTGTATTTAGAACAGATGTGAAACTTGAAATTTCAACATCCACAAGTTTTAGAAAAATTCATGAAAGGATCTTTGTAGTCCAAAGAACCACAGGAAAATTCAATGCGGTTGGCTTGGACATGGCACTGGAGCAGACGATAAATATATCCCAAAAATCACAAAGAGGAATAATTGGCCAAACAAAAAGAAAAGAGTACGTTGTTGAATGGCAGTTAATCTACTACGAGATTCTTGAAATAAGAAATGCTTTTTGGTCATTAATAGGCGTTGCAGTGGTTGACTACGATCTTCAGATACATTACGAATTAGTAGGGAAACAGAGTGAGGAGATTGAAGCAAGCATCCAGATGATGTGCTCTTATATTGAGGATATACAAAATCCTTGTGATACCACTGGAACGATGAAACTCCAAAATCTATCGACAAATGAACTTGTACCCCCACATAATGCAAAATCAATACTTTCCTTTGCTGCAAAAGGGAATGCACTTTATCTTGAATTTAGGAATGAGAGGTTTGTTTCCAAATCAAAAAACACTTTCTGCCCCCATACACAAAGTGAAGTTGCCATCTTTCAATTATGTTGGTTCACAGGATGCAAAAAATGATAGGTCTAATTCAGTTACAGATATCATCCATGCGCAAAGACTTGTTAATATTTGTAAGGATAGAATTAATATTTGTAAGGATAGAGGCATGTTATTGAGCGAGATTCTAAGTTATGACATTTTACCAGTTACAACATTAGTGGATAAAAATAGTGCAGCCATTAAACCGCAGAAACCGGATTTGCTGACTGCTTTGATAAGGAAATTATACGATTCCGAGTGCAGTTCTACTTTTGAAAAAAAAATCTACCGACGTGTTTGATAGTGGATGTTATGAACCAAATCCACAGGATGCCTCTACAGGAATTTAATACTTTCGGTGATCTTTTTGCTACCCTCGTTGAAAGCATGAGTTCCATTCATCAAGAGAAGTCACGAACGGATTTTGTCTTTGATAGCTACGTAACAAACTCGATTAAGGACGGAGAAAGGGAACGAAGAGCTACGGTTCAACCAATAACTGTATCTAACATTTCAGCTTCTACTCGATTACCGGTTCAAATGAACCAATTTTGGGCGTCCATTTGGGCGTAAGCTTCAGAGCGCTTTGCGATGTTATCTACGAGAACATTTACTTCCTTTGCAAGGAACTACTGTTTTGAGTAATGAAGTACGTGATGGAGGACCAATTCAGACTGTAACAATCAAATCTGGCAAGTGCAATGAAGTTTTGGATGACGATTTAATGAAACCTACTTAAGAAGCAGATTTGAGAATAATTCCACATATATATCAGACACTTAAAGAATGCTACCAGCAAGTAATCGTAGCATCAAATGATACAGATGTACTTGTCATTCTTCTTTACTTCTTGAAGTTCTTTCAAACGAAAGGTCTTTAGGCTCTTTGGCTGCGAAAATCTTCAAAAGAATGCATACCAATTCACACGTTAGCACGAAAAATTGGCAAATTATGTGACGTTATTCTATCATTTCCTCACAGGTTCTGACGTCAATAGTAAAGTGGGGACCAAGTTTTCGGCCTTGAAAGCAAATCCTGAAAAGTACCTTCTATATTTTGACTAGCAATTACCTGCAAATCCTGATACATTTCGACTAGCAGAAAACTTTCTTGTATAGGTGTTAAAGCCTGGGAGTCCCTCATCAACGTTTGATCAGCTACGGCTCGAACTATTTTCATATCCAAAGACTCCAAATCTGTTATCACTACCACCAACAAGCTTTTCATTAAGTACACATCTTCAGCGTAGCTTTTTCATGGTTAACACTTGCTCTTCTGTATTGAGTTAAAACGCGCCACTGTTACCAGAACATTAGGTTGGTCAGTGGATGACAACGGTACAATAATTCCAGACTCTTATTTAAAATTCCTCCAAGAACATATCTTGATTACTTGTGGCTGCAAAATGAAATGTTCAAAACGTTTTCGCTGTATCTCCAACTTTCTGTGTTGCATAGACTTCTGCAAGGGCTGTGAATTCTGTGAAAATCGAGAGAAAAATAACTTCTAGCTAGCTACGTTAACGAATTTAAGAGAGGTGGGTGATTACATAAACAAAAATATAAAATTTTAAATACTATATATATATATATATATATATATATATATATATATATATATATATATATATATATATATATATATATATATATATAAAAGAGGTAATTCTTCACCTGATCTATTTACGTAAATATTTTCCAATAATATAACAACATATTATATCATTCAAAAAGGAAAACATCCCTCTCGAATAATGTCTCCTTGATCCCAAGAACATTATCAGTGGTGTTTATTCTAAGAATCATGAATAATAATACAACAAGGTGTTAATAATTTTCTACTTCTATTAGAATTGCAACGTGTGTGGTGAAGCAAACACGAAACCACGGAAGTTTACATCCTGAAAAATTTCGCGCATCTGACTATATTACATTTTTTTGTGGAGATAACTATTGGAAGATTTTTGTCCAAAATTGCGTCCTTGTATAGATGATTGTTGTAAGCCTTGGCCAAAAAATCGCTGTCACACGAAAGATCACCGTTTGGACATTATGGAAAAAAATATAAAAAACAGACTTTTAAAAAAATAGCAAAAAAGGGAATTTGCCCCCTCTCCCCCTCTATTTGAACGGCTACTCCAAAAATCTATACCTAGGTTTATTTCGTGGACTATTTAGAAAGAAAACATCTCTCACTCATTGTTCTGCTACAATCACAATGACAGCTACAATCATTTTAAGAAAAGTCGGCAACAACTCAAAAGGGGCGCCGTCCCCCTAGGATTACGCCCCTGTAGAAAAAAACTGCCCATAAGTCAAAAAGTCTACCCTTGTGATTTACACTTGTTTAGACATGTACTAACAGGATTTGAAGAGAACAGCCGTCAGACATGACTTTCCTACGGGTCTTATGGACAGGGACTAGACTAATTGTCAAAATGCACGTGTATAATTTGCTCCTCCTCGTGGGGAGTGGGAGTGATACATCACTAGCCAATCGTATTTGTGACAAGCGGAAGGATACAAATATTTTATTTATCAGAGTTTAGAGCTTACGCTGAACAGGGAATAGTTCAATTTAATTTCTTACATATATCTGTGTTGTTGACAATTCCTTTGATTTTTCCAAGGTTACTTACTTTTCTATGAATGTCTACAGGATTCAATTTAAGCCAGTAAGCGAGTTTCTACTCCTCGACTCAAAAGGTATTTCGCTGTCTGTACATCTGTCTGTTTCATTATGACACTAATAAAATTTATCTGATTTTATTTAAACTCTTTGTACGGTGTTCTCTCACTTTAGAAAATAAACTTCTAGGGGGAAAAAATACGTCCATTAGTTTCGTCTTTTAAGGAGAAGGAAACATTTATCTGTGTGGTCTATTTAGTTTTTATATAAACCAATACGATAGGAATAAAAGAATCGAATCTTTGAGGATAGTAAAAACAACAACAACAACAAAAAAACTCTCTTGAGAGACTGGAAGTGTACGGGGTTTGTCTCACGATCGTAACTTTAACGTCACAGATTGCTCAATTATACGTCATTGGCCATCATTGATTAGGCGTCGATCTAGACAAGCATAGTCTGTTAGTACTCCATTGTGTATTCAAAAATGAACTGGTATGACTTTGGTACACTCGTGTCCAAAATAATTGTCGCATATCTATAGCTGTCTTCACGTAAGAATATAATTTGATAATGATTTTGCAGGGTACGTTTAATACTGATACTATGTGTATAATCGGGAAACGTATATTTGTGGTAAATTTCATAGAAGAAGAACTATACGAAAATTGGAATGAGTAAAACAAAATTTTGCTAAATGGACAAGAAAGTTTTATTTTCGTTTTATTGTTCTTATTTACTGCTCTTTTGGCATGAAATTTGCAACATACATGTCTTTGCTGATTATACACATAGTAACACTATAAGAAGTACCGAGTGAATTCGTTATCAGCTTTTATTTCTACAACAACATATTTATAGACATGCGACAATAATTTTGAACATGAGTGTACATGCTGTGATCGGGATATATTGGTGTCTCGCAAGGATGCTTTCTGTTTATCATGACGAATTGACTGTTCAGAGTTCGGAGTTTGCCTAACATCTTGCCTCTTATTTATTGTTGGACAGCATCCTGAATCTCTCTCTCTCTCCCTTTCTCATATATATATATATATATATATATATATATATATATATATATATATATATATATATATAAAGTACTAGTGTTTGCCCTATCCAAATGATGTGGTACTTCCGCAACAATTTTTTTTTATAGAGGTAGATGGTAGGTGCTTCAAATTATATGTCCGTAACCAAGCTCCCTCCATAAAAATTGTTGCGTAAGTACCACAGGATTCTGAAACATGTATTTTTGGATAACACAGATATTTTCCAAGTGAAGTTTTGATACGACTACGGTAGGTCCCATAGCATTGGAGCTATGGAACTTAAACTCACTTCGAAATAATGTATTTCTACACCCAGTTTGGGCTAGACTTTTTTTTGTCTTATCTTTCTGTGAGGAGTCACCTTCCAAACGTTGTCGGTGTTGTTTTGAAACACCCTCACCGATCAAATTTTAAACATACAGATGGGTTTCGGGCCTAGAATAGTTTTTACCATTTAAATTTGACGGTACAACTTAGGGTGAAGTGAAAGGAGATATATATAAAAATGATCGAAAATGACCGATATTAGTATCCAATCCATAGTTTTCGAGGTCGCTGAGATAAACAATGACACTTCCGATGCCGTTTAAATCCAAATTCATCCCCGCAATTTAGGAGATTGGGGAGGGGAAGATATACAAAAATTATCGAAAATGACCGATATTAGGGTCGAATCCATAGTTTTCGGAGTCGCTGAGATGAACAGTGACACTTTCGATACCGTTTAAATACAAATTCAGTCCACAATAGTAATATTTTAATTTTTATGACATAAAACATCATCTGTCAAATAGCGTTTGAGTAATAGTAAAAAGCGACTGACTAAATATGAATTTAGTAGGATGTAACTGTCGCTACATTTTTCTAATGGTAGTTATTTAAATGATATTTAGAATTAATTACACAACGAGTAGATATAATTATCTGTACTAGCTGACAAATAAAATGCAGTTATGGAAGATACCTAAAACTCAATAATTAAAAATGCTTTTCCCGTAAAAATGTAATGGTCTTTATTTGCTTTCCATTTTGTGTTTCCTAATTTAACACACTCTTAGGTTTTATGGTTAGTTACCGCTCTCCTTTCGGGCGCTAATGCTTCTTCTTTATGTTGTGATATAAAAACAACAGTGGATCGTATTATTAATTAAAAACTAAGCACATAATATCAAATTAGAAACAAAAAAAAACAATCAAAATTAAAGAGACCAACCGCAAATGAGAATTCAGAATCAGTTTACACTCTACGATACAAAGAGCGATTACCGCGAAATAAAAACTGTTCCAAACCAGTGAAAAGGGTTTTTTGAAAACTAAGAAAAGCTGTTTTCCACATCCCAACGTGGCGAGAGACTTTCCACTTGAGAGGATAACCAAGCCCGCTCAAAGAACTCTTCCTTTTCATAACATTACATCCGAGAGTGGAAATTACCACTCGGAAATTACACATCAAAGAGGTTTACCATCGGCAACTTTTGTAAGCGGACTCTACATTATGCAATTTACTTCGAGCTAACTTCGAAAAGACTTCGTTTCATGTGTGGAGCTCTTCAACCGCAACTTCTGCCATCCCCTGTGGAACTACAATTTTTTTTTTCAGGCTTCGCTCGTACCAAGAAAACTAAATCAAAAACAGGTAGAATTGTAACAACTCGCTGCGTTCACGACTTCCAAAGCTCTTATTATAAGATATTCGTTCACGTAGATGTGCTTGTGGTTGAAAAGCATTAACGTATTAAAAGACAACATAGACAAGACACGTACTACATTTAACAAAAAAGGAATAGCCCTCCATGTTGATCTAGTTTGTAGCACGTTCCCAAATTTGATTCCCGCTAAGACAGAATTCAACGCACAGTAATGGTTTAGATATCATTTTAAGGTGTATGTACAAGTATAGTATAGCCTTGGTGGTGGAAAGGGATAGCAACTTCAAAGGGAACATATAACTAAGTAATAATCATATTGGTAGATAAAAATTACATCCTTAATTTAGCTAGTGGCAATGAATCTTCGTGATCAGTGTCACAGTAAAGGGTGCGACAATAACCCCAAATCATGTTACTCGAAAAGTACAACTGATATATATTTTATTCAACATTATCCTACTGCAACTTGAAAATTTTTAATTTTTAGTTATCTGTACCAATGAATATAAATAGTTGTCAAAGTAATGGAAACTCTTTAAGTTTGCAAACTTGCAAGATATGTTAGGATCCGTGTGGATTGTCTGGAAGCTGTTAGTGGCATGCTAGGTAAGCATCTGTAGTATGTCAGGCGTAGTAGAGCGAAGGAGTCTCTTGAATCGGGTAGGCAGTAGTGATAAAAAAAAAATGGGAGATCTGTATGAGATTCAAAACGGCCAAATTGTGGATGCGCGTTTAATGGGCGTGCGTCTAAGCTGGCTACTGTATTACGTGGGTGTCAGTGAAACAGTATCTATGGTAGTGACGGTCTACAAATCTTATGGCAAAATAGTATCAATGGAAGAGTAACAGGAGTGGAAGGGAAGCCTCAGGAACAGATATTGGTGGGTATTGATGAGGGCTCTCACCGAGGACGATAGAAGGAATGCAACAAAAATGAGTGAGGACTTCAATCAGTACCTCAAAGAGCCTATTTGGAAGCAAGTTAGATAACCTAAACATCGTTAGTCGGGTTGCAACGGTTCAGAACCATCAACAACCCCTTAACGTGAAGAAAAGTATGTAGACAACATGTAAAACAGACCGCCGATGTTTAGGAACGTATAACATAGTTAGAACCTTTCGGCTGACAAACACTTTTCTTCATATGTAGAAGCACGCTGAATTACAACAAAATTATCACATTTAACGATAGAACTATTTGAGTTACTTACAGTTATGTTGATGTTCTCTATGTTATTTATCAAGAAGAAATATGCATACCTGTAATAAAGAAAACAACGTAATTAGTTGTGAAATTAAAACAATATGAAGAATTATATGTTTACAAGAAATAATATATTTCCAAAGACTTTATTTTATTCATGTAAATGATATTTAAAAAATGTTCTTCGAGTTTCGTTATTACGCGAAAATTATGAAAAAGGTATAAAGGGTTTCGAAATGTTGGTATGGAGAAGAACTGACAGAATTAACTGGGTTGAGCCAAGAAATGTAAGTATGAGAATTATGAACGGTACGTAGAGATGAAAAGAACAATTTTTGGTGTAATTAAAAAAGAGGAACATCAATTATTTCGAATATTTAGCTGAGAAGGAATTGTAGAATGAGAGACGCGCTAAGAATGTTCGGTGACAGGAAAAAGAGGAAGGGACGAAAGAGACTAAAGTTAATGAACTGTACTAAACTAGGAAGATCCTAATTCAAGACAAAGAGGTTAGCTGGTGGCTGGTAGTACATGGAGGTTTCTCAGCATGTTGGAACTGATTTGCCAATAATAGCAAAGCAATAATATATTATTTATGACTTCTTTCATGTGGCAGGTTCAGACTCTGGAGCCTTCTCCGAGCACTTAACCATGTGCCTACATTGTCTTTTCTTTAAACTACAAATACACAAAAAAATATAAATAATTACGAAAAGAAAGGACTTTAACCATATGAAAATGACTATGCTACTTAAGATTAGTGTAAAGGGACAAGTTTTGCCGATAGATGGCGCTACAGTCTTGGTATCTCTCCCATGTATTTTTTACCTTTCACGAAAATTTACAATTTCTCTTACAAATTTCCACCTAGAGACTTTAAATTTTTAGAGAAGGAACTTCATAACGTATTAAAGGGAACAATCCGTGCCAATTTTTTATTTAGAATTTTCTTCATTGTTGAAACAGTTCCATTGTTAAAGGTTTGGATATCAATTTTAACAATCAAGCCACTTCAACAATGAAGAAAATTCTAAATAAAAAATCGGCACGGATTGTTCCCTTTAATAGGTTATGAAGTTCCTTCTCTAAAAATTTAGTCTCTAGGTGAAAATTTGTAAGAGAAATTGTGATTTTTTGTGAATGGTAAAAAATACATGGGAGAGATACGAAAACTGTAGTACCATCTATCGGCAAAACTTGTCCCTTTAAACCAACCTTAAGTAAAGAAAATACTTAAAACTACCGAACATAAAACGGAATAAAAAACAAGAAACAAAAGAGAAACGACGGCTATGTAGGGATCATACAATCCATAAGAGCAATAATATAGAGAAACACGAATTAAATATTGTATATAGCAGTACTAGAAATATATATAGGGTGGCCCAAAAGTAGGTATACACCCCCTGCATTGATCAAGTATAACATTCTAGTTTATGGATTTATTTGCTTCGACTGTTCCGGGCTTAAGTTATAAGTAAAAAGACATTAAGAACAAGTAATAAAGAAACTAAGATAACAATAAGAAATGATATAAAATAGAGTAAGCTGATCAATACGGAACTGTATACCTACGTTTGGCCCACCCTGTATATTATATAACGATGAGTGTTTTCTTTTAAGCATAAGGCCACTGGAAGGGGATGTTTATATAAGAATTGATGGAATTAGAATGAGGGGGAACTCCGACAAAACACACGGAAACGATATCGTCCACCACAAATATGCATGGTTTGAGATCGAATTACAGTCCTCTGGTAACAGAGGTTAGAGCACTACCCCTAATTCACTCTCACCTCCTATTTCGCTCGTATAATCAATAAAAAGGAATAAAATACCTTATTTGTATGTATAAGGCTATGATTATAGAGAGACGTTTATCACCAATGAGTACGGAAAACTGATTCGCCAGAAAGGGAAACGTTCAACTGAATGATCTGCGGTTATTAGACTTATTCGTAACTGAATTATTTCTACTGTCTTTTACAAACAGTTGTCTTTTTATTCAAGATGTTCTCTGTTTACCCTCATGGTCTTGTGCCAAAGCCAAAAAACTCTTAAATCTCAACCGGAAATGAAGCTCTGGATCACGTTTATCGAAGAATAATATGTAAAAACATAAAATAAACTTTGGTAGTGAAAGTTAAAAAAACATACGATATCTACAATAATGAATAAATCTATGTGGGTAGTTGAAGCCGGCCGCCGGTCAGTATTATATACTGTCCCATACTCCAAGTGATGATAAGAAGTGCGAACGTGAAATAAAAGCAAGGATAGGAATGGCGAAAGAAGCCTTGAGGGGGAAGAAAAGTCTACTTTGTAGGACCTTGAATAAAGAATTGAGAGGGACTGATAAAATGTTTCGTGTCAAGAATTATACTGTACAGAACATAAACATGGACAATACGCAAAAATGATTAAAAACGACTGGAAACTTTCGAAATATGGGTGTAGAA
This sequence comes from Thermobia domestica, assembly GCF_964235325.1. Taxonomy (NCBI): domain Eukaryota; kingdom Metazoa; phylum Arthropoda; class Insecta; order Zygentoma; family Lepismatidae; genus Thermobia; species Thermobia domestica. Next base: position 262,928,905 of record NC_137462.1, on the reverse strand, counting down.
AAGAATGAAGTGAATTAGCTGGTCAAGCAGAAAACAAATTGGGAGGGTGTTAGAAATTGTGGAGGGAAGAAAAGAACGATTATAGATATTGTTAAGAAGAGGAAGATAAAAAGGGTCCCAATCAATTTAAGAAGGAACTGTATTATGAAAGATGTGCTAGAGGGTATAGTGGCAGGAAAGAGGGGACATGGGGCAAAGCATGCTACAATTGATGGACAATATCAAAACAAAAATTATAGTGTAGTCCAAGAGATGAGCAGAAGACTGAGGAATATAGAAGCTTCTCAGTTGCAGCAAGTGACCTGCCAATAATGGAAGAATACATGTGGTGAATATTTTTATTTGACGTTTCACAAAAAAAGAAAAAAAAGTTTTACACTCTGGAAAGTACATCTGTTTGGTATCCGTATACATAACAATATTCTATGTTTGATATACTCCCTCATATTACAAGTACTTTAAGTTCTAACCAATAGTGTTTGAGGTTTAACAAAAAATATTATTAAGAACACATTGAACCATAAGAGAAATTTCACCTTTTAACCTCAATAGATCTAACCTTAGCACACATTTCCATGTATGGGGTAGCTAACGTTAAAGTTGTGGATATGGATAGACATTGCTAAAGTCACCATTAGTTGTAAGGAGTCAACTTCATGAATGAAATCGTTCGAGATACATAATTGCTCTAGCTCTGTTCCGAAAAAAAAAAAGGACCTTATAATGCCCGCTAGCGTAAACAATAAGCTGGAAAATGTGTAATTAGTGGATAACGTAGGCATTGGCACAACAGGAGGTTAGTATATCTTGAAGTTATGGAAAGTTATTTATTTTGTTCACACACTTTCTTATGGTCAAAGTGATTTGTATAGCTTAAGGTTGCGGGCCAAGAAACTAAGTAGCTCAAATGTAGGATGCGAGAGTGAAAAATCGGACCAACTTTGCTCATTCTGATTTTTTTTCAACATATTCAACTTAGTATGAGCAGAACTATCATCCACAGTTTAATTTCGTTAACACCTTTATCAAATCTAGAGTTCTTTTTCCGAAAAAAGTAACTACTTTCATTCATATCAGCACATCTTCCTTCAAGTACACGATGTACTTACTAAAATATTTAAAAGTTGAATATTTCATATTATCCATGTAAATGTTTGTACTAATTAGTGTCTCTTTTTTTTCTTTTTTAAGGAACGTAAACTTTATTCAAATTCGAAACTTGCTGGCTAATAATCGAGAACGAAAGGTTTGCATACGAATATGTTTAAGTAAAAATTTATCTTAACGCAACATTTGTCAAAATCAGGAAATTTCTGTAAATTGTGTGCGATGATTTTTTTTTTACCAAATCAAAAGCCAAAGTAAGTGCACGAGGTACTTGAACTTACTCTTTGTCAATTATGGTAACGGATAAATATTTGATTATTTACTATGTTATAGGATGAAATATCTCGAAGAGTATAAGTACAGATAATTAATTTCAGATACAAAATTATCATTGCAAATATGCTAGGAACTTGTTTTGTAGCATATTTTGACAGCATAGAAATTAGGGTAAGCTACAAAAATTTTCCTTATTAAGGATACCTATACAGCATACTAAATAATGAGAAAAGTCTTGAGTTCATCTAAATGAAATTAGTGCTTACGACTCATCTTTGTTCTCAAGATACAACCTTGCAATATATTTCAAAATTATCGCCTGATTATCGTATGCAAACTGCAAATGGAATCAGAACAAGATAAAATCAATTGACTTGTAATTTAGTCAGAATTTCAGCATTTCTATATAATAAGTCGTATTTATATAAAGAATAAATTATATAGAAAATTAAGAGCGCTATGGACTAAGTATATGATTCTTTATTTTATTATGTTGTGACTTGTGAAAAAGCTATTATTTTAAAGTAGTATGAAACGATACGGTAAAAAAACATAAGATGATACAGTGACAATCACAGAGCTTGAAGAATAACGTGTGTATGTGTAAAATTATGCTATAACGTGGCAAAACATTTACAGACATTTAAATTGCTTTTCAATTCATTCAGGGTCTTCTGGTCCAAAAAAGCATGCACGAGTCGGTCAAAGATCAAGGCGATATTAGTTGTGCTTTTTGATTGGAAAGGCATTGTCGATCATGAATTTGTATCGTGTGATGAGATGGTAAACAATGTCGGTTGTACCAGGACAGTTTAGTACGGTTGGGCGATGTTATGTGCAGGAAGAGGCCTAATTTGTGTTAAAACCAGATTTTCAAGGTGCACTGTGCTAATGCGCCTACTCACGTTTCATCCTCATCCGCAGATATTTGGGAAAACATGAGACTCCTGTTTTGCCGTGAAAATTCTACGCATTATTCTACTGGATATGAAGTAATAATATTGCTCTTACGGTTTGCATTTAATGAGCTTGTTTACAAAATTAATAGCATAATAGCTTCTACAAACAGTAGAAGGAAAGGTAGTCGCTCGATGTGATATTATACAATATCGAGTATACAAGAATTTCGACAAAATGAAAATGAATTGAAATCCATCGATGCCAGGATTGCTTGATGTGTTTTTGTAGACAAAACCACTTCATTTATGGATTTTCTAAAAGTTTCCCCATTCACCACACTTCATTCCACTAATTTATTTATAACCTCATTTCATTTCCATTAATTCATTTAACATAAAGAGCATTGCTATGCAAGAATATTAAATTAGCAGACTATTAATATTATTTCCGGATAGCAAGATTGAAAACATTATCTACTGTTTCTTACTTCTTAACTCCACAATACTAAGAAAGGGGAAGAAAAATCTCTCAACATCCCGTGTGTAACTATAATGTAGGAAACTTTAACCACTTACTACTCGAACTACCTTGTGCTTACAATAAATTTGTAATATATCGTCCACAGTTGTATACTTCAGTACTGAAATAAGCCTCACCTTTCTGTTCCTCTTCCGTTATGCAATTTCTGTAGGTGTGATTCCGATCTATTGGACGTTTGTCTTGCAACGTTCTAATATACTAAACATGATTACAGTTCCATCATGCATTGCTGGAGTAACTACGTTATAAAAATACATAAATTATGGCACTGTAAATCAGAAGATTTAATACCTTCATTAAACATTTATAACTAATATAGTATCCTTTCTCTTTCTTATTGATAGGAAAATAGTACATTAGAATACGTTCAGCACAAGATACAACGCTCGATAGATACAATCAGCAATTAGTTTATTCCTTAAAAAAAAAAAAAAAAAACAATTTTCCGAGAAATCTTTGCAGCAATTCTACGTTAAAGTATTGCAAACCTAATAGAACGCATGAGACATTAAATTTGATTAGTTCGGAGAAGTATCTAGAAAGTAGAACGGAATATTAAGAAAGGTATGTCAACAAATAGGAATATTTTGCAACTATCAACTACAGATAATGGAATAGTTGAAATTGTTAAAAACGGTAATAGCTCATGACAAATATTTAAAAGGCACATAACACATGCTACTGACGAGACTAGAAACACATTACATGTATATGAGCACTGAAATTGCTTAGTGAAGAAATAAAACTCTTTAAATTCGTTAGTGGGAAGAATAATTAAGGAACACTCATAACATGGAAATGAAAAGTAGGTGATATTGGGTTATTCTAGAAATGTCTTTTTCTAGAATGACTGACTGACAGCTTCAAGATTCTGTATCGATACATTTTATCCATACGAACATAAATGGTTATGTCTAAAAGCATTTAAGGACTTTTTCGCCAAACTAAACTGCTAAACAACCTAAGCAGAAAACAACAAGCAAGAACAACTACAGAGCATAGAAGTATTTACTATAGCTTACGCGTAAACAATGCTGACATGTTTCAATTGATCTTGTTTATATCATTTGAGTCTAGAGTCTCTTTAAGCAGTGAGGCGATATGAGACATGGACCTATAGCTAAACGTGGAATACGAATCATATAAACTTAGCTCCGGAATTAACTCGGTTTTCCGTTGTTAAGTTCCAAACAGGAGTCCAAGCTACTTTCGCAGTTAGTGGTAAGAAAATGTATCCTCAGTGTATACTATACTGTACATGAAAAGTATTAAGCACTATTTTTTATCCCTCTACAAGGCATGGCTATGTGTAGAAATGCTATTCTGTAAAGGGATATGTAGCTACTTGGAAAACTGTAAAGAGGAATATAGAAAGAATTATAATAGTCTTGATAAAGAATAAAAAGTTCGTTCCTTTTTTTAAAAAAAAAAAAATCTGAATATGACTACACTGCAGCAGGAACGACTGAATTCACTCAGCTGTTGCTCTTCAGCAATAAATTTCAAACTAATGATTCAGATGTTTTTGGCAGTCATTTACGTGATTTATCAAAATAGGCATTCTTTAACTTAAGTAAAGGTATATTATCATTTTTTTCAAAGAAGAATTTCCTTCCTTTAAGTTGGAAAGTTAAAATATGTGTAAAGGTTAATTCTCACAATGTGCCATGGCCATGTCATTCCCCGCCAGGAGAAATTCGTGTCACGATCCCGGCCATTCACATATGTCATACCATGCCATGCCGTGCCGTGCCGTGCCGTACCGCTACTGCTTTCTATACCATATCCCATGGTTCT